>NC_134410.1:80335529-80690876 GCF_038048845.1 Mixophyes fleayi
CAGCCCACATTTCTTCCGTATTTTTTCCTTCAAAGGCTTTGTCCCAGTCTATGCTCTTTATAGACTCCTTTAGCATATTCAAATTTGCCTTTTTAAAGTTTAAAGTCCTAGTTGATCCCTTATACTGTTGTTTCTGGAAACTAATTTCAAATGAGACCATATTATGATCACTGTTTCCCAAGTGCTCCTTTACTTGATTATTTGATATTACGTCTACATTGTTTGTTATTACTAGGTCCAGTATAGTCTGGTTCCTAGTTGGTTCCTCAACTAATTGGGACATGTAATGGTCTTTTAGCGTGCTCAGAAACCTATTTCCCCTAGCTGTACCGCAGGTCTCAGTACTCCAATCAATGTCCGGATAATTAAAATCCCCCATAATTAAAATTTGACCTAGTTGTGTAGCCTTTTCAATTTGCTGTAGAAGTTGGGCTTCCTCAATCGTACTAATATCTGGCGGTTTATAGCATATCCCTATCAGAAACTTCTCTGAACTTTTTCCTCCGCTGGATATTTCCACCCACAATGCCTCTATATTATCACCAATATTCTCGTATATAACTTCCTGAATACTTGGTTTTAATTCTGGCTTAATATAAAGACATACTCCTCCTCCCCTTTTATTTACCCTATCCCTCCTGAAGAGAGAATAGCCTTCCAAGTTGACTGCCCATTGTCTTCCATATTGCCATTGTCTTCCTTATCGCTATTGTCTCCCTGGTATTATTCTTACCTGTTATTCTCTATCTTTCATCTGTCTTCCTAGCCCTCCTTGCCTTATCCTTAGCTCCATCATTCTAGGCCTCTCTTACCGAACTCATCCCTTTTGCTCTTGGTCTCCCTTCCTCCTCCTTCCACCCTCTTTTCTTCCCTGCTCCTTTCCGTCACCCCCCCCCCTCTCTCTCCCTACTATGCCTCCCCGCTCTCGCTACATACCCATACTCTTCCCCCGCCCTACCTCTCCTGCCCCTCACCGCCCTCCCCCGCGCTCTGCCCATCTTGCTAACCTCATCCCCATCTCCCCCCTCTCCTCTCCCCCTTTCTCTTGTGCCCTCTGGAACGCTAGATCAGTTCGCAACAAGCTGACTGCTATCCAAGAACCTCTTTTTATCCACCTCCCTTAACCTTCATCATCATCATCATCATCATCATCATCATTTATTTATATAGCGCCACTAATTCCGCAGCGCTGTACAGAGAACTCATTCACATCAGTCCCTGCCCCATTGGAGCTCACAGTCTAAATTCCCTACTATAGACACACACTCACACACACAGACAGACAGAGAGGGAGAGACTAGGGTCAATTTTTTTTTTTTTTTTTTATTGCAGCCAATTAACCTACCAGTATGTTTTTGGAGTGTGGGAGGAAACCGGAGCACCCGGAGGAAACCCACGCAGACACAGGGAGAACATACAAACTCCACACAGATAAGGCCATGGTCGGGAATTGAACTCATGACCCCCAATGCTGTGAGGCAGACGTGCTAACCACTACGCCACTGTGCTGCCCTTCTCGCCCTTACTGAAACCTGGCTCTCCGACTCTGACACCGCCTCCCCCGCTGCCCTCTTCTATGGTGGCCTCTCCTTTACCCACTCGGCCAGACCTGGTGCCCGCCCAGATGGGGGAGTGGGCCTCCTCCTATCCTCCTCCTGCACTTTTCGTGTCATTCCCCCTGAACCCTCCCTCTCCTTCTCCTCCTTTGAAGCCCACTCCATCCGCCTCTTTTTCCCCATCGATCTCCGCGTCACTGTCATCTACTGCCTCCCTGGCCCCACCTCCCTCTTCCTTGATAACTTCGCTGCCTGGTTTCCTCACCACCTCTCCTCTGACCTTCCCTCCATCATCCTCGCCGACTACAACTCCCCATGGACAATCCCTCTGAGCCTGCTTCCTGCAAACTGCTCACCCTTTCTTCCTCCCTTGGCCTTACCCAATGGACCTCCTCCTCTACCCACTCCCTTGGCCACTCCCTTGATCTTGTCTTCTCCTACCTATGTATTCTCTCTGACTTCTCCATCTCTCCCTTTCCTCTATCTGATCACCATCTCCTCTCCTTCTCCCTCTCCTCCTCTCCTGCTCCCCCCCCTGCCCAAACCTACTCTATCCATATGCAACATCGATGCCCTTGACCCGGCCACTCTGTCCTCCTCTCTTAATACTCTCCTTTCTCCCCTTTCCTCCCTCTCCTGCCTCAACCAGGTGGTCTCCCTCTACAATCTCACCCTCACCTCTGCTCTGGATGCGGTCGCCCCTGCCCACTCCGTCCACCCCCGCTGCTCCAAACCCCAACCCTGGCACTCCAAACTTACCCGCCTCCTCCAAAAATGCTCCCGTACTGCTGAACGCCACATGAGAAAATCCCGCTCCCTGGCTGACTTCCTCCACTTCAAATTCATCCTATCATCCTACAGTTCTGCCCTCTCACTCGCTAAACAATCTTTCTTCAAGTCCCTTATCCTCTCCCAATGCTCTAAGCCCCACCGCCTCTTCGCCACCTTCAGCACTCTCCTGGCCCTGCCTCCTCCTCCCACCCCCTCCTCCCTGACTGCCTCCGACTTCGCTTCCTTTTTCTCCTCTAAAATTGAGGCCATCCGACTTGAAATCTCCTCTTCCAATCTCTCCACTCTTCCGTCCTCCCCCCCTAGCCACCTTCCCCTCCACTCCTTCCGCCCTACCTCAGGTGAGGAAGTCCACTCTCTCATTTCATCCTCCCCCCCCTCTACCTGTCCCCTGGATCCCATCCCCTCCCACCTTCTTTGCTCCCTTTCCCCCACTACCTGTTCCCACCTCGCACACCTCTTTAATCTCTCCCTCTCCTCCGGCATCTTCCCCTCCTCCTTCAAACATGCTCTTGTTTCCCCCATTCTTAAAAAACCTAATCTTGACCCCACTTCTCCCTCTAACTATCGGCCCATATCTCTTCTCCCCTTTGCCTCCAAAATTCTCAAGAGGCTCGTCTGTAGCCGTCTCTCCTCCTACCTCTCTGAACACTCCCTCCTTGATCCTCTTCAGTCTGGTTTCCGTCCCCTTCACTCCACTGAAACTGCCCTGGCTAAAGTAACCAATGATCTCCTCTCGGCTAAAGCCAGGGGCCATTTCTCCCTTCTCATCCTCCTTGACCTCTCTGCAGCCTCTCCACCCTTCTCCTCCACACCCTCCAGTCCTTTGGCCTCTCCGGCCCAGCCTTGTCCTGGTTCACCTCTTACCTTGCTGACCGTTCCTTCTCCGTCACAACCTCTGGGTCTCTCTCCCCCCCGTCCACCCTTCCAGTCGGGGTCCCTCAGGGCTCTGTTCTGGGACCCTTACTCTTCTCTCTATACACCTCTTCCCTAGTGAACTCATCAGCTCCTTCGGCCTCAACTATCATCTTTATGCTGACGACACTCAACTTTACCTCTCCTCTCCTGATCTCTCTCCCTCCCTCCTCTCTAGGGTGTCCACCTGCCTCTCTGCCATCTCCTCCTGGATGTCCTCTCGATTCCTTAAACTTAACCTCGCCAAAACTGAACTCATAGTCTTCCCTCCCCCTCGCACCTCGCCCCCTTCTGACCTCTCTATCACTGTCGACAACACCTCTATCTCCCCTGTCCCCCAACTTCGCTGCCTCAGGGTCATCCTCGACTCCTCTCTCTCCTTTGGCCCCCACATTCTCTCTCTTGCTAAATCCTGCCGCTTCCAGCTGCGTAACATCGCACGCATCCGGCCCTTCCTTTCCCAAGATGCCACTAAATGTCTTATTCACTCTCTGATCATCTCCCGCATTGACTACTGTAACCTCCTTCTTACTGGCCTCCCCCACTCTCACCTCGCTCCCCTTCGATCTGTACTTAACGCTGCCGCTAGGCTCATCTTCCTTTCTCGCCGCTCCTCTTCTGTCTCCACCCTCTACCAATCCCTTCACTGGCTCCCCTTACCCTACAGAATCCTGTTCAAGCTCCTCACTCTTACATACAAGGCCCTCGCCAACTCCACTGCACCCTACATCTCCTCCCTCCTCTCTATTCATGCTCCATCCCACCCTCTCCGATCGGCCAATGACCGTCACCTCTCTTCCCCCTGATCACCTCCTCCCACGCGCGTATCCAAGACTTCTCCCGCGCTGCCCCCCTCCACTGGAACCAGCTTTCCCGCTCCATCAGAGCTTCCCCTAATCTGTCCACCTTCAAACGGTGTTTAAAAACCCACCTTTTTCTTAAAGCTTTCCAGTCTCCCACTTAACTTCCTACCTTTTCTTCTGACTCTTCCCCCTCATTCCCCTTCCCCTATCCTTATTCTCCGTTCCTCCTTCTCTCCCTCTCTCCCCTGTGTCTCTCTGTCAGTCTTCCCCTTCCCTTAGATTGTACGCTCCTTCGAGCAGGGTCTTCTCTCCTCCTGTCTTCACCACTTTTACCCTGCTCGCCAGCTACCTTGCCTTACTCCTTGAGGTCCCTCTTCCCCTGGGGGTCTCCCTCTAATCCGTGCCCTCCCTCCTTGGTGCCGTTGTTGGCTGACCTTCCCCAGCCCCTCTAGCTGTGCCTTGAGCTCACTGAGTACTGTGATTATTGTTTACAGTTCTGTGCCGTCTCTCCTCATATTGTTATTTCGTTTGTCTCTGTACGGCGCCGCGGACACCTAGTGGCGCCTTATAAATAAAAATTAATAATAATAATATCATACAACATTAAATTATCTGAAAGTCATTTTAAAATACACTAGAATTTAGCAATATAAATGCTAAAAAATAACTGAAAGGGATTACTCTATATACACTAGAACATAAGTAAATTGGTGAATATTTTGAAAAGGAAAATATGATGAAGAAATGTCAGATATGAGGAAAATATGAGGAAGATATGAGGAAGAATAGACACTGTGAAAAATGGTGGAAAGGTAAAGGGAATAGAGTAAAGAAAAGAATAATAAAGTAAGAAAATATGAAGTAATGATACAAAATATAAGAATTATAATGAAGAAAATGTAAAGGATTACTGAGATTAGAAGAGGTGATACAACAAAGATAAGAGAAATGCTTAGAATGTTAGCAGAAGGGATACACTTAGGACCACAGGAATAAGTACAAGATGACAATGCTAATGTTTGCAAGGAGGAAAAATGGGTGAGAGGAACATATAAGAGAAGAGAAAGGAGGGGCAGGGCATACCGATAGATATAGATGAGACATTAGTGGGTGAATTCAAATAGATTTTTGTTGTACTTTACCCTGCACTGCATTCTCTTTTTTTGAGGCATGAGGGCCATTTCTGTGCATCATGTAAGGTGAGAACATCATCTCAGAAAGTGCAATCCTTAGGTTCCCACCTTGCACACTGGTCCCTTGTCTGTTGCTGCCCCACCTACCTAGTCTCCATGCACAGTGATAGCAAGAGGAAGCTCAGTGTGACATCAGTAATCTATGCTTACTCCAGCAGTCATTGTATTAGAAGATCTGTTCTATATAGTCTTTAACATTATACACAATGCCATTTACTAGCAACCTCCCTAAAAAGGAAATGTATAGATAAAATTAAAGAAAGGTTAAACAAATTGAGTTTGCTTAAACTTTACAAGTTTACAGGTGACCAATTATGTATACATCTGACTTATACTAACTAACATTCATTACCCAGAACTCAGCAGATGACAAAGAGACGCCAACATGACTGGAGAAACCGCAATTGCACCATTAGTGTATGAAGCACAGAAAGGGGATTTCCACTGTAAATCAGACTGTGAACTTCCCACTCATGCTGTGTGATGACTGATTCACTGAAATTATGTATTAATTAATTTCTTACAAGCTCTAATTTTTATAGCTATAATCAATATTTGCATTATTGAGGTAATTGAGCCGGATAAATAATCTAATTGCCAATAAGGTGTCTGTGAGGCTTTTCTCTGCTAATACAGTACATTTGGGGTTACTGCCAACTGAACCCTAGTTTTGACTCACTGGCTATAATGATTTGTCTTTCTCTGGATTAACACAATTACATTTTTAGTGAAAAGTGTGCACTTGATTTTTGTCAAAAGTTGAACTTGTCATTTTTCATCCTCATTAAATCTGTAATTAAAAGCAAAATTAATTAGTAGAGGCAACATCAATGGTCAGTAAAATATGGCATCCTGTTGTTATTACAAAAGTACACACAGCAGTGGTGATAAACCCAATGTATCCACATTTTAAATCCATTTATGATACTAATTTGTATACTTAGCACATGAGGATCTGGCTATTTTAGATACTTCATATAGTTACTTCAGTGACGTACCCATCGTTTTCATATGCAATATTGACAATTGTATAGAGAGATATCAGCCCATGTTCTGTGCTACAAGCTAAATAAGACATATGTGAAATAAATGAAGCAATAGGAGGGAGAGATTGTACACTTTTGTCTGTAACATCTTCATGATTGTAATCACCCTACCTGATCAGACCAATTTTCACTTTTTCAAACTGACGGTTTCATCTAGTCTGACTTGTTTTAATTTTACCTATTTCCAAGCAAATGTTATATTTTCTAGTCATAGGGACAATTTGGACTTTCTTCTCATCCAACAGAAGAATGGTTGTTTGTATTAACCTTTGGCCATTATGTAGAGTTTTTGGTTACTTTCAGGCATTCAGTACAATTCATTAACTACATATATATATATATATATATATATATATATATATATATATATATATATATATATATATGAGAGAGAGAGAGAGAGAGAGAGATGTGTGTATGTATTGTGGCAAAGGCCCGCTACTGCAGAAGCACACGTGAACAACTTCTTCCTTTTTACGTAGTTTTATTGTCAGGATGGTAAATGTTTGACACCGTACAGATTTCACAGCATTTCTTGGAGACCCTAAATGCTAGCTAGACATAGCTCAGCGCTCTCAAGAGCAGCCAGCTTCCCCAGCGTTGAATCCAGTGCACAAATGATATAAACAAGCTTTTATACCTGATACTCCTCCCCCAGCCTTAGCTTAATGGACAGGTGACACATCCACCTTCTCTTTAAAAGGAAACGCCCATCACTGGCTCTGTTATTCAAACAGACACACCCTGTCTGTTTGCTGAGAGGAAGGATTTCAAGTCATGTTAGTTAAACCAAATTTAAACTATTGCTTTTCATACATAGGTCTTTACATTCAATCTAGGTGCATTACTGCACAAATGTTTTACTCTACTTCCCTGCTTTCTCTGCATATTGCCAGCTAAATGCCTCCTTTTGTTACCTATCCCTCCCCCTAGAGTCTCCAAGTAGGGGGACGCAGACTTCGCGAGGAGCGCATATTTTCGTGACAACGCATCTGCATTTTTGTGTAGCATCCCGGTTCTATGTTCTACTGAGAACTTGAAAGGTTGCAGTGCCAAGAACCAGCGGGTTACCTTGGCATTTACCTCCTGGTTGTTCTGCATCCATCTCAATGGTGCATGGTCTGTTATTAAGGTGAACTCTCTGCCTAGGAGATAAAAGCGCAGAGCTTTTGTAGCCCATTTTATGGCGAGACATTCTTTCTCCACAGTGGCATATTTTTGCTCCCTTGAAAGCAACTAACGGCTTAGGTACAGGACAGGATTTTCTACTCCATTCTTCTCCTGTGACAGGACTCCACCTAAGCCAACACCAGAAGCATCAGTTTGGAGGAAGAACCTCCGGGTAAAATCCAGTGCTTGTAGAACTGGGGAGGAACAAAGAGCTAACCGAAGATCAGACCAGGCGGTTTCTGCAGAGTCAGACCAGGTTAATCTATCTGGACAGCTTTTTTTTAACATGTCCGTTAGTGGAGCAGCTCTAGTGGCAAAGTGGCTTACAAACCGCCTGTAGTAACCTACTAAGCCTAAAAAGGTTCTTACCTGTGACTTTTTCTCTGGTCTTGCCCAATTTTTGACTGCCTACACTTTGTCTAGCTGGGGTTTGACATGCCCTCGACCAACAACGTACCCCAAATATTTGGCTTCTCTCATGGCTATGGCACATTTCTCTGGGTTAGCTGTTAACCCTGCTGACCTTAATGAAGCTAAGACCGCTTCAACTTTGGCTAAATGTGATTCCCAGTCTGGGGTATAAATCACTATATCTTCCAGGTAAGTGGCTGCATAAGCTGTGTGAGGTCGTAGCAATTTATTCATGGCCCTTTGGAAGGTGGCAGGTGCCCCATGTAATCCAAATGGTAGGACTTTATATTGATAGAGACCATGAGGGGTGGAAAATGCAGTCTTTGGCTTGGCCGTGGAAGTCAGGGGAACTTGCCAATAACCCTTTGTTAGATCAAGGGTTGTCAAATAATTGCTACTAGCAAGATTTTCCACCAGTTCATCCACACGTGGCATCGGATAGGCATCAAACTGCGACATACTGTTTAGGCGCCTAAAGTCATTATCACTCACCAGACTGTGAGTGCTTCTTCCCGTGTGTTTAGGAACCGTGGCTGTCCACCATACTGAGGGTCTGCGCATGCGCAGCCCTTTCAAACCTTCAGTACCTGTTCCTTTTAGTTAATTGGCTGATCAGGCAACACTCCCTATTTAAAGCACCTGAGTTCCATACCTCGTGGCCTGATCTTGGAGTCTCATTCCCCATGAGCCTCTGAAGGTGTTCCTGTGTTTCCTCGTGTATTCAGCTCTGCTGATTCCTGTGGTTTCCAGACCACTTCAACTCTCCTGTGGTTTCCAGATCACTTCAACCCTCCTGTGTTTCATCGTGACTGTTTAGCTGATTCCTATCCGCTGCCTCCGTGCACTACAGTCTTCGGCTCACTTCAACCCTCCTGTGTTTCATCGTGACTGTTTAGCTGATTCCTATCTGCTGCCTCCGTGCACTACAGTCTTCAGCTCACTTCAACCCTCCTGTGTTTCATCGTGACTGTTTAGCTGATCCCTATCCGCTGCCTCCGTGCACTACAGTCTTCAGTTCACTTTAACCCTCCTGTGTTTCATCGTGACTGTTTAGCTGATTCCTATCCGCTGCCTCCGTGCACTACAGTCTTCAACTCACCTCAACTCTCCCGTGTTTCCTCGAGACTGCAACAGCTGATTCCTATCCGCTGCTCTCCGTGCTCAACTGTTCCAGCTCAGCTCTACTCTCCCGTGTTTCATCGTGACTGCACCTGCTGATTTCTACCCGCTACCTCCGTGTACCTGCAGAGTCCTGCTGGCTGCTATTCCTCAGTTCTACTTGTCTGCAGCAGCTGATCCGCTCTCCGTGCTTCTCAGTGTTCCTGCCGGTGTCTACTCGCCAGTCTGCATCGGATCTACGCCTTGCTGCTTTCATCTCGGCTAGGCCATCGCTACTCTTCAGGGTCCTCCAGGAGTCCAGTTCTACATACTACTGCTTCCTGAGTATTTGTTGCTTTCCCTGCTGGTCTACCTACCTGTCCGCTGCACCTACTTGATTACCGCTTCACCCTCCAGGGACTTCGCATCCTGCCGGCCTCCAACCGTTCAGGTATCTCTGCACTCCTGTCTGACAGCCTGCTCCTGAACCACGGTATGCATACTTCTCATTGACTGTGCGGGTGTATTGCATATCTTGCTGGACTGAGTTGTTCTCCTCTGGAGTTTACTATCCGCTGAGACTATTGCCATCATTGACTGTGTTATCTTTTGCCCGGATAGTTTCTGTGACTTTGTATTATTGCAGTGCTGTTCAGTCATTACTATATTGTGCATGTCATTGTGGATCAAATTCAAGGTGCCCGTGTATCCTCTGTATTGCAGTCTCTCCCCGTGCTCCTCCTCACATATATATTTAGTGGTACAACTTGCTAGAGGCAGACCACTGATCCCTGTTTCCTGTGTCACCTGTTCCAGTATCCTCTCACATAGCAGTGGTACAACTTGCTAACGCAGACCACTGACTCCCCGGATACCTCCACTTGGATTCCATTCCTTCACCCAGACAGCGGTACAACTTGCTAAACGCAGACCGCTGACTCTCATCACCTCCTCGTTGCTGTTGAACATTCCTCCTCACTATAGCAGTGGTACAACTTGCTACCGCAGACCACTGACTACCCTCACGTTCCTTTGTCCATTCAGTTCCTCATGTACTTCTACATATATATTACCAGTGCTGCTAGTCATAGACTTTAACGAGCATCTCTATCATCTGCTGTCTCCTGTTCCGTGATCACCCCGCTACCAGAGTACCATATTACCATCTATACTGCTCTGGTAAGCTCATCATCTGGTGATCCCTGGGTAAAGACTCCTAGTGCCCGTGACAGTCATTGCAGAACCTAATTGTCCCATTGGGTTTCGGGACAAGCACAATGGGACTATTCCACTCACTAGTGGACTCTTCAATCACATCTAACTGGAGCATCTTCTCGACCTCCTTTATGAACGTCCACCCGTCTGGCTTCTGGAATACGATAAGGCTTTACAATGACTCCTGGCGCAGTGACAATGTCGTGTTCGATTAAGGTAGTGCGCCCAGGAATGGAAGAGAAGACATCCCTGTTCCGTCGAATCATTTCTTCAGTCTGTTGTCTCTGCTGAATGGACAAAGCTGGCTCTATGGGCACTTCAGACCTTTCAATGGCAGTACTCACTACCTGAGGAGAGGTTTCCTCATCATGCCAAGGTTTAAGGAGGTTAACATGGTATATTTGCTCCTCCCTTCTCCTACCTAACTGGCGGACTCTGTAATTGACAGGACCAACAGCCTCTAGAACTTCATATGGACCCTGCCAATGGGCGAAAAGTTTGCTTTCATGGGTGGGAACCAGGACTAGTGCCTTGTCCCCAGGCTTGAAAGATCGAACAACAGCACTTTTATCATAACTTTTTCTCTGTCATTCCTGAGCCTCTTTTACATGTTGCTGCACAATGGGCCCTATCTTTCCTAGCCTCTCATACATTTGTGACACAAATTGTACCAAATTTGGCTCCCTGGGACCTTGCTGCTCCCACCCTTCTTTTAACATATCCAAGATACCCCTGGGCTGTCTCCCAAACAATAACTCAAAGAGACTAAACCCTGTTGAAGCTTGAGGTACCTCACGGATGGCAAACATCAAATAGGGAATAAGAGTGTCCCAATATTTTTTCTCTTGAGCCACTGCTTTCCTGAGCATGTGCTTTAATGTGCGGCTAAAGCGTTCCACCAAGCCATCTGTTTGTGGATGGTATACAGAGGTGTGAAGCGCCGTAACCCCTAGCAACTGGCACATGTCCTTCATCAGTTTAGACATGAATGGAGTACCCTGATCTGTGAGAATTTCTTTGGGTATTCCCAAGCGTGTAAACATCAATACAAATTCCTTAGCTATGGTGCTGGACTTTATGTTTCGTAGGGGAATTGCCTCCGGATACCTGGTCGCATTGTCAAGCACCACTAGTATATATTGGTGCCTACGTGCAGATTTTTCCAGTGGCCCCACAAGGTCCATAGCTATCCGTTCAAAGGGAACTTGTACTATTGGAATTAGAATGAGAGGTGCCCTGTACATGGGTTTTCCGACAGGTTCTCTGACAAATGGGACAGGACCGGCAATACATTTTCACTGCCATGTGTACACCGGGCCAGTAAAACCTAAGCAGAACTTGTTCCCGTGTTTTAGCCTCCCCTAGGTGTCCCCCACAGACATGTGTATGTGCTGCTTTTAACACTAGGGTTACATGGACCTGAGGAACCATTAATTGTTCTACTTTATCCCCCTGTACAGTAGCAACTCTATACAGGAAATTATTTTTAACAATAAAATATGGTATACTTTCTGCAGGCTGGGCGGCTTTTGCTACCCCATTTACCTCAGTCACACTTTTGAAGGCATGTTCCAAAGTGGCATCATTAAGTTGGTCTCGAGCAAAGTCCTGCAAAGGAAATAAAATTGGTATTGCGGACCAGTCCGTATTCTCACTGACAGGCGGGGTGGGCTCATCTGCGACATCACCGACCAATGCTAGTTTGGACTGTCCATGTTTCCCCCCAAGTGGATGCTTTTGTGGAACTCCTGCTGTGACTCCCAGGATGGCATTCCGGTTTGGCGGTTCCTAAAGATCGATGCCCAGATGTTGTGGATTCTTAGGCGGTTCCTTTAAGACCGGGCTTCCGACCGTTGCATCAATTGCCGGCATGTCCGGCCGGATGCGTTCACCAAGGACATCATTAAACAGTGGGAAGTCTCGCCCCAAAATGAGTGGATATGGGAGTTTAGGTGCTATGGCAGCTACCACCATAACAGTTTTGTCTTTGACTGTGACTGGTAGTATTGTTCTTTCATACTCCTCTGTCGTGCCATGTACGCAAAGAACCTTCACCTAGGGCAACCGAGAAGTTATGGTTTCGGGTAAGGCAGAGCTGGAAACCAATGAAAGTTCACTCCCGGAGTCAACCAAGGCCAGAACAAGGTTTTGGTTGATTAGCACAGTCACCCGGAACAAATAAGGACTTCCTGATGTGGGACTCATGGTAAAACAGCTTGGAAAAGCAGGCCCAATATGTGCCACGGAACAGTACATGGGTTCCGGTAGTTTAGGACACTCTGCCTTAAAGTGGCCTGACTCACCACATTCAAAACACTTCAGATTAGACAGCTTTGCACCTGGTCCTCTGTCTGTAGCAGTTTTGCCATTGGGCCCTGTAGCAAGGATTGTCAAACCTGGCTTTTAGCGTGGCAGCGGCTTTGGCACAAATGCAGGTTCTTTAGTCATTTGCTGTAGCGCACAAAACCTTTCAACCACAGTGGCAAGCTCTTCATAAGTTTGTGGGTCTGATTGCAGAACCCACCTTTGCAAATCGCGGTTCAGTCCCCGGATGCAGTGATCTATCGCCAGAACTTCAATAATTCGAGAAGGCGAATTCTCCTCAGACTGCAGCCATTTATTTAAAATTTTAGAAAGCTCAGCCACTTGCGCTCTGACCGGTTTTTCTTTATCATAGCACCATTGGTAATAGCGCTGGGCTCGGCCTGGCCCGGAAACTCCAATGCGAGGCAATATCTCAGACTTTAGGCACAGATAGTCAAAGGCCCGTTCCTCATCTAGATCCATATAAGCTCGCTGAGCTTCACCAGTCAGGTATGGCACCAGCCTCTCAGCCCAGTCTTTAGGAGGCCATTTTGCCCTTTTTGCAAGTCTCTCAAAGGACACCAGATATGCTTCTGTGTCATCACCTGGCGACATTTTCAGGAGAAAAGGACCAAGTGGTTCATTTCTGTCATGCCTCACCTGGCTTAACTCTTCTCTTAAGAGACTTGTGTTTTCCACCTGTGCCTCGGCAACTCATAGCATCTGAGCTTGCTGTTCTTGCTGCGCAGCGGCCACATTCACGAGGGTTCTCAGTACTTCCTCCATGTTGACGTCTGCGTGGGTTGGGTAGCGGAAACTTGCTTCCCGGAGTATCTCACTTCTGACACCATTTGTGTACCGCAGAAGCACACGCAAACAACTTCTTCCTTTTTACGTAGTTTTATTGTCAGGATGGTAAATGTTTGACACCGTACAGATTTCACAGCATTTCTTTGAGACCCTAAACACTAGCTAGACATTGCTCAGCTCTCTCAAGACCAGCCAGCTTCCCCAGCGTTGATCTCAGTGCACAAATGATATAAACAAGCTTTTATACCTGATACTCCTCCCCCAGCCTTAGCTTGATGGACAGGTGACACATCCACCTTCTCTTTAAAAGGAAACGCCCATCACTGGCTCTGTAATTCAAACAGACACACCCTGTCTGTTTGCTGAGAGGAAGGATTTCAAGTCATGTAAGTTAAACCAAATTTAAACTATTGCTTTTCATACATAGGAGTGTTTTACTCTACTTCCCTGCTTTCTCTGCATATTGCCAGCTAAATGCCTCCTTTTGTTACAGTATATATAATATCTCTCTCTCTCTCTATATATACACATACATATATACACACACACGCACACACTATATGGACCAGAGTATTTGGACGCTTCCCATCTTCTTGGTTTCACTTCTTGGTTTCAGCTTCCCATCTTCTTGGTTTCACTTTGTAGAGCATTCACTCTGTAGAGCATTTATGAGGACAGACACTGTTGTTGGATGAGAAATCCTGGCTCGCAATCTCCTTTCTAGTTCATCCCAAAGGTGTTTGATGGGGTTGAGGTCAGGGCTCTATGCTGGCCAGTGATGTTTTTTCTCACCAAACCTATAAGAACTTGTCTTTGTTGTCCTTGCTTTGTGCACTGGGGCACAGTCATGTTGGAATAGAAAAGTGCATTCCCCAAACTGTTGCCACAAAGTTGAAAGCATAGCATTGTCAAAAATGACTTTGTATGCTGAAGCATTAAAATTGCTCTTCACTCGAGATAAGGTGCCTAGCCCAAAGCCTGAAAAATAGCCCTATATCATTATCCGTCATCCAACAAACTTCACAATTGACATAATGCAATCAGGCAGGTAACGTTCTCCCGGCATCCGCCAAACCCAGACTCGCCCATCTGACTGCCAAACAGAGAAGCGTGAACAGAACACATTTCCAATGCTCCACATTCCAGTGTGTCCATCCGACACTTAGCAATGGTCTTGGTGATGTGAGGCCTGCATGCAGCTGCTTGCCCATGGAAACCCATTCCATTAAGCTCCCGCTGCACACTTTTTGTGCTTAAATTAATGCTAGTGGAAGATCGGAACTCTTCAGCTATGGAATCTGCAGAGTGTTGGCGACTTTAACGCACCATGCTCCTTAGCAGTCGTTGACCTTGCTCTGTAATTTTACTCGGTCTTCTGCTTCAAGGCTGAGTTGCTGTTGTTCCCAAACACTTTCACTCTCCAATAATATCACTTACAGTTAACTGTGGAATATCCAGCAGGGGTGAAATTTCACAAACCGCTTATTGCAAAGGTTGCATACTATCACAATACCAGGCTTCAAGTCACTGAGCCATTTTGTATCACACATGTTTGCAAATGGAGACTGCATGGCTAGGTGCTTAATTTTATACACCTCTGGCAGCGGGTTAGAATGAAACACCTCAATTCAATAATTAACAGGTGTGGCTAGATACTTTTTCCATATAGTGTATATGTATATTAAAGTGATTAAAGCTCCAATAAGGATGCAACTAGCACCATGATATAACAGGTTGGACTGGTCACACTGTCGGTAAATATAAGTAAGTGTTCTCATATTCTGCTCTACTTCCACCAATGTAAGGCCCATGGTACAGTGCAGGAGGCAGGGCTTGACAACATAGTCTCTTCAAGCAAGCATTGCGACAAACAAGAGAAGATGCGTCGGCTTTAGAAACTGGAGAAGATGAGAATGGCGAGTAAAATGTCTGTTACTTGCACAGAGCAGGTAAGTATGGTTCCCATGCTCTGTTCGCTAACACCTATGTCGAGCTCAAGGACTTTGGACACAGAGCTGGGTACTAGGCCCATGCAGAATTGGTGGGCACCAGGCCCATGGTACCGTTAGGTGGCTGTAGGTTTATTTTATTTCCTCGTTGGGTGCAGGCTTAGAAGCCTGTGGCACAAGAATGCAGGATTAGCCTGTGGGCACAGTTAATGCAGGATTAGCATCTAGGCATAGTTAATGCAGGATTAGGCTCTGGGCATAGTTAATTCAGGCACTAGGCCTGTAAAGACAATCTTTGGCACTAGACCTGACACCAGTAGGATGTAGCTCTGTGGGACCATGCCTGGTCTGGCCCCATTTAATCCCTAGGCAGTCTTGTTGTGGTGGACTCTTATAGACCAGCAAGAACTACTCCATTGTATCCTTGAACTCAGTCGCCAGGCATCCATTAAAGGTAGGCTTTTGAGTGCTTCCCTGTTACAGCATCCAAGAGTCAGGCCCCAAATAAAGGTAATATTTTGGTGTCTGATATTGTTATCTGTTGCCTATTATTCTCTGGATTGGATTATTGGAACTGTGGCGATTGTAGAAAGGGTAGTATACTAATCCTAGTGCTAGGAGTTAAAGTTAATCACGTACAATGTTGTTAGAACCAGGGCAATCCTGTTCTATTGTTGTTGTAGCTAGCACTAGAGTGGGTGGTCTATACAAGCCTGCTAGATAGCTTTATGTGTGTGTCATCTTTTTCATAGATGCTCATCCTGGGAGTTGTAAATGACCATCAAGTGGAGACAGTGACCACCCAGTGAGTATCAGTGTTCAGTTTCATCTTTCTCTTGGTGGGGCCTTCACCAGTAAATGAGTGAGTGGGATATTCAGGCGGGATACTTCCATGTCCTAAATATCTGTAGTCCCATGCCAGGCAAAGACCAAAATCAAGGTGTTGGCAATAGGAGTAGAGTGCAGGGTCTCTATTTTTGCCCATCACCTCAGACACTTCCTTCCTTCCATTCTATATTCTTTCTCCCAAGTAACTGTTTTTGTCTCCTCCCTAGACTTGATACAGGTGGGTGTAGAAGTTTTGTGGAAAAAGCGGTGTGATTGGCAGGTCAAGAACAATAGGCCCCGCTACACAGAGTCCCCCTGCCATAATGTGTCACCACCCCAGTCGGGTCAGTATAGATTTGCTGTGAGACATACAAAAGTTCTATTTTTTTTTACTAGTTTACATCATTAACCCAACACCCACCAGCAATGTGTTGAAAGGAACCTTAGTACTTCCACCACAGCTGTGCTTTTTCCTAGGGTAGGGGCCCGCTTTATCCTCTAGGGAATATAGCCCTGTGCTGAAATCCCACACCAGCAGGTGTTGGCATCAAAAGCACCAGCGAAAATGTCCCACACTGGGAGTAAACATAGCACATTGCAACCAAGCCGAAAGTTATTGGAAACCAAACCACCCCACAAGGGGTACCAATAAATCACGTCTGAACAGGTGTTTGCACCAAAAGAACCTGCAGATGACCTCCAAAAACAGGGTATGAGAGTGGGCAACTTGTCTTGCTGACTAGAGGCAGAACACCAATAGCCAGGAAAATTTGTAATGTCACATAAGTGGCCTTCCACAGTGACACAGCAATGGCCGTACCCAAGGCTCACTTTGCCTGCTCACTTTAACTCATTAGAGAAGGAAAAATAAAGTTATGAACACACACCTCAGCCTTTAATTTCCCTTGGGCTTAATTCATCCCTATAATTTTAACAGTAAAACTCCATCCATCATCATCAGGTTGATGAATAGTCTCAAGTATGCCTCCGTATCATGATACGCTTAAAGCATATCTTGATGCACTTTAAGGAGGGAATTCAATTGTGTGCAAAGCGTCTCCGCGACCATTCCAGAGACACTTTGTATTTTTTCTAATAAATCTCCACTGATTTTTCCTTGCACCCCATAGAGATTCTCAGGGACATCGCGGCTAGTTGAATCTCCCCCTAAACGTATGTTCATGCGGATGCATTTACGTGTTTATTTTGAATTGCAATTTATGCCTGTGCTTTGAATGCAAATGTATCCAACTCTAATGGAGGCTCAGAGTTGTGAATCTCCAATGAGCCATAACAAGAAAACAGCAGTTTGCGTTCATCAGTCTGGTGCAAGTTACACTAATGGAAACAAGTGTCTGATTTGTTGGCATGGGTTATTGCAATGTGGATGCCTTTCTTTTGTAAATCATTTTGGATCCTTATAACTGCCTGTTTTGGTAATAATATTTCATAGTTTTCTGTTTTAAAAGGGGTCAAAGATATGTTGTGAAAAGTAAAATGTAACAAAATGAACCCTCCATACAGACACTGTCCTAACAGTAAGCAGTTATTCCTGATATCCAATTATAGGGTCTAATCTACCTGTGCCTTTGATACTTCATCTGGCCTTTTCTTGTGTAGCACACCTAAGGTGAATAATTTTGAAGGTCAACAATATCCAACAATATCCTTATAAGTCATTTTGGACTACTGGGTGATCTGAGGTCATGATATGCTCACTAAGCAAACAGACAGAACAAAGAATATTCCTGGAGCAGTTGCTGAGTTTGGCATAAGGTACAGACTAGTGCTGTTTGCTGATACAATCACTTAAATAATACTTTGTTGATGAGAACAAATGTTGCTAAAATGCATTGGGCTCTTAAGCAAATACCTCAAAATGGATTTACATTAACGTCAGGGAATGTAAAAATGTGTAATAGTGTTCTTCCAGCCATGCGATTATTAAATACAATTAATTGTGAATAGTGCTTTGCCACTGTGTGACACTCACATGCAGGGGTGGATTGTAATAGAAGTAGTCTGGGACATTTGGCTAGTGTTGCATGCACAGTTTGGAGGGGTGTGACAAGGCAGACCAGTTGTAAGGCACATATGGCTTTATTTTGGTCCATGGGGTCACCTCAAACACAGTGGTAGACATATTTGGCTGGTTAATAATGTTAATGGTGCTGGTTTGCAGCTCCAGAACACTACAGCCCCGCAAAAAACTGCCTCAGTATGCAATATTGGGGGTTCAGTTCCAGCCCACAGTGCCTCAACCCACCAAAGCATTACCTTTACCCTAATTAGATAATGCTCTTGCTATTGTAAGATTACATGAACAATAATTATTATGCGCTCTATTGACTTTGGGGGTCAGGCTAGTGTGATATTAGTTCTAGGGTGAAGGTGTTTGATTATCTCACTTGGTTGGAAATATGATAGAATGGAATAAGGGGTATGATACCACTGAAATTGATCTGCGTATACACATTGTGTATTTGGTTGTTTGCAGTAAATGCAGATGGTAAGTGATTATAATAAAGGTGTTTTCATTGTGCTATATATTAGCTAAAAGGTTACACACTAAATAAAACCCAAAGATCACACTGTGGCCACAGGTATTAAAAATAAAATACAATAGTTGAAGTATCAAAACTCACATAGTAAGTTGCAAATACAAATAGTCCAACCTTTGGTGGATTGTGGAATTCCACATTAAATCAGTGAAAAAACAGGCGGTAAAAGACCATTGAGCAAAGAAAAGGATAGGGGACAGGGCTCTCAACCCGATAAACTCACTGGTCCCTCAGATACAGCTCATCCCGGATTCGTCGGAGGGTAGTTCCACCAGTAAGTCCTGTCCAAGCATCCAAGTAAGGAGGTGGATATAATCTTTACCTCCATATGTGGAGATGGGTATAAGGATGGCTGTGAGAAACGGTGATCGTTCTGATGTGCGTTCCACTGTGGAACACAAGTTCTGTGCTACTTCCTGTATGACGTAAAAAAGGGAGCGTGCCCAATGTGTTTCATCTGTCCCGCAGATTTCCTCAGGGGGTTGTGCTGGTTGTCAATAAGGATTGTCATTTTATACATCCTTGCTCGCTTAATCAACCAATGGGATTTACTCGATAATTGCCCAAATCCATTTATGTTAATAAAAGGTGTAATTAAACACAGCGGATGACAGGTATTGTTGTACCGATTCATGTTATATATAAATCGCAAATATTATATCATTGGGTAATTTCTGATAGCATAAATCAAAGAGATTTTTAAGTAATGCACAGCAACCATTGGTATTTAATATGTGTAGATTGTCTAACTATATAAATAATACAGTTTGGTGCAATTCTTAAAATCAAACAATGTATATCAATTATTGATGGCCATATGATCACATATATGCATATATATTCATGCATGGCCTACATATATATAGACATAAAACCAAGGGTGATAGAAAAGTAATAAATAATTGTTCATATCCTGGGGCCTGATTCATTAAGGATCTTAACTTGAGAAACTTCTTATTTCAGTCTCCTGGACAAAGCCATGTTACAATGCAAGGGGTGCAAATTAGCATTCTGTTTTGCACACAAGTTAAACACTGACTGTTTTTTCATGTAGCACACAAATACTTGATAGCTTATTTGTACACTGAAATTGAAAGTCGATATTTGTGTGCTACATGAAAAAACATTCAGTATTTAACTTGTGTGCAAAACAGAATGCTAATTTGCACCCCTTGCATTGTAACATGGTTTTGTCCAGGAGACTGAAATAGGAATTTTCTCAAGTTAAGATCCTTAATGAATCAGGCCCCTGATCTTTAATCTTAAATCCAACCAACTAGATATTCCAATTAGTCATATAACTAATATAGCCCCTATAAAGCTCAGTACAATCATCCGGTAATCAACTATATCTTACTTGGTGGCTAAGTGGTTAGCACTTCTGCCTTACAGCACTGGGGTTGCGAGTTCAATTCCCGATCATGACCTCCTCTATGAGGAGTTTGTATGTTCTCCCTGTGTTTGCGTGGGTTTCCTCCCACACTCTAAAAACATACTAGCAGGTTAATTGGCTGCTAGTCTCTCTCTCTCTCTGTGTGTTAGGGAATTTAGACTGTAATCCCCTAATGGGGCAGGGACTGATGTGAGTTCTCTGTACAGCGCTGCGAAATTAGCGGTCCATATAAATAAATGGTGATGATTATATATATATATATATATATATATATAAATGTGTATATATATATATATATATATATATATATATATATAAATGTGTATATATATATGCATAGCGCCACTAATTCCCATGATAGTGCGCATGATTATGTCATTAATATAGTTTCACACGGAGAATAAATGGAGGAATGGTAATCGCATTTTATATATACATATATATATATATATATATATTAATGCAGACAACAGATACCACATAAAAGGGGGCGCGTAACCCTATTCAGTGTACAGTCACTAGGCAGGATAATTACACCCAAAGTCCAATGTACAGGAGGCAGCCAGTTCCAATACAGGTGGTGAGTCTGGAAAATCTATAAAGGAATAAAGGAAACACGGCGCCACATAGTGTATTACCACAATAAAATAATGTAATAAGAGAGAGTAAATTGGACAACTACCCCCGGACCAACATTGTTGTGTGACAGGATCATTTAGCTTATGAGTCACCTTACCTTTGCAGTCTGGCTGGGCCATGATGCAAAATGTATACTTAAACTCATGTGTCAATCTCCCATTGTCCCATAGATTGTAAGCTTGCGAACAGGGCCTTCTCACCTCTTTGTCTGTTTTACCCAGTTTGTTTATTAGTTTTACGTTTGTCCCCAATTGTAAAGCTACGGAATATGTTGGCGCTATATAAATAAATGATGATGATGATGATGACCTGTATTGGGTCACTATAGGCACTTTACACTTCAATTGAACATAATAAAGGAATTATGGCTGTTAAACTTATGTTGGAGATGGATAACAGCTTATCCACTATACACCAAGATTTTATATGTACTCTGATTCGTTTTATACTCACACATAATTATTTTTCATTTTCCACTAAATTTTATTTGCAAATGTGCTGCACCGCCATGGGCATAGTCTTTGCACCGAATTTTGCCAACATTTTCATGGGTATGTGGGAGGAGCAATGTGTATACTCATCAAAATACTTTTTTGACAATATCGTACTATACAAGAGGTATATTGACGATATTGTTTTGATATGGAAGGGTGACATTATAGGTCTTCAGGACTTTTTTTCTCATATAAGCCACAATGATTTCAATCTGAAATTCACTATGAAATATGATAAAACTCAGATTGAATTTCTAGATTTGATTCTTTTGGGACAAGGAGATGCCATCATAACCCGTAATTACATGAAACCAGTCGACACTAACAATTATTTGCATTTTGGTAACTCTCATGTTAAGAAATGCAAACAAAATATACCATATTTCATCGAATTAAACGTAACTGTAGTGAAGAAACTTTCTGTAATGCTCAACTTGACCTCTATGCAGAGAGTTTAGACATAGGGGTTATCCAGATACTCTTGTAGTGGAGGCACTAGAGAAAACAAAGAACTTGGAACGCTCTAGTCTCCTCCAATATACTACACATGCTAATAAAGAATTTAGCGTTCCTTTTGTTACCACCTACAACAGCAAGGAAGGACACATTAGAGCTGTCCTCATCAGACATTGGGGCGTTCTGATGAAGGACCCAATATTACATAAGGTACTTCCTGCTAAACCTAACATTGTTTTTAAAAAAGGTTGTAATTTGAAAGACATTCTGGCGCCAAGCAGACTCAGAGAACGTTCTGCTACCGCCACCCCTTCTTCTTTTTTAAGCACCAAAGGAAGTGTACGCTGTAACCATTGTAGTATTTGTCAGTATACGCCCTCCATCAATAAGTTCTTTTATGATTCAAGTAACAGTGTGAAGTTTCAGGTTAAAGGACTTTTTAATTGCCTGTCATCTTCGGTCATCTATCCCTGTTTTTTCTATTTTTATTCCTATGTACATTTATATTACCTATGCCATTGTCTCATTGATGGCATGGTTCATACCTAGTTTGGTTTTGAGGTTGTCTCTTAGAAATATTTACAATTGCACATTTGCACGTGGAATACATGTATAGTCATTGTTAGTTACTATGTGTTTAATAGCATCTTCACCTATATTCTATTAATAGGGTTCAGTAGTAATGTCCTCCCTAAATAGTTTTTTCATGTATTAATATGGTGGGTGTTATACCTTTATTCTTTGTCACATTGTATATGAAGAATACTTATTCCATTCATCTTAGATGTATTTATATTCCTCTATTTTTTCCTATTAATCTTGCATATATGTAATATATATTTTTTCAAATTGTATATAGAATACTGCTGAATAGCCAGTTTTGTTGCTCGGTTATGTTAATTGGTATATTTCATATATGTGCAGTTCTATTTCACATTTTTTTACTAACTACCCACTTCACTATATAATAATTTATGATGGGTACTACATTTGTACTGTATTATGTTTATCCTATATCTACTTATGAGATTCTGCTATCTAGGAGATTAGCCATTGTTGTGTGTACTCTTTCCAAGCTGTATTACTAACTATCTTCGGATGCCACAAACTAGGACATGGCTTTACTATAGCAATTATCCTCTAGTGTCTGGTGTTCTTCACCAGAGTTAACCATGTGACTGATGAATCAATCATGTGATTGAAGCAATGCGTGCGTCATAGACGCTACTGCGCATGTCCAAGATGGCGCTGACATCATTTAAAAAGCGCTGGAGATTCTTGCTTCTTTATTATACTATTTTTTCCTCCTGATGAAGTCTGAACATCTAACCAGACGAAACACGTTGAGGAGTGTCTAAGGACCTTTCCATCATCTGTTTGGATATCGTGGTACTAGTGTGGTGGAAGCGCTGCAGAGATCTACATATGAGCTGATTGATATCTATGCATACATCTCTGAATACATCCCAGATGAGTACCTAAAGATACCAATATATGTTTGATACCTTGTGTTTTTATGTAAGTGTGATACTTACTATTTTATTAGTAAAATCTGAGTTTTACAATATTATACTATATGAGTTTTTTTATATTGCTCCTATGATGCTGAGGTTCCAGTCCTAACAGAATTATACACTTGGATGAGTGACGTTACTGGTAACAGCTGCTCAGATTTGGAGTTATCCATTGAACTGATTCATACATCTTCTGGTTCTATCATCTGGTACGCAGATATATGTTTATTGGTGATTACATTGGTGGCATTGAACACAGTGTGCTGTCACTTTTGTATATATCTAATCACCCTTTCGGTTTCATTAGCCCTATCGGAGAGAAGTTATAATCTTTGAGTATATATCTGACTCGTCCACTTTACTCTCTCTTATTACATTATTTTATTGTGGTAATACACTATGTGGCGCCGTGTTTCCTTTATTCCTTTATATATATATATATATATATATATATATATATATATATATATATATATATGTGATTACCATTCCTCCATTTATTCTCCGTGTTAAACGATATTACTAACATGATCATGCGCACTATCATGTGAATTCGTGCGTAGAGGATATAATAACAGGGAGACCACATTCTAAGAATAACCAGACTCATTCATAACAATCTCTCAATTAAAAAAACTTCTACTGTTAATACCTATAGGTCATGCTGTTTTAATGAACCCTAAATTATTCGTAAGTTTGGATTGACAAGTGGAGACTAGAATGAGTGAGATTTTCCACACCACGATCTAACTAACAGACCTGTTGTTTTTATATATTTGTTAGACGGATATCTGGATTGATAAAATCTTATATATTATTTGCTAATGTATGAAAATGGCCCCAAATCCATAAGTAGAGACCTCTCCAAGGCAAGCACTTAAACGCATACTACCTACCGTACCATGTGGTCACCCATCCTGTTACTTACCTGGCTCCACTCTGCTTGGCTTCCAAGATAAAACATGGTTGGGCATTCCCAGAGTGGCATGACCGTAGTTGATGTGATAATGCTGCCCTTTTAGGAGACTGAATATGGATATACAAGATCTTATTATATCACACATACCAGTGTTAAAATGAGGGAATCCAGAGTAATATATAGTTTGCTGCTACTGACTCTGCTCACTAAATGGTATTATAAGGAGAGGTCAAATCCCACATTCAGTCCTTGTGGTGCTAAGGTTTTTAAAGTGAAAATAATCTTTGCTTCTTCTCTATTGATATTTTTGATTATATCGCCTCCTCTCCAGTTGGTGTTTACTTTTTTAATACCTAAAAACCGGGATTACAGTTGTGCATGGTTTTAAAGTGACTAGAAAGATGGTGTTTATCAAACCCAATTTTGATGTTTCTTAGGTGTTCTCCTATTCGAGTTTTTAGTTTTCTGATTGTGCGGCTGATGTATTGTTTTCCGCATGGGCATTATATGAAATATATTACATTGCTTGTGCTGCAGCTGATAAATTCTTTGATTTTGTATATTTTGTTGTCACATGCTGACTGCAACTGAAGGATTCCCCTTGTGTTCCTACACTTTAAGACTTTACAGTTAGCACATTTTCCACAGTAATAAAAACCCAGTGTTTGGCTTAATTGGTCCAACCAGTTGTCCTCTCTGTTATCATTACCCCTTTTTATATGGTTGTTAACTAGAGCATTCCTGAAATCCGGGGCATTCCTGAAAACTACTTCAGGGTATTTTGGAAGTAAAGTACCTATAGTATCATCCTATTGTAGTATGTGCGAATGCTTTTTAAGTTGATAGACTCCACTAGAGTAATCGGATACAAAATATATTTTACTGCTCCTATCACTGGTGTCACTTGTTGTATCCTTATGATCTAGTGATTTATATTCCAATAACTTGTTCCAATCTGTAGTTTTGAGTTTATTGAATGCCTCATCAATGAGATCACTATTACAATTCTCCAGGAATTGTAACTTCATTAAAGCACCTTTGTTCATAAAGTCATCAACTTCAGTGAAATTGCATCGGATGCGTGTAAACTGACTGGGATGCGTTTTAATCATTGTGGATGATGGTGACTGTCTGATAAAATATAGCTGTTAACATCTTCAGACTTTCTGTATGTTTTGGTGGCGATGGTGTTATCCCTAATGAAATTCTCAAGGTCTAAAAATTCAATTGCAGTTTGACTGTAATTGGCCATAAATTTAAGTCCATATATGTTGGTATTGATGTGTTCCAGAAATTGAATAAGAGATGGTTCTGTGCCATCTGTACCATCTCTAATCCAATTTCTAGAACACATCAATAGTTTCAGTCCAATCTTCCACCTAATGCAATCAGATACAGATATATCCATTCATTAATAATTCAATAAAATATGGTCAGACTTCATGATCTGATTATAATATGTGTGGCTAACTACTACTACTTGGTCTTTACCCCCTCCCCCTCCCATATAATGATGTGGCCATTCAAAAGGGTGCAGTTTTCTTTTTCAAATATTCTACAGCCCAGTAATAATGATCAGTGATGTTTATATGATATGGTAAAGGTAGCTTAAATAGATTTCCAACAGTGATGTTAATGTAGTATGATACACATCTCTGTTCCCTTTTGCATCCTTAATTGGCATAGGCTTGTAGACACAATGAGCCTCATTTAGTGTTAAGAGTAAATCCAACTAGAAGGTGCAATTTTGCACTTTGGCAAAACCTTGCGCTGCCAGATGAGAGGGATTTAAAATGATTAGATTGAGAGGGGGCACATCCCAGCTCAACTCTAAAGCTGCCCAGTAATATTGTCCTCTTCCAAATATGCACCCTGCTGGAAGTAACCCAAACTGTAAATGAGGCCCATAATGTCCGGTAATCCTCCTGACTAAGTGTACTTTATTGACTATGCCACCCATGGCTCAATGTCACACATGCTTGTATTTACTATACTAATTGAAAATCAGATTTCCCATGTTAGCAGCTTAAAAATCTGTATCTGATAATTTTCCACTAATATTAACCATATAGTGGGTGAATGCCATCCTTAATCGGGAGAGAAGCTAAAACCTTACTAGTTACCGCTGATTTTAGAAGATAAATCACTACCTGAGAAGTGGGATGAATAATTTCACAGTAATACTTCTGCATCTCCTGTCTTTTTATGGTAATTATTTAAGGAGTATGCATAAGTCTTTCAATGCCAAAATCTTGCCCAAGATCACCCTCTTTTTCATCCCCATTTAGCACAGCTTAAAAAAAAAAATTTATTTGCACATAATATTGTTACGCATTTTCTTGGCTCTCTTCACTTCCAAGAGAATCTCAGGTCCATAACCAAACTTATCCTGCTCACTCAGATGTAATTGTGGCAAAATAAAGGAGCAGCAGGCAGTGCAGCAAGGCTTAAACTGGATATCCCAATGCGGGTTAACTACCCTTTTGATACCAAATGTGTGGATAACATTTACAGCTAGGCACACATATCATCCTTCACCATACATAGAGGAAAACTGGGGGGGATTGGGGGCCTGTCCCAGGATAAGGAAGTAAAAGCTAAAGGGACCTTTAATTTGAGTAATTCAACCCTAACTGAAGGACAAATGCAACTTTTAGACAAGGGCACCAAATACTAGACTAAATAATGTTGACACCTACATTGACATACAGAGGTATGTATGGATGCTCACATAAAAGCCGTTTTTATGTCTGAAAAAACAGGGACAGTCTCCAAACCTCTAAGGGCAAATTTTTATATGCACATCAACTTCATAAACCAATCAATCTTTTATCCCAGTCATTTTAGAGGATCCTACATTAACACCTTCAATAAGCTAGTGGAGAATGATCTAGAAAAACTTCCCCTCAGGAACTATCGTAACAAACCCAATCTTAGATCGACAGGGATAAAAGCACTTAAAGAACTACAGAGTGATAAAAACATTGCAATAAAACCAGCAGACAAATGAGGAAGCATAACTATTATGAACAAACTAGATTACGAGGAAGAAACAGACAGGCATTTGAACAATTAATCTACATATGAACTCTTAGCATGTGATCCAACTAGAGCTTATAGCAAGGAAATGTATGGACTTCTCACAAGGGCCTTCACAGTAGGCATATTCAAAAAAACAAGAATTTGAGTTTTTAGACAAATATATCCTAAAACTCCAATAAGCTATTGCTTACCTAAAATGCATAAAATCTTACTTGCCAGATGGCAAGCCTATCATTTCAGGTCAGGTATTGGATCTTTGACATCCAACCTCTCACAATATATTGATAATTTCCTCCAACCACTTGTGATACCGCAAATGAGCTATTTGAGGGTTACTGCAGATGTGCTAAGGATTTTAAATGATGTTAATTGGGATATAAGCTACAATATCCTTATCTGCGACTTATGTCACTTTATACAGTTATCAACCATGACGCAGTCAGACATTCCTATGAGCCAAATTAAATTCATTATTGATGCTGTCCATTTTGTTTTGGAACACAACTATTTTTTATTTAGGGGCCAATTATACAAGGAAACCCAGGGGACCGCAATGAGCACACATTTGCGTCCAGCTATGTCAACCTTTTTATGGTATATCGGGAAAAACTGCATATCTGGGAGAACAATCAGTGATCTATATATCTGTAGAAAATACATAGATGATATTCTGTGCATTTGGAAAGACACTGAGGAAGATTTAACAGCCTTTATTTCCTACATCAACAACAATGACCTTAACCTAGTGTTTATAGCATATACTAGTAAGATTAAGGATGAATTTCTCTATCTCAAAATTTACATTGGAGAAAATAAAATTAAGACCAAACATTTTGTAAAAAACGTTGATGGTAATACATTTATATCTGCAATGAGTGGCCATCATCAGACTTGGCTTATAAACATCCTGAAAGGGCAATTCGTGAGGGTGAGGAGGTAGAGACTTTAAAAGAACAAAGATTTCTGGATAGGAATTATGAACCAGAATTGGTGGAGCTAGCGTATCATAATACACTTACGTTAGACAGAGATCCCTTACTCACTGAGAAAAAGAAGAGAACAGCAGATTCAGAAAATCTGTCTATTATCATACAGTTTAATGACCATTTAAAACAATTCAAAAAACGTATTAGTAGACACTGGCCAATACTTATGAAAGATGAGAAACTGACTCAAATTTTACAGATTTACCAAGATTTACTTACAAGCAAGCTCACAATCTTAAGAACAAATTAGTCTCCAGTTTTCTACCATGAAAAACTATAATAAAAACAGGAAACAAGGTTAGGAGAAGAGAGGGCTTTTATTACTGTAATCGATGTCAGGGGTGTAAGATTATAGGACAAAGTACAACCAAACCCATCAGTTCCTTCCAATCGAATAACACAACACAACAAACCTTCTTGAGTACCCATGTGGTCCTCAATACGTGGGGCGCACAATACGTAGCTTGTGTGTCAGAATTTCTGTGCACCTAAGAAATATAAAGAAGCAATTAGACATTCAGAGCGTCTCAGACCATTATACAAAACATCATGGGCATGACCCCACCATGCTCAAGTTCAGGGGCATCAAGAAGGTTCTTAAACATTGGAGAGGGAGAATTATATTAAAACCATATGTAGAACAGAAGATAGATGGGTTTATGAACTGCATACCCTCTCTCCAAGGGGCCTCAACCTTGTTTTCGATTTGGGTGCCTTATTAGATAAAGTGTGATCGAGGATTGTGAGAAATTATGATACCCGGGCTACTCAGGATACCCAACTTACTTCAGTTTCCTTAGAGACCAATTATACTTAAACACCCACATCATTCAAAAATATGTTAGGTGCGTGAGTTATCCATCCTCATTTTTGTAATAAGGGATGACCACTATACATGGGGTCTACACTTTGATTTGTGGTAGACCATCCCTATCCACACCCACTAAGGATACAATTTGATTATAAATGTGTCAAGAATATTGATGACAACTCCCAATTTATCAATTCCCATTAAGATTATTCTTTATGAGTATATATACTCTGCATTAATTTTGATCCTTTAAGGGAAGTTGTCATGACATGAAAAATTATCTCTACCTCTATATATGAAGGTCTATCCTGCACTCTTGACTCACTGATTATACTTACTAAGAATGGGAAGTGCTTAATACATTTGGATGCGGATGTTTCAATAATTTATGTTTTTACAATACTGTATTTCAGTTTATATGAGGAATTGATGGGCAGAAATATGGTCTGGCTGGCTGCCCATTTATGCCCAACTCTCACTATGTAAATTACTGTTCAATGATATAATTCAGAGATGTTTCATAGCCATTGGCTGTTAATTGATTTACCAGAGTGATTGATGTGTCAGTCAAAAGGTCTTGTGTTCTCTATTGGTGATCCTTTCTCTGGGGCACACACCTCTGGCTATTCATCTATGTATTTGAACAAATGATGTATCAATAAAAAGGACCCAGAACACTTGATTGGTGGCCTCTTTCCTGAAACACACCCCCATTATGCATTTATTTAACCTAAATTGAGACGTTACTGAACAAACATTATTCCCTGATGAAGTCTGCTTGCATCACGAGTGACACGCGTGGTTATAACATTAAATATGTACACACTACGGTTCCAGCAGCAAACCACTGTGTGCCTCGTCACGCCGTTCCGATATTTGCTTTGTTTTAGACCTCAATAATGTTTGGACTTTTTGTCTGACTTATATTAGAGAGTCTTTTAGCTCATTTAGGTCATTGGGATCCCACAGTGGATACCAGGTTTTGATGGACATTGAATATATATTCACAGTATGTGACACTATGGCACCACTGTTAGATACCTATGCTCTTCCCAGTTATAACCTCAATTGTGTCTATTTTTATATTGAAGCTTGATATGTATTCAATTACTGTATCCGTTCACTGACCTAGTATTTTTATGCTCCATGCTTTGATTAAATAATAAAACTATTTTATTCTCACCTTTGAGGCTTCTGACATATACTGTACTTAGTGCCAGGGACCAAATATTATTCGGTTTATGTTTTCATGCTTGATTTTTTTCATCTATTGTGGATATTTACAACTATACTGTGCTGATTTCAACATGCTCACATTGGCATTTATTCACTATACTTAGCGCCAGGGAATTATACACTCTTGTAGCTGAATAGATATCCTATACATTTAATCTCCGAGATATTTTGCCAGATAAAAGGGGTTTATATTTTCTCCAAGTTGGATCTTAGATGGGCATACAATCTGATTTGCATCAAGGACAGTGACAAATGGAAGACAGCCTTCAATACACAGGATGGACATTTTGATTACTTAGTCATGTTGTTTTGGTTATGCAATGCACCCGCAATTTTTCAAAATTTCACTAACAACATTTTCTGGATGTTCTTTACCAGTTTGTAGTAGTCTATTTGGATGACATCCTTATTTTCTCATGAGAGCTCTCCACCCACCATCAGGTCAAGGAGAATTTGATTAAAGCTTCGATTTGGGGCAAAAGGTTCTTTGACAAGTAGAGACGTCCTGCTTCTCTGTTTTCTCTGGGAAACAAGGTCTGGTTATCCACTCATAACCTTCATCTTCAAGTTCCCTCCAGAAAATTTGCCCCATGATTCATTGGTCCTTTTAGGATCTTGGAAGTCATTAATGCTGTGGCTTCAGGAATAACAGTAATGTGCGCCCACCAAGCATTGGCTAGCGATGGTACAGTGTTTTCCAGCCCTGCATGGTTCCTCAAGAACCTAGGCCCGCCACCGTATCTAAACCTACACTCACTAAACTCCTCTATACTCCACTGCATAAAAAAAATTAAACCCCCACCAGCAAAGGAACCCCACCCAACCCATAAATGCGAGCACAATGGGATTTAAGTTAAGTATGCTTGACCTGTCAACCGCGAATATGTTGGGGGTGAGGGGGATGCCTAAATCCTGGCCAACTTAAGTAATTTTCTAGCCACCTCTAACAGAAGAAGACCTCCACATACCCCATGGAACTAAATTGGACTGGAAGAGGACCAAGTCACGTCATATGGAAAGTATCCATGCCAGGTCGGATCCAAGAAGGGAGGCATTAAGGTATGACAGAGCGAAGAAGCCCCAAACAGCCCCAGACCAGAGTGCCACAAAGCGGAGTGTAGTAGGAGACATGGCTTAAATGGAGTAGCAAGGAAAAACAGGCAGGGAAAGGAAAAAATGGGGAGCAGAAAGAGAAGAAGAAACAAGAGAAGTTGAAAATGGGGACACAAGCAAAGGTAAAACCATAAAAACCTTGTGGCACCATCAGCCAATCAGGCCCATTTGTAGAGGAAAAATTAGACAAAATCCCTTTGCACCCCTGCTTCAAAAAGATTGAAGCGACCAAAGCCCTGTGTCACCTGATGACAGAAAGAGCATAAAGGAAAAAAACTGAAATTTAGGACAGCAGTGAAACCACACATATACAGAAAGTAATCGCTTTCCACCTGCCCAAATTTTGGCTGCAGTGAAATGCTGCACCATCTATAGCTGCAGATATGGCCGCACCAATCCTAAAGTAATGCTTGCCAAAGAAAGTGCCATCCATATCCCTTAAGCCCAGTGTTCACTGAAAAGCAACCGTAAACCAGTATGCTATGAGGGGGTGTTGTGGTGGAGCCCATCACAATGCACCAACCTTGCTTCCTCTGTATGGGGAAGCATAAGGACAAACTCAGGGACAACTTTAAACTGGGCAAACCGTGCCGTCCCACAAAGTCGGGGGACACTCGTAACTTTAAGACAATGGGGGGAAGCCTTAGCCAAAATAACAGTACCAAAGTGGAGCTAAACATTACACATTTAAATGCATCAATTGCACCAACCCTGCAAGCGTACCTAGTAGGTCCCTCATCATCATGAACTAAATTGTCCTCCCCCAGTCAGAGAGCACTGGGCACACATGCACCCAGCAGCAAGGTCGTGGAATAAAAAAAATGCTGAGCAACATCCACCAGCCTGTGTAGCCTTGCAAAGAGGGCTAATTACGTCCCAGAAGCTACAATCAAAATTACAGGCACACCGAACCAGCCAGTGCAACAAGCTATTTACCAGGAGGAAAAACACACTCTGCTCAGTAAGGACTCATACAACTCCCAGGGTCGCACACTCAAAAATAAACTGCCCACCATAAAACCCAGGTGCCCCCAAGCTTGGGGGTGACTTTTCCCAATAAGTAAAAGGCCCCTCAAGGCAAAATTAGTAATCCAAGCAGAACTAACCTATCAGGCCCAGTTGACACACATGAATCGCCAGAAAAATAGGCCCTAACATTACTTCCCCCATTGCCTCCATGCTACCAAGACTACACTAGAAGGAGAAACCCCACCGTGCCAGAGGAGTTTAGATCTGAAAATTGACATGTAGATAGACTAACCTGGCAAAAACAAAATCATTTGTGCATTTATCCAGGTGCTCTCCTAGGAGTATGTCAAAAGAGGTTCTCCATGGTTCAGTATTTTAGTACCCTATAACAGGATTAGTTAATGAATCTACTGTAAGCCAAACTAAAGGACGATACAACATAACTCTGATTATGTGCCAATAAAATTATTTAAAAAAAAAGTGGTCAGATTATAAAATAAGAAAAGGCAGAGTGTATCAGGAGATGGTCATTGTGACACATAATGGATGCCTATCAGTTAAAGGCTGTAAACTCGTTTTGCAAGTGCCATTCGTGTGCAGGAAACTTATATATACTATATATTGCCATGGAACCATGCGCATTTTCAGGGAACTATTATCAAAAACACGCCTCATTCCTGTAATCCAGCTTACACCGTCCAAATTAAGTATTGAATAAAAAGAACAAGTAATACAGTATATGATGTGCTTTAGATTACTATATTACTATTAAAATTTTGTTTTTGCTTTTTTTTTTATTCGATTAGTAACATAATAAAGCCACATCCCAGGCCCCGGGACAGGTTCCTGTCATGGAGCATAGAAAATATAAATACCACCATGGACTCAAAAGGCCCCATTTTAAACTAAAAGGCAGCAGAACGAAGACTCTGCTCAACCAGTTACAACTGGTCCTGAGCCCCCCCAGGAAAGGGGAACATGCCCATGTAGCCCAGAGCCGCAACAGCCGTGGCAGGTTGGGAGTTGTATGGATGCCATCGCCAGCATACCCCTTGATTAAGCTCATTAGGGCGTGCCTAACCATGTCAGTAAATTTCCAGTATGTGTAAGCTGTCTTTTTGAAATGCTGCCAAGAAGTATAATAGGACTGTAGTCTCATTGGCAGTGCCCTTAGAATATGTCATTGAGTACCATTCACTAGTCAGGGACTAATTCAGGATTGCAGAGGAGATGCTGCAAGCATACAGGGCATAGAAGAAATTAAACCATCCCACAGACAAAGGATGGCAATGGCAGCCTAACCCATAGCCAAAGGTCATGTAGCATATGTATATATAGATGGGTAATACTACACAATATACACACAACTGTTGAATAGTCATATGTTGCTCCCATAAAGGCAATACATGACACTTTACAAATACAAAGAAAAGTTCTCTCCTCATGGGGGAAGCGAGCGTTGGACCACACTATTTATGTCTTCATTGCCATTTCCCCATTACCCCACTGTTTTGCAGTATATACACCATAACAAAATCTCTCCAACCCCATCCCTTCATAAATAGCGCCATCCAAAAGATTAGTTAAATGTATACGCACATGCAAGAGAATCCTACGTATACCTACTAGGTGAGGAGGAGCCGGGGGTGGCGTTAACCACAGTCAACATGGTTTGCTATATGTAAAATTATGATTCAATAACTGCTAGACCCAGGAATTAGTATGCCCCTAAAAATTCCACATATACCATGTAAAACAGGAGAACAGAGGGAACTTGCTGAGGAGACACTTCACTCCAAACTACAATAAAATCATGTGAGAAAAGAAAAAATTATCTCAATCTCAATCTCAAAATCATCTAATTGATCTTTAAAATTAATATACGATCAAATGTGCCTGATAGTGCAACAGAAAAAGCCCCATATTTTTATTATTATGGAAATTAGTTTCTAATTCCTAGTCAACAGAGTAGTCCTATACTGCCAGTGCCCCCGGGGCCACAGCTGATGGTGTCAAAAAGTGCGTAGAACACATCCTGAGATGGTCACAGTCAGCTCACCCACATAGGACATTGTCATCAGCAGCTCCAATTACAATTCTACAGAAAAGTAAGGTCCTTAGCCATAATTGCCCCTGCCCTCCTATAAGCACCCATCGTACCACTACCTCACACATCTGCAACAATCCCCTCAGAAGCGGCCCGGGGCCCCTACTGTATGAAAAGTTGGGTTGAGGTGCTGGGGGCCACACTACCCCCCCAGCTGCACATGGTCCAGAGCCAAGAGATCATCATGGGGGCACTGGGAGCCACCACCTCCACCGATGAGCTGGCTCGGGCCCCCACGCAACTCAACAGCTATTGGTGGTGGGAGTGAGGTGCTGAGAGCCCACGCTACTCCCCCCAGCTAGGTGAGGTGGACGGAGCCTAGTGCTCCTCTTATCAGTGGGTGAGCCAGCCCCACTGGCTCATAGTGGTGCTGGGGGGCAACATTACATCCCCCAGCCATGTTCCATGTGTGGGGCATGGAGCCTAGAGCTCCTAACATTGGTTGGTAGAGCCATTCTCACCGCCTCATAGTCTGTAGGATGCCGCTGGGGGGCCACTTCCCAGCAAGGTGCCTAGCTCCCTGAGAACCAGCGGGGGAAACCATTCCCACTGCCTCATGTCCAGCACAGGACTCCACCTAGCCAGATCTAGTAACTGCCCCTATGGCCCGAACATGCCTAGAGCACTGCCGGACTGGAAGTAATGTCTGAGGCCGTGAGGTCCAGGCAGAAGGATACCCTTCCACTCAGTCCGCTTTGGGGGCCTGGGGAAGTGCCCGCTCACTGTACTAGAGGGAATGCAGCTTCCGCAGCAGCGCCGTGCACCAGGGAGGTGAAGGAGCGGGAGGGCCTATCCGCAGAATAAATTGAGCTCCCAATAGGGCTCTCCATGGGGACCCAGATGGTAGGGAGAAAAAGGGGATGAAAAGAAGCAAATGGGGGTGCAAGAGCAAGGTTGCAGTAGATGAAGGGTTGGGACGGCAGGGGACGAAATCTAGTACGGGGGGGGTGTAGGGGAAAAAATACAGAGGCACAAACTACAAACAGAAAGCAGTGGGGAAAAAGAGACAATGAGAAAGCTCAAGATAAGGGAAAGAGGAAAGAACAGAGGGGGAAACAAGCCCAAACAAAATGCAATAAGAATATACACTAAGGAAAGGCAGGAGGGGCACAGAGTACTTATGCCAACAATGTCCAGGATCCTAGTGACAGACTACTGCTCTACCCATCACTTTTATTAACTGACCCTTGGCCCTGGCCCAGTGACACACCAATGGTCGTACCAACATACCCTGCTAGATTTTTAGCCCTTAGAGCTATGAACACAACCTAAGCTTTTAATATACCTCATGCTTAATTATGCCCTCAATTCTTATTCTCTAGAGACAAATTCCAAAATAATTCATAGTATGTCCCACTTCCCATAACTGAAAACCATTTGTAATAAAAATTGACTTGTACATAAATGTGATCCTGTGTCCTTAGCTGACTAGATTCCTAACTGTTACAAACATATATTATAGCTATTTGAACCAGTGAACGTGCCTCAATTAATAATTCTTTCCCATCAACCTTTTTCCCCTAAATAGTTTTCCTTAGCTCAAGGTTTCAATCTGGTCCTCACACGTTACATGAACAAATATTGATATGTCCAAAATGCAATATATTCTTGAAATGTTGCTCACTGCTTACTTGTTTAGCATTAAAAGCAGAGCTCAGTCTACAGTACTCCTTGTGATAAATCTTATTAAGATGATAATTGGATTTGTAAAATTGCCTACTTTGCATTTCCCAAGTAGCATTTCTGAAAATGTATGGTCTTTTTCTTCCCCTATTTGGATCAACAACTGATGTTGCTGGTCAGTTCCATTACTTTACCCATTGAAAGGGAATGATAAATCCCAAATAGACAAGCAGTCAATGCTAAATACTTTGAACAGCCATTAAAACTCTGTTTACTAGTTTGAGGTGTTATTAAAGCCCTTTCTTTCATAATGTATTGCTCTTCAAGCTCTACTCATATTGCTGTAAACAATTTTACTAGAAATAAACACACAATTCCTTGTTCTTATATTTATTGTACTCCTAAATCCATATGCATCTTCTTTTGTTCTGTCCCATAGTAATCTAAAATTAATAACATAATAGAACTGGATAAAGCCATGTTAAACGACGCAAAATCTTCTCCTTGTGAAGTCACAACAGAATGAATGACAATCATTATCATCATCATCATCATCATTTATTTATATAGCACCAACATATTCCGTAGCGCTTTACAATTGGGGACAAACATAATAAACTAATAAACAAACTGGGTAAAACAGACAAAGATGTGAGAAGGCCCTGCTCGCAAGCTTACAATCTATGGGACAATGGGAGATTGACACATGAGGTTAAGTATACATTTTGCATCTTGGCCCAGCCAGACTGCAAAGGTAAAAGTGACTCATAAGCTAAATGATCCTGTCACACAACAATGTTGGTCATGGGGTAGTTGTTTTGTGTGAAATTGTGTAACAGGCAGTAACAGGCTAAAGTTAGTGAGGTTAAGAGGGTAGTTGAGGAATATTATAAGCTTGTCTGAATAGGTAGGTTTTCAGAGAACGCTTGAAAGTTTGTAGACCAGAGGAGAGTCTTATTGTGCGAGGGAGAGAGTTCCATAGAGTGGGTGCAACCCGAAAAAAGTCCTGTAACCGGGAATGGGAGGATGTAATGAGGGTGGATGAGAGACGCAGATCTTGTGCAGAACTGAGTTGCCGAGTTGGGAGATATTTTGAGACAAGAGAGGAGATGTTTGTTGGTACAGCTTTGTTGATGGCCTTGTAGGTTAGTAAAAGTATTTTATATTGGATTCGGTAGAAGACAGGCAGCCAGTGTAGAGACATACAGAGTGATGCAACAGAGGAATTTGCAAGGAAAATCAGTCGTCCCGCAGCATGCAAAATAGATTGTAGGGGTTTGAGTCTGTTTTTGGGAAGACCAGAATTGCAATAGTCAATGCGGGAGATGATAAGTGCATGAATTAAGGTTTTAGCAGTGTCTTGTGTGAGATATGTGCGGATTCTGGAAATGTTCTTTAGATGTATGTAACATGATTTAGATATAGAGTCAATGTGGGGAACAAAGGATAGGTGTGAATCAAGGATTACACCTAGGCAGCGAGCTTGTGGGGTGGGATTTATGGTCATGTTATCAACAGAGATAGAAATGTCAGGTATGCTCTTGTTGGCGGGTGGGAATATTATTAACTCTGTTTTAGAAAGATTAAGTTTGAGTTGGCGAGAGGACATCCAAGATGATATGGCAGAAAGACAGTCAGTTACACGGGACAACACAGATGTTGAGAGATCAGGAGAGGATAGATAGATTTGGGTATCATCGCATAGAGATGATACTGAAAGCCAAAGGAACTTATTAGATTTCCAAGAGAAGCGGTATAGATAGAGAGCAGAGGACCTAGCACTGAGCTTTGTGGTACTCCAACTGATAGGGGAAGCAGAGCAGAGGTGGCTCCAGAGAAACTAACAGTGAAAGAGCGATTAGAGAGGTAGGATGAGAATCAGGATAGAACAGTGTCTTGAAGACCTAAGGATTGCAGCGTTTGTGTGAGAAGAGAGTGGTCAACGGTGTCAAATGCAGCCGAGAGATCCAGGAGAATTAGGAAAGAGTAATGGCGTTCAGTTTTAGCAGTGATCAGATCATTGACAACCTTGGTCAGCGCAGTCTCTGTGGAGTGTTGAGAACGAATGCCAGACTGAAGAGGATCCAACAGGTTGTTTGCGAAAAGAAAGCGTGTGAGGCGAGTGTAGGCAAGTCTCTCTAGAAGCTTGGAGGGGCAAAGGAGCTGAGAGATGGGACGGTAATTTGAGAGAGAGTTTGGGTCTGAGTTTTGTTTTTTTAGAATAGGAGTAATCACTGCATGCTTGTATAGTGATGGAAAGATGCTAGTAGAGAGTGAGAGATTACAGATTTGAGTTAGAGGTGAAATGAGTACAGGAGACAGGGATCTACCAATTTGCGAGGGAATAGGATCAAGAGGACAGGAGGTAGAGTAGGAAGATAAGAAGAGCGTAGAAATTTCCTCTTCATTTGTGGGATCAAATGAAGAGAGGGTGTCAGAGGGTAGTGGGAAGGTATTGAGCTGATTGCTTGTCGAGGGAGATGATATCATTTCTAGTCTGATCTTATCAATCTTGTCCTTGAAGTAGGAAGCAAGATCCTGAGCACTGATAGTAGATGGAGGGTTCGGGGTGGGAGGATTGAGAAGATGATTAAATGTATTGAAAAGGCGTTTAGGGTTAGAAGCCTGAGCATAGATAAGAGATTGGAAGTATGTTTGTTTTGCAGTGTCCAGAACATTTCGATAGGAGCGGTAGACAGAAGTATATGTGAAGAAGTCATTAGAGCTTCGAGATTTACGCCAGTGACGTTCTGCTTTACGGGACAGTTTTTGAAGACTTCGTGTTGCTGTGGTGTGCCACGGTTGACATCGAAGTCGACGTGTAGTATGTAGTGTCGCTGGAGCCACTTGATCAAGGGCCGTTGCTAAGGTTAGGTGAAAATGAGGTATTGCCATCTCAGGGGATGAGAATGTAGAGATAGGGGAGAGAAGGTGTTGGAGAGAGGTGGAAAATTGTTGAAGATTAATAGATTTCAGATTTCTGCGAGTATGAGGAGGCTTGGTAGAGTTGGACAGTAGAGAGGTTAGAGCAGTGGGGGTGAGAGTGTAGCTGATAAGGTAATGATCAGAGAGGGGGAAGGGTGTGTTAATAAAATTAGAAACTGAGCATAGTCTAGAGAAAACAAGATCAAGGCAGTGGCCATCTTTATGAGTAGATGATTCAATCCACTGGGAGAGGTCAAGTGAGGAGGTTAGAGAGAGTAGTTTGGAAGCAGCCTTGGAAGGTGGGTTATCAATGGGGATGTTGAAGTCACCCATGATGATGGTGGGGATGTCTGAAGATAAGAAGTGAGGGAGCCATGCAGAGAAATCCTCAATAAATTGTTGGTGTGCTCCAGGGGGACGATAGATCACCGCAACACATAGAGAGAATGGATTAAAAATGCGAATCTGCCATCACAACCTTCCCTGGCAATGAATTCCATATCTTGACTGCCCTTACTGTAAAGAACCCCTTCCTTTGCTGGTTGTGAAATTTCCTCTCCTTTAACCTTAGGGGATGACCACGTGTCCTGTGTATGGTCCTTGGGGTAAAATGTTCCCATGAAAGCTCTCTGTATTGACCCCTAATGTATTTGTACATAGTAATCATAGACGCCTCTTTTCTAAAGTAAACATGCCTAAACTGGCTAACCTTTCCTCATAACTTAATGACTCCATACCCTTTATCAATTATGTCGCCCTTCTCTGAACCCTTTCTAGTTCCAAATTATCTTTTTTATAGAGTGGTGCCCAGAACTGTACTGCATATTCAAGATGAGGTCTTACTAACGATTTATACAGTGGCAAAATTACACTGTCTTCCCTTGCATCTATGCCCCTTTTTATGCATGCCAATACTTTGTTTGCCCTTGCAGCTGCTGATTGACATTGAGCACTATTGCTAAGTCTATTGTCTACGAGCACTCCCAAATCCTTTTCCATTATAGATTCTCCCAAATGAATTCCATTTAATTTATAGATTGCGTTCTTGTTTTTGATCCCTGAATGCATAACCTTACATTTATCTGTGTTAAACCTCATATTCCATTTGGCCGCCCAATCCTCCAGTTTATTTAAGACCCTCTGTAGAGAAGCTACATCTTGCTATGATTTTATTACCTTACAGAGTTTAGTGTCATCTGCAAAAATAGAAACGTTACCCTCTAAACCATCACCAAGGTCATTAATAAATATATTAAAAAGGAGTGGTCCCAGCACGGAACCTTGAGGTACTCCACTTAAGACTTTTGATCAATTAGAAAATGTTCCATTTATCACAACTCTCTGTTCCCTATTCTCTAACCAGTTTTTGATCCAAGTACAAATTTTGATTCCTAGACCCAGTTCCCTTATTTTGTAAACCAACCTCTTGTGTGGCACTGTATCAAAGGCCTTTGCAAAATCTAAGTAGACCACATCTACTGTCCTGCCCTGGTCTAAGTTCCCACTAACTTCCTCGTAGAAACTAATTAGATTAGTTTGACATGACCTATCCCTCACAAATCCATGTTGATTCCCACTAATAATTTTATTGCGTACCAAGTAATCCTGAATACTGTCCCTTAAAATACCTTCCAGTAGTTTCCCCACTATTGATGTCAGGCTTACAGGTCTATAATTCTCTGGTTGTGATCTCGTCCCCTTTTTAAACAATGGCACCACATCTGCTATTCGCCAATCCCTTGGTACTGAGTCACCATAGACTGACAATGTGTAATGGGTAGCATATCAAACATCGATCGTGAGCAGGATCACAAATTAGACTGTAACAGTTAATGTAACAGCTATAACAGTCTAAACAGATCAGTCTTGTGTTTGTGGTGACACTACATAACAGTGTGAGAGCTAGGGAACAGAGCAGTTGGGTATAGATACTGACAACATTTCCATTGGGACATATGTTAGACTTTGATGAACTTCCTTTGGCAGCTTCTTTTGGAGATTTTCCTTTATATACACCAAAGTAGCTTTGCTTTGTATGAGCCATTGTGCTAAATTAGCAGCTCTAGGATATAGCTATTAATTGCAGAACACATCATAGCTTGTAATGGAGCTCATTTGTTAGAGTTCTGGAAAGAAATGGAAAACCACAGGGAGATAGAACCCCTGTTATCTATGATCTGCTGTCATAGGGAGACCTATGTGTTTGTAATAAATAACTTGTCACCATTAGTCATTAACTAGAAGCTAACCCCACATCATAGGGAAGCTGCTTGGAGTATATCCACACCACAAACAAGGACCAGTATGATTAGGGTCACAATATGCAGTAGAGCTACTAGATCTATGTATAAAGCCACAACAGCCACAACATTAAAATCACTGACATGTGAAGTGAATAACACTGATTATCTCATTACAATGGCACTTGTCAAGGGGTGGAATATATCAATAAATAAATATAAATAAATAAATTTTTGAAAATGATGTGTTGGAAGCAGGAAAAATGGGCAAGCGTAAGGATCTGAGCGACTTTGGCAAGGGCCAGTTATGATGGCTAGATGACTGGTTCAGAACATCTCCAAAACAGCAGGTCTTGTGGGCTGTTCCCAGTATGTACTGGTTGGTGTCTAGCAAAAGTTGTCCAAAGTAGGACAACTGGTGAACTGGCGACAGTGTCATGGGCGTCCAAGGTTCTAGGTGTAGGGATGCAACTTATGATTAACTTAAAATTCAGATTCTTGCATCTGGAAATTAGATTTACATCCAACTCTGAATTTGGCCAGCTAATACTGAATGCTCTAACTGCATACAGAACTGAAGGTAGGTGTCCATTGATCAGTGCCAGTCAGTAAATTGAAAAGAGGCACTGGAGGCATTTGCCCTCCTGTCCCCCTTGCCAGACCTTCTATGGTACTAATGTATCAAACATTTGTGAAAAAACAAACTTTGTGAAACATTTCATCATTTACATAAGCTTATTTTTTCTCATCTTAGATACAACTTTTATAATCTGTGAACTTCCTCACCCCTAGTTGTTAAAGCAAATTTCCATTTCACTGTGTGATCACCAGTTAACTGTAATCTAATTAAGTTTGCACTCAAGAGCCTCTCACCCACATTCATATGTCAGCCATGCAGGAGGAAGTCAAAGCATTAAAGTAGTAAGGAGGTCAACAATTCCACAACAGTATACATTCAGCAATTACACTGAAAGAAATATGCACAAATGAAAAGTTGCTTTTATTCCCATATTGTTCCTTTATAGCCAATATATGCTGTACATAATGGGTCTGATTCATTAAGGAAAGTAAGGCAAAAAATGAGTAAGTTTTCTCCTGGACAAAACCATGTTACAATGCAAGGGGTGCAAATTAGTTTATTATTTTGCACATAAGAAATACTGGCTGTTTTGTCATGCAGCATACAAATATTTAGCTTTATTTGTATACTGACATTTAAAGTTGATCTAGGACATGCCCTACCCCAACTATAAATCTGCCATCACATTTTACATTTACCTTCCCCCTCCAATGCAACATGGTTTTTGCCAAGGTCCAAAGTTACTCACTTTTTTTGCTTTCCTTTCCTTAATGAATCATTGAATTTATTTCCTCACAGTTAAATGAGAACACTTGTTCTAGTCTATAACAGCCACTTAACCCATTAATGTTTTAAAATTCGGGACAGATTATGCTTTGTGGCAAAAATGAGAAGAGAGAGTGGTCACACTAGATGTGGGGAGTACCATGTCACATTCGTGGCAATAGGAAGATATGACTTAATCCATGGCCTGGTACCTATGACATTATAAACCTGTTATTCACCCTTTCAGAAAGAAGTACTGGAAGATCTATGTGGCATAAACATTTCAAAGAAGATTCATTTCACAACAGGATTTATTTACTGTTACAATAGATAATGTAAGTGTAGATTAAATTATTGTTTTGTGGGTATCATTTCTATTTTACCTTTCACATATAGTCAATCATAATTTCTACTTTAGAAAAACATGCACTTCTGAGTTTTGTTATTGTCCAAGATTCCTAAAAATATCCCCAAAAATATTTTGATATATATATTGTAGATGAGGATGACGAGCTTTCCTTCAGGGCTTATTCACAACTATCTTCTGTTAATGTGCTTTTTAGTTGCTAATGAATGGTGTTGTATGGGCTTGTTCCCACCATTGCAATCTAAAATGCTAATGCTGTATGTCAAATTTTCAGACAAGGCACAACCATTTCTCCTGTGTTAATGCATGTTACCAGAATAAAGGATTGTATGAGGAAAAGCACATTCATCAAAAGCATCCAAAAACGCATCTTAAGCACTAAATCCATTTTACCCATTTTTCCACTGCATATGTATGAACAATACCTACATTTCTGCTATTTTCACTCAGAAATTCAATTACTAGTTACTTATTGCCACTTGCGTGCATGTATACATACTATAACTGAACTGCTACTACTGACATGATCAAAAAATAAATGTTGGCATCATTCTATGTTAATCTATTATTGTTTCCTTTGTCTACTTGTATACAAATAACAATAAATAACATATAGACAATTAGCTCATGGCATTTATGTTATCACAAATGTTCATTTCTCTAGGTATTTATAGCATAGTCCAACCCATTTTGATAGAGAACAATATGATGTCTCCAGACAGCAAAAGCTGTTATTGAGGAACTGATATGTCATTGTACATTACTCATGTAACTTTTATATGCCTCCTAAACTGGTTACACCCCTATGCAACTATTGTGCAGATGACACCATAAACGACTGCTTGGTCTGATATTGCAAGAGTGTGTACGGTCCCATGATCATGTTTTCTTGTACCAAAACACATTGCATTGTTTGATATGGTTTTATAAACTTCCTAAAAATCACTATGGAACAATGCTGCGCAAATTTGGAATTGTGTACACACTCACGGCCGTCTGTCAAACACTTCTGCCGATAGTTCCTCTGTATATCTGTAAAGCGTGTCATGGTCTTTTCAGCAGATGGTTACAGAGCCGGATTTAGACCTCATAGGGCCCTAGGGAGGATACTGGTTTGGTGCCCCCCCCCCCCCCCCCCCCGTGAAACAATATTAACTTTTAATAGGTTCTAGAAAAGATAGTGCAGACAATGTTATACCAATAAATATTAACTTTCAATTAAATCCTTACAGAAAACAGAGTGCAAATAATGTTGTATATAGCTTTAAATGCTAAGAATTCTTACCCAAAACTTTTTTTTGTAACTATACACTTGACATAAAACATACTGCAAACAATCTTCTATTCCAATTTTTGCTGTTAACTAGAATATATTAACTTTAAACGTCTGATATCAGAGACATGCTCCACCCATGATTTTGCACTATATAAAGACTTGTAGTGTAATCAGGGGAATAGGTACTATCTCCTGGGTGAGCAGCAGCAGTAAACCACACAAGTCCAGACGTTTCACCATAACAACCACAGACAGTTTATTCACCAGCTTGTAAACAAAACAGAATATAATCAAAATCCTAGCCGTCTGGCTACTAGACAATACATTTAGCAAGACCCTTTTTCAGAACTACAACTTATTATTGCTCACTGCAGCAGAGTGTCTGAGGAGGCAGCTCATCTCCTCCCCAGGTCTAAGACACTGGATGCATATCCCAGCTGCCTTTTCACAGACACCTCCCATCTCTTGATCAGTCTGTTTTAAAGTACAACCGACAGGAACCTGGGACTTATGTACCTGCTATTTACCACTTGCCCAGAGCTTCTGTTACAGACTGAAGAGTGGACATTATTACTGTGGAGATGGTGCCCGAGAAGCGGGCGAAGGTGCCCGCCATCGCTATGCCCCTGGAGGGGCTGAAGATGCGCCTGGTGCCCGGGAAGGGGATGAAGAGTCCCCCGGTAGCTAAGCCCTGCAAGTGGGTGAAGACAGAAGAGGAGAAGTACTCACCCGTCCATCGATCCAGCGGCGGTGAGTATAACTTCTTTCTTGCAGGTCCTGTGCGCGGGGGAAGGATGAGCCAATCAGGGCTCATCTTTCCCCGCTGGCCAATCAGCGGCCGGATGCGCGAGCCAATCGCGGCTCGCGCCCGGCCATTCAAAAGATTGGCGCCGACGCGAGCCAATCAGCGCTCGCGCCGGCTGATGACGTCACGCCGGCGACTATATAAGTCGCCGGGTGGCGCCATTTTGCCAGAAGTCCGTCGGCGGAGAAGAGAGAGGACGTCTCTGCAAGACGTCCAGCAAGAAGACCAGCGGCAGCGGCGGCAGGGGGCCCTTGTAAGGGCCGTGAGCTACCCTGCCGCCAGAAGACTTCAAGCAAGCCGCCGAATCGGAGATCGCCGGCGGGGAGCCCTTGTCAGGGCTGAGAGCGCCCCCGCCCCAGCTGCAACTGGAGACCCAGCGCCGAAGCGGAGAAGAGGCGCCGCCGGCTGGAGGGTCTGGAAGACCCGGAGAAAGAAACAGAAGACGGCGTGTCAAGTTGAGTATCCTGCGCAGAGCAGGTAAGTAGACTCAACAATAACGTCGGGCACTAGGCTCGTGGCACAGTCGGGCACAAGGCCCGTGGCACGTGAATTAGGGGCACAAGGCCCAGGGACCTGGGCACTAGGCCCCAACGAGTTTAGTGGGCCAGTAGGCCATGGTATTGATATAAAGGGGACAAGCCCCTGTTAGTTAGAGAGGGGGACTCAGAGCCCCAGGTGTACAAGGGCACAAGGCCCTTAGGTAGTTAGTGGCCTAGAGGCCATAGGAAGGCCAGAGGGCCTGGTTAGAGGCTGGTAGCCTGTAGGCTATTAAGGGCACAAGGCCCTCAGTTAGTTAGGGAGGCCACAGGCCTCAGGCAGGGGCTAGGACCCCCTAGGTAGTAGGGCATAAGGCCCTAGTGAGTGGGCTCAGAGCCCTGAGGTAGAGAGGGGGCTGAGGCCCAGGAAACAGAGCAGAAGGCTCTGTGTGTAGCTGGGCAGAGACCCATGGTGTGTAGGGCATAAGGCCCTGGTGGTGTGTGGTAGAGGCGTGGGAGCCTCGTGAGAGTAGGCGCGGTCCTGTGTGAGGTGAGCACACGTGGTTAGGAGGTACGGTCGAGCGTAGACTCCTGTGGTGCTGTAGCAACCTGCTGGTTGGCTAGCAGCGGTGTGTTCGGGTAAGTAGCGGCAAAGTACTGTAGACTGTATTTATTCTGTCTGTGTGGCAAGTGTAGTTTACATTACAGTATTTTGGTGTGCTATCTAACTGTGTCCAGGGGCAAGACATCAGGCCCCCATTAAAGGTAGGCTCTTGTTTCCTGTGGTTTTCCTGTGCTAACCCGTGCTGTGGGGGACAAGTGTAAGTACCAGCATACACATAGTCAGGGGAGAACACACGTAGTTTTCCTGTCCCTTAGGTCCCCGGGGTCACACTGGTACCCAGAGGGGGTGGCTGAGTGAGTTGGTGGCAGTACAGCACACCTTGAGGCAGTTCCAGGGGCGGCCGTGGTTCTGATCAAGGGTCCTCAAGGCCGGTTCCGTGCAGGTGGACCTGTGGTTCCGGACGTAGGGACACGTGTGAGATACCCGAGTACAGGCAGTCGGGCGGTTCAGTTCGATCGGCTGTTCCGTGCGGCAGTCGGCCTGCGGGTTAGTGCGCTGTTCTACTGAGCCTCAGCCGGGCTTAAAGAACCCGTACTTGGGGCCTGTGTGTGACTCCATAGCAAGAAGGCAGCTTCTTGGTACGACCTGGGTGAGGGGGTTAGGAACCGCCCTCCGGTTTAGGCTGTGAACACCGGCTGGTGTTCCCCGTAGCGTGTAACTGAGTAGTCCCGTTAGTGCACCACACCTAGTTAGTCATAGTGGTTGACTTAGTTGCGTTGCCGACCAGTAGAACGTTGTTAGGGTCGGGTCGCCGTTGTAGTTAGTCCAGTTTTGTGGGTGCCATCTTAGGCTCACGGAGAGAGTAGAGGGAGGCTGTGTGTTCTTGTCATCCGCAGGAGTCGGGAAGGTGCAGGAGAACCGGATCGGAAGTGGGAGTGTCCCGGTGAGTATCACGCTCGATTCCCCCTTTCGGTTAGGCCCTCACCGGCAGGTGTGTGAGGCACTTGAGGCGGGATTAGTCCTCGGATTAGTCTTGGCCTTCAGTGCCTGTAGTCCCCCGCGTCTTGGCAAGAACAAAGTGAGGAGGCGGCAAGGAGCTTGGACTGACCGTGTCCTTGTCCTTTGCCGTAGTCTCGGACAGCCCTTACCTGGTAGGCACGGCCGTAATCCCTGTCTCTATCTTAGAAGGACGTGATTGGAGGTGACTGCGGCTGCGGATCTGCTGGGATTAGATCGCAGCTGGGAAATCGGAAGCGGACTGGAGGTGACCATCGTTTACAAGGTGAGTTCTTTTCTGTTGCGTCTGTCCCTGTCTTTCCCCGCAGGGGGCGTTACATTACAATAGAGAAAATTACATTTTAATAATAGGATTTTTACAATAATCGTTTAGAATGATAACTTTTCATTACTCACATTTGCTGATAAAAAGAAAGGTTATTTCAGTCCCTGCAGGTTAATATTATTGGTCCAACTCTGCGCACTGTACCTTGATCCTCTGTATGATGTCACTTCAGTCCCTGCACGCCCAGTCCAAGCACACTGGGCCTGTGTAAGCTCTCACAGCTCCCTCCTACAAAAAATGTATTTGGGCAAATAAGTTGAAGTACAGAAGAGAAAAAAATGTCCCCTACTTCATCACTTTAATCACTTTTGCTCCTCCTTCACACTGTTTCCCCTTTAGTACACTGTACTCCCTTCATCATCACACTGTGCCCCTCCATCATGCTTTTGCCCTTTAATCATCACACTGTCCACCCTTCACCATCACACTGTGCCCTCCATATTTTTGCTCCCCTTGTTTATTTCCCCTCACACGGCCTGTTCCACATTTCTGTCATCATGCCCCTCTGCTACATATTTTTGCCATTATGCCATCATCATGCCCCTCTGCTACTTATTATTGCCATCATCATGCCCCTCATGCCCCTCTGCTACTTATTATTGCCATCATCATGCCCCTCTGCTACTTATTATTGCCATCATGCCTCTCTGATACTTATTATTGCCATCATGCCCCTCTGATACTTATTATTGCCATCATGCCCCTCTGATACTTATTATTGCCATCATGCCCCCTCATGCCCCTCTGCTACTTATTATTGCCATCATGCCCCCTCATGCCCCTCTGATACTTATTATTGCCATCATGCCCCCTCATGCCCCTATGATACTTATTATTGCCATCATGCCCCCTCATGCCCCTCTGCTACTTATTATTGCCATCATGCCCCCTCATGCCCCTCTGATACTTATTATTGCCATTATGCCCCCTCATGCCCCTATGATACTTATTATTGCCATCATGCCCCCTCATGCCCCTCTGATACCTGTTTCAAATTTCTCTGACATGGCCCCTCCGTTAGTTAACTTACCTTCTATTCAGCTATTATTTCTTTGTCCGATGTCGCGCTGCCGCTGCTCCTCCTCTCTGCACAGCCACTGCTCCTCGCCGACTTCTTACTGAAAATCACGTCGGGAGTGATGTCATCACGCCCGACGTGGAGACTGCCGGGTCCCGACGGTCAGCTGACTTTTTTTTTTTTTTCCTGGTCCATCTTTATTTTCAGCATTATGCCGGCGGACAGAGGGGGATGGCAGGCGGAGGGGTGCGCCCCTCTGCCTCGCCTACCCCGCTCACCGTCGGCTCTGACAGGGCCCTCTGGGTACCGCTGGGCCCTAGGCAGTTGCCTAGGGTGCTTAGCGGGAAATCCGGCCCTGGATGGTTATGAGAGATGCATTTCTCACATCTCATGATAAATCATGTAGCTGAATACACATATATCAGCATGCTCATCGGGACTTTCAGTTGTTGGTAAAATCATTACAGAGATTGCATCTGAAGTAAGATTGCATAGGTGTGTACCCAGCTTTACATGGAGGTTTCAAAATAATTGCTCCATGTTAAAGAGGGCACATTCCTTTATTCTGCATTTGTTTTAATAAACGAATGATATAGGTTATTCAGACAAACTACATAGCTACCATATACAGTATATTATGTAAGGCATTACCATAGTATTTAAATACATCCAATTAAAGGTTTACTTAAAGAGCCTTTCACCCACATTCACATGTCAGACATGCTGGAGGAAGTCAAAGCCTTAAAGGAGTAAGAAGGTAAATAATTCCCCAACAGTATACATAATTACACTGAGTAAAATTTGCACAGATGAAAAGTGGCTTATATGAAGTTTTTTTAGGGATTGTAACAGTCAGGGTCATCTGGCCAACAATATTGGATCAATTTAAAAAATCGATTTTCATGGTATAGTGTTCAAACTCAATGATATCAGGGTTTCTAAAACAGCAGAAGGTGTCAGCCATCATCTATCTCTGGCGGTCCTATTCACCAAGGATAGCAGGAGTTATATATACACAATACTAGAAGTATATACAGAACATGATTAAAGATAAATAAGAGATGTATTTGCAAAATAGTAGAGTGTGCAGTTATCCTGTAACTAAATCTAGCACTGTGGTGTTTAATTGGTGCTATAAACAGAAAAAAATAACCTTTCTTGCGTCACATTTGATTATGGGTTTGGATATGCCAGGTGATAATAGATTTATCGTTCATAGGAATGTGTTTTTCTATCCTATATCAACATGAACTTTGAGTTGAAAAAATAGCTTCTGATAAAGATATCAGTTCACATCCCAGTATCACCTATCGGACTGACCTTGGGAAAGCTGTTTGTTTTTGCACCAATAACAAACAATATATGATGCACGCAACTGTAAGTCTCTTAAAGTTTATTTTCTTCTTTGCAAGTAATGGGTGTCATGGGGGTGGATACAGTCCATCCTCCCACAGCCCCAGCTCTGCTCTTTTGAATAAGTGCAGGGACAGGGACATGTGCAGTGATGCCTACTAATGCTTCATTGCACATGCTCTGTGCTGATAGTGCGGGCAGAGGATGCAGCTATGGGTCTCCTCTCATCACTGAGCCTAGTAGACGCCGGACTCTTTGCATCAGTTCTGCCACTGTATATCATGCCTATAATTGCAGCCAGTTGACTAGAGAATGTTGTTGAAAAATTATGAATATGAATGCTTTATCAAGATATCGTATTAGTATATACGCTCCCATGATCATGTTTTATCGTACCGAAGCACATTGCATAATTTGATTTGAACTCACAAGCTTCAGAAAAATGAATATCAGCGATAGAATGATGTTGAGCAAATGTAGAAGTGTGTTTGCACTCATGACCAGCAATGTAGGCAGATCTCTATAGAGTGTGCAGAATCACGATCTTTTCAGGAGATGGTGATGAGAGATGAAGAGCACAGATCTGAAGTTGCAGGTGTGTACACATAAATCTGCCTGCTCTTCAGGACTTTCAGTCATTGGTAAAATCGTTACAGAAATCACATCTGCAGTAATTTTCTGTAGTGTGTACCCAGCTTTAGACATTGTTGAAGCATGACCTTGATTGGGAGAAAGACTTCCTAGCTGAATAAATGTGGAATAGAATCAGAATGAGGGTGGCCCAGGCTTCCATCTCCACTCTAATCATATAAAATTTACACTAGGTGGTACTTAGCCCTGCAACAATGTGTAAAGTATTCCCATCTTCCTTCCGCTTATTCTGGTGGGACTGTGGACTTAATCAAGTTTGTATCCATATTTGGTGGCTCCAAGATGTCACATTTCTCGAGGGAAATACATGTAATAATAACGGATACTAGATACTATATTCCATCTCTCTCCATGGTACGCTCTAGTGTGCCTCTTGTTTCCTGGCCCAGGGGATCTTTCGAGTAAGCTTGCCTCTCATATTTTGAATCTCACTAAATCTTCCATAGCTAAATATTGGAAGGATCTTTGTCTTCCTCTCCTCTAGCATGTCAAATATAATTGTTTGGCAACAACTGTCTTTATATCAAAAATAAAATTTGGTATATTAACCGTATGGGAAAAAATTAATTTTTGATTACAAGGAAAAGGAGACAAATTTGATTCTATCAGGAAGCATTGAATTATATTTACTTCACCCACCTCTGCTATTCAATAATCAGTTAAAATTAATATTAATGGTAATACTGTAGGATGAACTCATAGTATCATACGGTCCTTTCACATAGTTACTAATAAATCCATTCTGAAATCAATATAAAAACCCAGCTATTTATTTTTTGTGATGTCTGTGTAAGCCATGACTTTCCCTTTCCTTCCTTTGCTTCTATCCCTTTTTTCTCTCCATCTTAGTTACCATTCCTATCAATGTAAGTTTAAACTGGGAAAATAATACTCTGAAAATGTTTTTCTATGCACAGTGAGTACTCCAGCAACGCTCATGGACAGATTCACAGTGAAGCCCCAAACAGGGATTCATTATGCAAACCACAGACCCACACATGCTCAGAAGAGACCTTGGCTCTGCTATGAGAATAGTGCAATAGGTCTCTTTAATACAGCATGGACAAAACGCAGAGCTAAATAAGCAATGGTCCCACCATGTGCCTCTATTGAATCAAGTGCTTCGGCTTCTGCCAGAGCATATACTATTATAATTTTTTTGATTATTATTTATGGCAGTGGTTGCAAAACAGCAGTATTTTTCACAGGCTAACTATAGAGTAGGCACTCCTTTGCTTCTACTGTTATAGATCAGAACAAAAACAAGATTTTATTTTGAGCAAGATTATTGAAGCAAGATTAAGGAGTAGAGTGGACACATTAAAATGCATAGTGTTGATTTCCTCTGCATGTACCAAACCTTACACTTAAACTCTGTATATTTAATACCAGTAACCATAATAAAGACACGAACAACAATGTAAGATTTGGAAGAAAGGGCAGATTTATTTTGATTGGATTAAAGGAGGTGGCGTAGAGAGCAACGCAGTCAGCTTAAGAGCATATACCAATAAGGTGGGAGATCACCTTCCCACCGACCCAGGATAAACCTTATCTATTGGCCAGTACTTTTGTGGAGCACTAATCAACTATCCCCCTCTTGACTCAAATGGTGTTATGCCCTTACCAGGCATCCCAGGGGCCTCCTTACTAGAGTAACCCAGAGTCAAGTATTTCGAAAAGGACAGTGACCATTACCCCTAACCGCGTAAATACCGTCTGCTAAACGTGAGCCTACTGCGATGCTCTCCCACTTCCGACTGCAACTCGTCTGTCTTGAATAAAAGACAAACGAGTTAAACTGTTAATGCCGGGTGGGAGGGAGGTATCCGGATCCTTGGAAAAGGAAGTCGTCTCCAATTTCCACTGCTAATATGAAACCATTAGACCATCCCCTTCCTTCTATGGGTTGTTCACGCCCAGATTTAACCCTGCAGCATTAAGCACATGCTGGACACAAACATGATTTTAACTACGTTTGGCTTAATAGCCTCTCTCCCTCTATTAGGGCATGGTCATTTTTGCTCCACAAAACAACGTGAATTTTGCACCAGAGCTCAGAGATGGTGATCTCTGGGTCTTATCCTATAATTTTAATGAGACACTTTTGGCTATTTAAAAGGGTCATGTCAATTTTTGACACTCATTAAATTCAGAACTGAATAGCAGAACGGAGACATTGACGAGTATTACTGAGGGTGAAGATGTGAAGGTAGAGGAAGGAGATCTGTCACTCCTGCACCCATCGACATTGGTCTTTACCATGGGAATATGTTAAGATTAAAACCTTTCTACATTTTTCTTTCACGGTTTCTTATTTTGGAGAACAAATATTCTCTCAAATTTTAAAATGAATTTAATTTTATATCTCTCCCAGTCACAATTTTGCACCCCTAAAATATTGCAAACCCGAAAAATAAATGTTCAATGATGGTACAAGTAAACAAAATAATCTTCCTTACTGCTGCATGCTATATTTGCATTTATAAATGACCCACAATGTCTGTATGCTGTACTATATAATGTATCTGGATCCAGATCCATTTTCAAAAGTGCTAAATAGCAGAATCCTGAAAATGTGTCCATCCCAATGTGTCCTAGGAAGACTAAAGGTGGCCCTACCAATGCTGGAAACACTGCACAGAGCAGTGGTTAGAAGGCGCTTAACTGGCAAAACAATATATTCCGAGGTGTTACCATCACACGAATCCAGATATCTCATTTGGAAAATAAACAAAGCCAACACCCAGGTTATCTAAAAAGTAGCTGACGCTTAGCAGCAGGCTCTGGCTAGGGAACACTACCAAAATCTACATCACCATAAATAATCTGTTATAATGGGCAAAACCTGCCAGGCTGCCAGCTGACAGATTATAAGTATAGGCCCATTATATACCAGTCAGATATAAAATCTGTTTAGGAACTTCTCAGCAGAGTGAAGAAAACATGAAGTTCTCTTGTTTATTTCTTCCACATGCTTTGCTCATAACTCATCTAATGTCACAGGCAGGTAAACATATTACTACTTTAGCAATAGAGTCAGATCTCTATTTTCTGTGTGTTTGTGTCTGTATGTGTGTCTATATGCATGTGTGTCCTATTATATGTGCATCTGTATATTACATATAGGAGAGTTGGGGGATACAGAGTGGGTAGCTTTACTATGCCTTTCTATTTTACTAACTAGTAATTAAAATCATCTAAAATTAGGGCTAATTTATATACCTCCTCCTATAATAACAAAACCCATAAGAATTAGGGATGTGCACCGGCCACTTTTGGTGTCTCGTGTTTTGTGTTTTGGATTCGGATTTGCTTGAGGTTTTGGGTTCGGATTTGTTTCGCAAAACACCTGACGAAAGGTTTTGGTTCGGATTTAAGGTTTTGGATTCGGATTTATTTTAAAAAAAAAACATAAAAACTTTTAAAATCATGTTTTTTGGTTTATTTTCACTCCTACGCTATTATTAACCTCAATAACATTCAATAACAATCATTTCCACTAATTCCCAGTCTATTCTGAACATCTCACACCTCACAATATTGTTTTTAGTCCAAAACGTTTAACCGAGGTAGCTTTCTGGACTGCATAGTGTAGTGGTCCCGGTACACAATTTGGTACCGGGGGCCACAATACCTCCGCCTTCAAATGGTCTGAATTCCACTGCACAGCTGCCTGCTCCTACATCCTCTGCAGCATATACAGGGTGTAGTTCGAGCGTGTCAATACCTCTTTTTTTTGACGATGACAGGTCATTTTCATTAATTTATGAATTGGCAGCAACAGTCAACGTTGTTTAATATCTGATACGCCTCTATCTGGACTGCATAGTGGAGTGGCCCCGGTACCCAATTTGGTACCGGGGCCACAATACCTCCTCCAACTTTCAAGTGTAGTGTTTATAATTTATAAAAACTACAGTAGTTATAGCACGTCAATAACTCTTGTTTTAAACGACCATGGTACAGAGCATTCATCATTGAGATCCCATCAAGTATGTGAAAAACAGACAGGGTCGAAGTGTTATTTGTTGACTTTGTTAACCAAAAAATTGTCCCTGTTGCAAATATTCGTGCAATGAAGAGTGACTTTTTCATTTAAAGGCTCAAGCTTTCAAGTGTAGTGTTTATAAGTTATAAACACTACAGTAGTTCAAGCACGTCAATACCTCTTGTTTTTGATTATGACAGGGCATTTTACTTTTGGTTTAATTTGTTGAATTTGTTTTAATTTTGTTTTACTTTGTGCTCATGGCAAACGACTGTTGAATGGTCACATAATGGCAAAAAAACAGTTGCAAGATGGAATTGCCCTTATGTTGTTGAAATAGGACATGCACACTTTAACAAACCAATCATTTCAGCGAAAGGGCCTACCAAACTGTGCCTGAAATGATTGGTTTGTTTGGACCCCCACAAAACGAGCTGGCAAAGAAAAAAAAGAGTTGCAAGATGGAATTGTCCTTGGGCCCTCCCACCCACCCTTATGTTGTTGAAATAGGACATGCACACTTTAACAAACCAATCATTTCAGCGACAGGGCCTACCAAACAACTGTGGCTGAAATGATTGGTTTGTTTGGGCCCCCACACCAAAAAAGCTATTCATCTCTCCCTGTACAAACTAAACAGGCTCTACTGAGGCAAGATGTCGTCCTCATCCTCAACCTCTGATTTCTCTCCCCCTACAGTGTGTACTTCCTCATCCTCACACATTATCAATTCGTCCCCGCTGGACTCCACAACCACAGGTCCCTCTGTAGTATCTGGAGGCCAGTGCTGTACTTGATTGAGGAATTGATAATTCATTTTTATGAACATCATTTTTTCAACGTTCTGAGGAAGCAATCTCCTTCGCCGCTCACTGACCAGGTTCCCCGCTGCACTAAAAACTCTTTCCGAGTACACTCTGGAGGGGGGACAACTCAGGTAAAATAGAGCCAGTTTGTACAGGGGCTTCCAAACTGCCTTTTTTTCCTGCCAGTAACAATATGGACTGTCTGACATGTCTATTTGGATGGTGTCAGAAAAATAATCCTCCACCATTTTTTCTATTGTGACAGCATCCAATGCAGCAACAGTAGACATGTCTGCAATGGTTGGCAGGTCCTTCAGTCCGGACCAGATGTTATCAGCATCCCCGCCAGCGGGTCTTTTAGGAAAACTGAGCTTTTTCCTCGCAGCCACAGATGTGGAAGAAAATGAGGGTGGAGCTGTTGGCATGTCACGGTCCTCTTCAGAGGACAATCTCCTGACCAGCAGGTCTTTGCACCAGACTTGTGTCCGCCGGAAACAGAGACAAAACATACGCTTTAAACCGAGGATCGAGAACGGTGGCCAGAATGTATTCCTCTGACTTTAAAATAGTGACCACCCTCGGATCCTAGCAAAGCGTACGAAGGGCTTCATCCACAAGAGCTACATGCTTGGTGGAATCGCAATGGTTTACCAGCTCCTCCCTCACTTTCTCCAGCTGCTTCTGCAACAGCCTGATCAAGGGGAATCACCTGACTCAAGCTGGCAGTGTCGGAACTGACTTCTCGTGTGGCAAGTTCAAACGGCTGGAGAACCTTGCACAACACGGAAATCAGTCTCCACTGCGCTTGACTCAGGCGCATCCCCACTCCTTTGCCTATGTCGTAGGTGGCGGTGTAGGCCTGAATGGCCTTTTGCTGCTCCTCCATCCTCTGCAGCATATAGAGGGTGGAGTTCCAGCGCTTCACAACCTCTTGTATGAGGTAATGGCAGGGCAGGTTCAGGCTTTTTTGATGTGCCTCGAGCCTGCGGTAGGCACTGGCAGAATGCCGAAAGTGTCCAGCAATTTTGCGGGCCACCGCAAGCATCTCCTGCACACCCCTGTCACTCTTGAGGTAATGCTGCACCACCAAATTAACGGTGTGGGCAAAACATGTGACGTGCTGGAAATTGTCCATATGCAATGCCCGCACAATGTTACTGGCGTTGTCTGACACCACAAATCCCCAGGACAGTCTAAGTGGCGTAAGCCACTGCGAAATAATTTCCCTAATTTTCTCTAATAGGTTGTCAGCGTTGTGCCTCTTATTAAAGCCTGTAATACACAATGTTGCCTGCCTTGGCACGAGCAGACGTTGTGTAGATTGCTGCTACTGATGCAGCTGCTGCTGTTGCTGCGGAAGGAGATGCATCTACCCAGTGGGCTGTCACAGTCATATAGTCCTTCGTTTGCCCAGAACCACTTGTCCACATGTCCGTGGTTAAGTGGACAGTGGGTACAACCGCATTTTTAAGAGCACTGAGGACACTTGCTCGTACTTCTCTGTACATCTTTGGTATCGCCTGCCTAGTGAAGTGGAATCTCGACGGGATTTGGTACCTGGGACACAATACCTCCATCAACCCTCTAAATCCCACTCCACTGATGGCGGACACCGGGCGCACGTCTAACACCAACATAGCAGTTACAGCCGCAGTTATACGCTTTGCAATAGGGTGACTACTATCGTATTTTGTGGTCATGGCAAACGACTGTTGGACGGTCAATTGTTTTGTGAAAGACGTAGCGGTCTTACGACTTCCCCTCTGGGAAGATGACCGACTAACAACAGCAACAGCAGCAGTGTCAGTAGTAGGCGTACCGCTGCAGGATTCCTCGGATGAATCCCGTATAGAAGAGGACTCAGTCTGGCTGGTGACATGGCCTGCAGTTCTAAATCTGATGGAGATCGTGGAGGAAGTTGACGAGGAGGGTGTTGGTGGTGGTGTGTATCCAACAGGACCAAGGGATTTAGGTGTCCCTGTACTGATGACAGTCCTAGGCCCAGTTCCTGAACTAACCACTGAACTATGAAGGTTATTCAGGTGACGTATAAGGGAGGATGTCCCTAGGTGGGCAAGATCCTTACCCCTGCTTATTTGAGCTTTACATAAGCTACATATGGCCATACATTGGTTGTCCGGATTTGGATAAAAATAACTCCAGACCGAAGAGGTGCATTTTTTGGTCTTCTGACCAGGCATGACGATGGGCTTTTTCATACCATGGACATCAGCTTTCCCCCACCTGGTGCCTCACTTACAATAACCACATCACCATCCTCATCATCAAGTTCCTCCACAGCGCCAGCTACATCAATAGCCTCCTCCCGATGTACAACATTGACACCTTGATTATCCAAATCTGGATCTACACTGTGGGTGATCCTTCCAACATATGCAGAGGGTGTGCTGCAAATGCTGGATGGAGTCACCTCTTCCCGTACAGTGATGGGAAGGTCAGGCTTCACAACCACCAACATCCTTGGACTCGCCTTGGGGATTAGTGATGTCATCTGTTTAGAAGGCAGAGTTCTTTGCTGTTTTGTGTCACTCACCAGACTGTGAGTGCTTCTTCCCGTGTGTTTAGGAACCGTGGCCGTCCACCATCCTGAGGGTCTGCGCATGCGCAGCCCTTTCAAACCTTCAGTACCTGTTCCTTTTAGTTAATTGGCTGATCAGGCAACACTCCCTATTTAAAGCACCTGAGTTCCATACGTCGTGGCCTGATCTTGGAGTCTCATTCCCCATGAGCCTCTGAAGGTGTTCCTGTGTTTCCTCGTGTATTCAGCGCTGCTGATTCCTGTGGTTTCCAGACCACTTCAACTCTCCTGTGGTTTCGAGACCACTTCAACTCTCCTGTGGTCTTCAGCTCACTTCAACCCTCCTGTGTTTCATCGTGACTTTTTAGCTGATTCCTATCCGCTGCCTCCGTGCACTACAGTCTTCAGCTCACTTCAACCCTCCTGTGTTTCATCGTGACTGTTTAGCTGATTCCTATCCGCTGCCTCCGTGCACTACAGTCTTCAACTCACCTCATCTCTCCCGTGTTTCCTCGAGACTGCAACAGCTGATTCCTATCCGCTGCTCTCCGTGCTCAACTGTTCCAGCTCATCTCTACTCTCCCGGGTTTCATCGTGACTGCACCTGCTGATTTCTACCCGCTACCTCCGTGTACCTGCAGAGTCCTGCTGGCTGCTATTCCTCAGTTCTACTTGTCTGCAGCAGCTGATCCGCTCTCCGTGCTTCTCAGTGTTCCTGCCGGTGTCTACTCGCTAGTCTGCATCGGATCTCCGCCTCGCTGCTTTCATCTCGGCTAGACCATCGCTACTCTTCAGGGTCCTCCAGGAGTCCAGTTCTACATACTACTGCTTCCTGAGTATTTGTTGCTTTCCCTGCTGGTCTACCTACCTGTGCGCTGCACCTACTTGATTACCGCTTCAAGCTCCAGGGACTTCGCATCCTGCCGGCCTCCAACCGTTCAGGTATCTCTGCACTCCTGTCTGACAGCCTGCTCCTGAACCACGGTATGCATACTTCTCATTGACTGTGCTGGTGTATTGCATATCTTGCTGGACTGAGTTGTTCTCCTCTGGAGTTTACTATCCGCTGAGACTATTGCCATCATTGACTGTGTTATCTTTTGCCCGGATAGTTTCTGTGACTTTGTATTATTGCAGTGCTGTTCAGTCATTACTATATTGTGCATGTCATTGTGGATCAAGTTCAAGGTGCCCGTGTATCCTCTGTATTGCAGTCTCTCCCCGTGCTCCTCCTCACATATATATTCAGTGGTACAACTTGCTAGAGGCAGACCACTGATCCCTGTTTCCTGTGTCACCTGTTCCAGTATCCTCTCACATAGCAGTGGTACAACTTGCTAACGCAGACCACTGACTCCCCGGATACCTCCACTTGGATTCCATTCCTTCACCCAGACAGCGGTACAACTTGCTAAACGCAGACCGCTGACTCTCACCACCTCCTCGTTGCTGTTGGACATTCCTCCTCACTATAGCAGTGGTACAACTTGCTACCGCAGACCACTGACTACCCTCACGTTCCTTTGTCCATTCAGTTCCTCGTGTACTTCTACATATATATTACCAGTGCTGCTAGTCATAGACTTTCCTGAGCATCTCTATCATCTGCTGTCTCCTGTTCCGTGATCACCCCGCTACCAGAGTACCATATTACCATCTATACTGCTCTGGTAAGCTCATCATCTGGTGATCCCTGGGTAAAGACTCCTAGTGCCCGTGACATTTTGTTGTTGTTGCTGACAGCATAACTCTCTTAACTTTTTTGTAGGGGGGGGAGGAGGAGGGCTTAGATCCTTGGGTGAAGCTGGACCACTAGTCATGAACACGGGCCAGGGCTTAAGCCGTTCCTTGCCACTACGTGTCGTAAATGGCATATTGCCAACTTTACGTTTCTCCTCAGATGATTTTAAGTTTCTCTTTTTGCTACTTTTTGAGAACTTGGGCTTTTTGGATTTTACATGCCCAGTACTAGGAGATTGGGCATCGGGCTTGCCAGACGACGTTGATGGCATTTCATCGTCTATGTCATGACTAGTGGCAGCAGCTTCAGCATTAAGAGGAAGTGGGTCTTGATCTTTCCCTACTTTATCCTCCAAATTTTTGTTTTCCATTATATGTAGCACAAGAGAGCGTACCCCTAAGCCACACACACTCGGCAAAGCCTTTAAAAATTATATGCGGCACAGGAGAGTACCACTGGACTTATACTGCTGAATCAGTGAACTTTGTAATATAGCAGTACCACTGGACTTATACTGCTGAATCAGTGAACTTTGTAATATAGCAGTACCAATGGACTTATACTGCAGAATCAGTGAACTTTGTAATATTGCAGTACCAATGGACTTATACTGCAGGATTGTTTTTGGATATTTTTTTTTTATTTCTCTTTTTTATAATTATTATTTTTATTTTTTTTTATAACTTTTTTTTACATTTTTTATAACTTGGGAATAATGGGGAATAACAATGCCCTTAGAAGGACAGAGCACAGGACACAGCACCACTGGACTGAGCAGAACACAGCACAGCACAGCAGAGCACAGCACAGAACTGAACAGCACAGCACAGCAAGAGATATAGCAGGACAGAGGACCACCTAACACAACCTCCCTCTACCCTGATCAATGCCCGAGTGAAGATGGCGGCGGCTAGCGGGGAATTTATAGAATACGAGTATCGCGAGATCCGACAGCGGGATTATGACTCAGAGCCTCAGTTTCAGTTTTGCAATTGGTGGGAATACCCGGATCTGTCTCGGATCCGGCTCGGATCGGCAACGTTCGGGTGGGCTCGGATTTCAGATATCCGAGCCCGCTCATCTCTAATAAGAAGTGTGCTGCCTTTATGGCTTTATCTCTAGTCACAAATTGTAAGGGGTGCTAATATTATGGGTATAAATTTGGATAGGTGGAAGAAAATATCAGTAACAGCTGGAACATGGTGCTCTAACATTTGTTAGATTAATATCTGAGATGAGACTGTTGATACCTAAAACCTCAGATATTCTAAACTTAGGCAATACATCTGTCACTCCATGACACACCATACCCTATCAAGAATAGATATGATTCTGGTCTCCCATAGTTTACTTCTCCTGGTTCAGAAATGGAAAATTTACCCAAATACATACCAGACCATTTTTCAGTGTCATTAGCCATCAACTTAGTTTCTGATAAAGACATTAATTTCTGGAAGCTTAATCCAGCCTAACTATCTATAACAGAAGAGGGTTCAGAACTGGTAGGTATGTGGGAGGGATACTTTGGTACTCTGACCCATCCTGTTCTTTGGGATGATTTTTAGGAGAACTCTTATCACCAGCCTTAAAAAAAATCACACATCATGTGACATTTGTATTTAATGATAAGCCAGCTATTGTGATTTGGAGTGGCTTTTGGTTGTAAGTGTGGTGCCAACAGTGTGAGAGTGTTCCAGTTATTGCCAATAAATTTCATTGTATTCTATTAATAGATTTATGCCAAACCCTAGTTCATTTGTCCATCCAAACTTATCTCCTTTCCCCATATTAATCACGCCACCATCAACCCTGTTAATAAAGAGTCCTAGTTATTTTAGTCCTTCCCGTGTCTGTGTAGAATTCTTTTGTGCATCCTTGTAGTCCGGTACAAGGGGTCTCCTGAGTCGTCCACTGGTGGAAAAAACTAACAGTCCACATCTTGGAAGCTGGAGTGAAGGCTCAGGTGGAGGCACTGCAACTAGAGACTGATGTGAGACTCATCAACATTACATGTCGGAAATTAGGGTGCTATACTAGTGTCACATACTGAAGAGGCTATGGTCAATTGTCTGAAAGTACAGAAAAATAGGCTGATCACCTCTTTAATAAGACCAGGCACAGGTTGCTTTTCCCTAGACATGTACAATATGCTCAGATTTATCTATGTAACACCCACTTGTTATTCACACTTCCCAGTGACTGAATGCATGGCCCCAGCACTAGGACCCAGAGGAGACACACCAGGAACAGTTGTTTAGCAATATAAGGCTGGAATGAACTGAGGAGATGTGTGTGTTAATAGTGGAACAACCAGGGACCTGGATGGAGGGGAGATGGTACTGGGACCTCCCGTCAAGTTTGGGAGCTGGTCCGTGGCCTGTTCCGATGATGGGACAAAGAACTTCATGACTGAGAAATTGTAAGTTAAATGGAACAGATTTGAGGGTGAAATTACCTCAGAGTGTGACTGCATATAAAGAGAGAAAGGAGTCCCCAAATTAAGAGAGTCACAAGAAGGGTAAGGGTTCCAATGCTAATAGAGACAAGCCCCTGAGAGAAAAAGGAGGACCCCAATAAAGAAGAAGGGTCACTGTCAATGCAGCATGGCTGCATAGACTAAGGAGAGAGAGACAAATTTAGAGAAAACTGCAAGAAAAAGTGAGTGGTCATTGCATGTGGTAGTGTTCCTGTATAAAAAAAAAGCCTGTTCTAAGTGAGGATATATGGAGAAGAAAGTAATGTAGCAGCATTTGATGTGACCCAGAGGGGCAGAAAGGACACCAGAGAGGGTGTTATAGCCCAAGGGGTGAGTGAAGAAGCTGTAAGAGGACACTAGTGAGTGTGAGAATCCCAGGAGGGAAGGGAGGACACAGTGAGCATGTTTCATAGCCCAAGGGATACTGAACCCACTGGGGTGGGGCCATTAAGTGTGCTGGAGTGAGTAATTTTAGTGTTATCTGCAACACAAGTATCATGCTGGAGTGAAGAGGAATGTAAAAACTGTCTTTTTATAGAGATGGTCTGGTGCCTAAATCATTGAGACATCTTCTCACAGTGAAACCAAAGTTACCCCATCTGTGTCCATACTTAGCAGACATTGCTGTAAAACCCACATGAGCTGGGACCCTCTGGCCATCAATATCAATGCACAGGAGCTAGCCAGGGTGAGAGAAGGAAGTACACTACCTCACCCATACACCTTAATGACACACATAGTGACAGGGGGTTACATCTAATAGGACTGTCCCAGACATTAGACTAAATAATATTATAACCACGATCATCCACCCCGACAAGACAGGATTTATGCCCAGAAAATCCACGTCATCCAATCTTAGATTCCTATATACACATCAATAGATATCTCATAAAATGGATGATGAGGTAGTGCTGGCATCTCTTGATGCGGCCATGGCCTTTTTACATATAGGTGGGAAATTATGAAGGGCTTCAGAATCGGTTACAGGTTCATTTAGTGTTATACACGTCTCTAGCAGCAAGATAATTTGTTAACAGATATGTTACTAATCCCTATCATCTGGCACATATATTAATAACAGAGTGTACGTTAATGTATGCATAACGGTTTGAAGAATAGCATAAAATGACTGGCTAAATATGCTGAGCAACTACATAATTATTCCAGACCAGTAGCAGAGGTATGAAATGGACATACCATTATACATGAGCAACTGAACAGATTTTACACATGAACATGTTATAGCATAGTAAACAAACATTCCGAATGAGCGGGTTTATAAACTCATGTACGGCAGGATGTGATAACTACACTCAGCAGTAAACTCCTTACATGCTCCTTGCTTCACCTCTCAATCAAGGATGTCCATGGTGGAACAATTCCTTGCAGGCATCCAAGCTACAACATGCTGTTACAGGCTTCAGTAAAATGGTCTATAGCTTTAGTTACTCTAACCATGGCTTGGATAACTTCAACTGATGTTCTCCACTAGGCATAAGAAGTTAGCACTCAACATCCAACATCTTAAGGCATATCTGAGGATGTACCCATGTCAAATTATGTCACAAGTACATGAACTGTACTCAGTCTATGCTTACACATCTCTGTCCATCCAAGTTAGTCTATAAGGAAGACACATGTGAAAGATATGCAAATACGCACTTATACGTATGAATTTTGGATGTGCATTCACATTGTTAAAACTGCGTATATATTGTGTATGTACATATATATATAGAGAATATGGAGAGTTTGTTGGAAGGCAATTATAGAATCCTATATCAAAATAATCTGTTTATCTATTGGGGATTGTAATAGATATTATAAGCCCGAATTAGCTGCTGTCAATTCCAAATATGTAATACAAGCTAATGAATCAGAATAGCATGTCCAGGTTTTTGGCACACAAAATAGGAAAATGCCTAAACTCTACAAGAATCAAGAACATTCTCATTGTTAATTTATACCAGTGAGTTATATAACGCAACAGTCTGCCATGAAATATGCACTTACATAACAGGCTTGTAACTTGCTCTGTTTTGTACAGTTCTGCCATAATTTGAGATTCCAGACAAACTTTAAAAAACACTATTCCCCTGGGGACAAAATGCATATTTGTAAAGCAATAATATTTGCCTCTTAAACATGCTCAAGATTTAAAGCTCATCATTCTAAACACATATATGAAGCAGACTATAAACTATTGTATATGTATGTATGCATTCATCGATAAATTCCCAAAGGACTAAAAATTTGAAGACCGTAAGGTACTTACCTGGGGCATTTAGGAAGTTTGGTGGTTCTACAACATATTGTGCCCCCCTCATTCTTTTAGGATATGTTTGTAATTAGGACACTCCACTTACATTTGAACTAACAAATACTAAACAATAATATATATACAGTACACCGAACAACCACAACATTAAAACCATTGGCAAATAAAGTGAATATTAACTATTATCTTGCTATATTGACACCTGTCACGGGGTGGCAATATATTAGGCAGCAATTGCACAGTCAGTTCCTGAAGTTGATGTGTTGGAAGCTAGAGAACAGAGGTCAGAGCATCTCCAACATTTCAGGTCTTGTGGGGTGTTCAGTGTATGCAGTGGTTAGTACCTATCAAAAGTGGTCCAAGAAAGGTGAACCGGAGACAGGGTCATGGGCACCCAAGGCTCATTGATGTGAGAGCGAGGGCTAGCCTGTTTAGTCCAATCTGTAGCACAAATTGCTGAAAAAGTTAATGTGGCACATGAGAAGGAGACCTACGCAATATTAGGTAGGTGATTGTAATGTTGTGGCTGATCAGCGCATAATCAGGCACTAACGTAAACACAAAAACTGTGCACCCTTTGCTTAATGGAATGGGTTTCCATGGCCAAGCAGTTGCATGCAAGCCTCTCATCACCAAGACCAATGCCAATAATTGGATGGACTGGTGTAAAGCCCACCGGCACTGGACTGTGGAGCAGTGGAAATGTTTTCTATGGAGTGACGAATCACATTTCTCTGGCAGTCAGATGGGTCAGTCTGAGTTTGGTGGATGCTGGAGAACGTTACCTGTCTGACCACATTATGCCAACTGTGAAGTTTGGTATAAGAGGGATAATAGTATGGGGCTGTATTTCAGGGTTTGAGATATGTGCTTTATCTCCAGTGAAGGACAAACGCAATTTTAATGCTTCAGCACACCAAGTCATTTTGGACAATGCTATGCTTCCAACTTTGTGGTTACAGTTTGGGGAAGGCCCATTTCTATTCCAACATGACTGTCCCCACTGCACAAAGCAAGGACTATAAAGACATAGTTTGATGAGTTTGGTGTGGAAGAACTTGACTGGTCCGCATAGAGCCTGACCTCAACCCCATCGAACACCTTTGGAATGAACTGGAACGGAGATTGCGAGCCAGGCCTTCTCATCCAACATCAGTACCTGACCTCATAAATGCTCTACAGAATGAATGGGCACAAATTCCCACAGCAGCACTCCAACATTTTGTGGAAAGCATTCCAAGAAGAGTGAAAACTGCTATCGCTGCAACAGGGGACCAACTCCCTATTAAAGTATATGTATTTGAATACAATGTCATTACAGTCCCTGTTGGTGTAATGGTCAAGCGTCCGAATATATTTGTCCATATAGGGCCTGAATTTGAGTTAGGAGCAAAGCAAAGGAAAGGAGAAATTTAGCACCTGGAAAAACCATGTTATAATGCAAAGGGTACAAATTGACTTATTTTTTTGCACGCAAGGGAAATACTGGCTGTTTTTTCATGTAGCACACAAATACTTGATAGCTTTATTTTTACACTGAAATTAAAAGTTGATTTATGACATGCCCTATCTCAACTATAAATCTGCCCCTACATTTTAAATTTACCCCCACACACACACCTCTAATGCTACATGGTTTTGCCAAGGTGTAAATTTGCTCCTTTTCATTGCTTTGCTCCTAATTCAAAATCAGGCCCATAGTCTGCATAACCCTTTATTTATATACCGTCAACATATTCTACAAAAGGATTTCAGGCACATCAGAGACTGCCACATCCAGCATTCTAGATTCCATCTATGTAGTCTTGTTTCTAGGAATTTTTGATTTATTAATGAGCAACTATGATAACTCCCAAATGCATGTAAAAGACTCTGGATGGAAGTTGTAGCCAAATGTCAAAATAATAGTTTTTTAATGTTTCCAGTTTAATCTACAATGTGTGTAGGAAGTTTGTTATATGAACTCATGCAGAGGTGAGCATGAGAACACAATAATCTGAAATCAGCTTGTTAGGAGCATCACATTTTTTTTGCTCTTGCAGAACCCTGTTGCTAGAAGTTTCAAACTGCAGCTTCCCTTTGACTGTAATCCGTTCCTCACATCACAACACTTTCCTAATATAATCATGCAAATAGTCAGGAGAGCTCCTTACTCAGCACACTCATTTACTCAAATAATTTGCTGTGAAAACTCCAATGCTATATTCAACCACTTCAACACTGGGGAACCACGGACGTGGAGGATATGAAGACTGATTATAAAAAGGTACTCTTTCCCTAGTCAAATATGCATATATTTATGTAAGTATAACTGTTCTTATTACACCATTTTTATCATATTTTACATAATTAAACTGAAGTGAGTCCATCCAGAACCCAAAGTACATCTAAGGCAGTCTATGTTTAAGCAGTCAGTACTTTCTAAGACCAAATTTCACCTGCTAGGAGAGGAGCCAGTTGTCCTGGCACTTAGAAAATGGAAGATAGCCAGATCAGCCTTTCCAAAGCAAGTTTCCTGTTTTGTTTTATGCAAGAACAGTCTGTACTTCCCTCTAACATTGAGGTTCTGCCAATTTTATAGCAATGTTTTCCAAGTAAAAATCTGTCAGAAGTTATCGAGAGCAGATCAAGGGTAGATATGTACAATAAGACATTTTTTCTTATTTATCCCACAGAAAAACATGTCTAATGTATTGAATATAGATTGTAGATAATTAGTATATGTATCTTGGCATATAACTGATTTGGACATCTCAGCAATTCTATGTAACATTTTCACTGCCCTTTGACAAAACCATTTCCACTGCGTAAATTTTGTCCTTTAGCAAATGTTGTCACTCTGTAATATCTGCCTTGCAGCAGGAAATCTGCACGGTCATTAGGGAGTGCATATATTTTATGCTAGCTAGCATTGTATCTCTAGAGCCATGATTTTAGGTCATGAGAACAGAAAAAGACTAGTTCATTGTGCTGTGAGTCAAATAAAGTCGGAATTAATTAGATGGTTGGAAATCAGCATCTATAGACAAATGCAATAGCACGCACTCAGTGAAACCCATAAACAGTATGCAAGTATGTCTATATATATATATATATGTATATATATATATATATATATATATATATATAAAATCTAAATTATGTTTTTTTAACGGGCATACTACATTTAAAGCAGTATTGAAACCATAGTATATTTGCTTCAGCAAGTTATGCTAATTTATAAAGTACTATATACATCCATTTTCTCTTGTCTATAACAGCATTTCTTAGAAACCTCATACATCTCCAGGAGCTCTATTTTTGACATTTGTACTAATGAATGCTTAAAGGTGTGCAGGGGCGGATTGGGAACTTATAGTGGCCCTGGAAAAAATTATTGAAGTGGCCTCATGTGGGCGGGGCCAACTTAAATGTAGGTGGGGCCGACACAAAAGTAGGCGGGATTTAAAACTTGGAATTTGGTTGGGGAAACATTTAGGAAAACCTAGATATGATGACTTAATACACAGTGGGTCATTTCTAAAGCAATGCAAGAAAAAAGCTGTAGCCCCCTCACATAAAGTTTTTCTAGATGTAGCCCCCTCACATATTTTTTCCAGATGCAGCCCCCTTACATATAGTTTTCCCAGATGTAGCTCCCTTGTATATAGTTTTCCCAGATATAGCCGCCTCACATATAGTTTTTACAGATATAGCCCCCTCACATATAGTTTTCACAGATATAGCCCCCTCACATATAGTTTTCCCAGATATAGCCTCCTCACATATAGTTTTCACAGATTTAGCCTCCTCACATATAGTTTTCACAGATATAGCCTCCTAACATATAGTTTTCACAGATATAGCCCCCTCACATATAGTTTTCCCAGATATAGCACCCTCTCACTTACCTTAAGTATCAGGGCCGGCGCGCTCTGCAGCGTTGCTCCGCAGACCTGATCAGACAGACAGGAAGTGAATACTTCCTGCTTCCTGTCTGATCGGTGCACAGTGCTGTATCACCCACAGTGCTGTAGCACCAGGCAGCCTCGCGATGCGTGAGGCTGCCTAGTGCTTACCACTGACCATCAATTTTTGGATTGTTGCCCTCCTTCCAACCTCGCAGGGTGACAGAAAAAAAAAAAGCAAGAAAAAAATAGAAGGCGGCCTCGTTAAGCCATCGGCATCCCGGGGAACTTCCCGGTAAAGGTAATGGCCAATCCGCCCCTGAAGGTGTCTTAGGCATGACCTGGACTGTTTTAGCTACATATCATTGAGGCAGTGTGCAAATACTGCTACACAAAATCCTGTCCACCTGATAGTATACAGAAAGAACAACTGGAGGAAAGTGCTAAGGAGATTTGTAACATTGTAACTCAGACAGTTCCCCGCCATATATCCTATTAATCTGCAGGGTGTAACACGTTTTAGTTTGGCCACAATAGCTACACACCCACACCTGTGTGTATATGGAATATATAGGCCAAAAACCTAAGATAGTAATAGTACCATATGATAATATATCATAAGAGCCAAATGCTATCGCAGGAGTACATTTACACAAATCATTCATTATCTCATTTTTGGGAAATAGATATTCACTGCTATCAGCAAACAAGACCAAATATTTAAATTTTTGGACATTTGCATGAAAACTTAGCATGTCTCTGAGGGCTGTAATAGTATCCACAGAAGGCAGTTGCCACACAGCAGTGGCAGGAAAGAAAAGTGGTGCAAGATGGAATTGTCCTTGGGACCTTCCACCCACCCATATGTTAAAAAGGTTTAACAAACTCACACAGAAACAGGAGGGATAGCAAGTACAGTTTTAAAAAACCAAGCACTTCAGCGACAAGGAGTGCCACTTTTGTGTCTGAAGTGCTTGGTTTGTTTGGGCCCCCACAAAACAAGCTAACAATGGGCTTAAGGCAGCTAAACTACCAGTGCTGTCAATGAACTCTAAGACTGCAGCAAGAGGCTGGTTAGAGCAATGGCACAAACACACAGCAGTTTATATCACTTCTAGGAAACATTGCCAAGGAAACGTTGCCAGTGCCACACAGCAGTGTCAAGAAAGAAAAGTAGTGCAATATGGAATTGTTCTTGGGTGCTCCCACCCACCATAAGGATGGGTTGAATCTTAAAAAGGACATGCACAGTTTAACAAACCAAGCACTTCAGCGACAAGGAGTGTCACTTTTGTGGTTGAAGTGCTTAGTTTGTTTGTTTGGGCCCCCCACAAAACAAGTGAACAATGGGCTTATGGCAGCCAAGCTAACAGTGCTGTCAATGAACTCTACAGTGACAAGATGTTGTTGTCATTATCTTCATCCTCGCACAATACTAATTCATCCCCGCTGGAATCCACCATTAAAGAAGTCTTTATACTTTGATGTAATTGCCGGTAAAGGCCGTTTTTGTGAAATTTGTGGTTCATTTTGATGAACATCATTTTTACCTCATTTTTAGGAAGTAGCATCCTTCGCTGATCGCTGAAAATGTTCCCGGCTGTGCTGAAAACTCTTTCTGAGTACATACTGGAGGGTGGGCAGGTTAGTTATTGCAAAGCGGGTTTGTACATTGGTCTCCAAATTGCCTTTTTATTCCTCCCAGTATGTAAAGAGACTGTCTGATGTGTCTATTTCTATGCTGTCGTTAAAATAATCCTCCACCATTCTGTGGATGAGGTGGAGTTACGGCACAACAATTCCACACTTTATATGCTTGTGAGGATGGAGGAACAGCGAAAAGCCATCCACGCTTACTCAACAAGCCATGACATTGGGAAAGGAGGGAGAATGTAATTTAGTCCAGCACAGTGGAGAATACTTTATGTGTTGTGCATGGTGTTGAAACCACCCTAAGTAATCACCTTTGAATTGAGTTCAGACACTGGTAGCTTGAGTCAAGTGATTCCCCTAATTACACTTTTGGAAAAGCAGCTAGACAAATTGAAGGAGGAGATGAAACAAAGCAATTCCACTAACTATGTCAGACTTGTAGATCAAGTACTTTATTTGCTTTGCCAGTATCCAAAAGTTATCAACATCTTGAAATCAGATCACTACATTTTGGCAACTGTGCATTATTCTAGGTTTAAGAGCTATGTCTTCTCTTTCTTTCCAACCGACCCATATCTGAGGAGATGCAATGAGCACCTGGTCAGCAAGCTAACAGCTCAAATAATACATGACACGACAACGTCTCCTCCCTGTGATGTTTTGGCAAATGCTGCTAGGAAAAAACAGCTTTCCCAAGACACCCAGTTGTGATGCAGATGAGTCAGCACAACATTAGATATTTGATCTGGACTAAAAGAATTGCCCAAAAATCGTGACAGCTCTGTCGTAAAATGAACTACAAATTCCATGCGGAAGGCCATTACCAGCAATTACATTAAAGTACAGAGACTTCTGTAATGGTGGATTCCAGCGGGGATGAATTAGTGTTGTGTGAGGATGATGTACACACTGATGAAGGTGAGGATGATGGCAGTGTAAATTGCAGGTGCTGGGATCTAGCTGAGAGAAGGGAACTAGCTGATGCTGGTATACGTGTTAATATTTTCAGTAGAATGGCATGTTGGCAATTTTCTGTTTTTCTACAGTAAACTTTCACCTTTATTAGAGAGGTGATTTTTTGTTTAAAAAGGTAAAAGCTTTTTTTTAGATATATTTTTCTTTCCCTTACTTAAAACCACTCTGCACTTGAACATAGGCTTTAGCAGGTGATCTAGAGGGATTAATATCATCATGACTGGTGCCAGCAGCTGCTTGGTGGCCCTGGTCTTCTGTGGACTGATGTAAATCCATTTTTAAAGGCACAGAGCAATGTGACTGGAGACTGGTGAATGACAACAACAATGTGACTACAGACTGGAGAGTGACACGGACACTGCTATCCCTGATTCTGTGTGAGCAACAGCACTGAGACTAGAGAGTGGCAAGAACAATGTGACTCGAGACTGGAGAGTGACAAAAGCACTGCTACCCCTATTTCTGTGTGAGCAGCGGCACTGAGACTGGAGAGTGACAATAACAATGCCACTGGTGACTAGAAAGTGACAAGAACACTGCTACCCCTGTTTCTGTGTGAGCAAAGTCACTGAGACTGGAGAATGACAAGAACAATGTGACTGGAGACTGGAGAGTGACAAGAACAATGCAAATGGAGACTGGAGAGTAACAAGAACACTGCTATCCCTGTTTCTGTGTGACCAACTGCACTAAGACTGGTGAATGACAAGAACAATGTGACTGGAGACTGGAGAGTGACAAGGACACTGCTACCCCCGTTTTTGTGTGTGAGCAACGGCACTGAGACTGGTGAATGACAAGAACAATGTGACTGGAGACTGGAGAGTGACAAGGACACTGCTACCCCCGTTTCTGTGTGAGCAACGGCACTGAGACTGGAGAGTGACAAGAACACTACCACTCCTTCTGTTTCTGTATGAGCAATGGCACATAGCCATGTCACTGGAGTCTTATAAGAACACTACCACCCCTCCTGTTTCTGTATGAGCAATGGCACAAAGCAATGTCACTGGAGACTTATAAGAACAACACTGCCTTCCCTCCTCTTTCAGTGTGAGCTGCCACCACTCCTTTTTCTGTTTTAGCTATGATGCTAGCCAACTGCACTGGAGACTGCCAAGAACGCTCCTACCCTCTCTGTGTCTGTTTGTGGAATGGTGCCAAATCTCAGTGGAGGGCGGTACTTATAGAATCCAAAACTCACGAGATCCGCTGACGCAACAATGACATTTTGCTTTAAAGAAAATACTACTTTATATTATCCAGCCAGTGACTATGTGTTGTTAGGGACAGTGGTGGGACAGCACAGAAGTTATAAATAACCTTAACACCACTACTGCTTAATTATCAGCTCCAGACTGCATATGTAAAAAAATTATATAATACAATTAAAAGGAAAGTAAAAAGTGACAATGTACACTCTGTACTGGTCATAATAAGCCCCATATTATGTGTCACGAGCCGCGGCGGCCGCGGGCACCGCCGCGACTCAGTTCCTGTGTCTTCAGATGTCCTAGCCGTCGCCATGGCGACCGGGACGTCACTTCCGGAAATCCGGAACGGCCAGGGCAACGGCCGGACGCCGGGAGGGTTGCCTAGGCACTCTGGGCGCACTAGAGAGTAGGGCACATGCGCACTCTGGCGCAATCAGGCAGGGGCTGTGACTAGTATCAGAGTAAGCTCTGATTGGCTGATACTAGTACTTAAGGCAGTGAGGTCTGCAGCTTCACTGCCGGTTATAGCGTTCTGTCCTCAGTTCTGCTGCCTGGTGGCCATGTTGACACCGTGTATCAAATGATCCAGGGATTGGCCCAGCGTTGGTCAGCGCAAGAAGAGGCTTCCAGAGACCTGCAACCTCAGCAAGCTGCCTCTGGCGTACCTCCAGAGCCGAAGTTGAATTTGCCTGATCGATTCTCAGGAAGCAGGTCTGTTTTCCGCAACTTCAAGGAGAGTTGCAGGTTGTGCTTTCGCCTGAGGCCACGCTCCTCTGGTTCCGAACAGCAACAAGTAGGGATTGTTATCTCCCTACTCCAGGGCGATCCTCAGTCTTGGGCCTTCTCCCTTTCACCAACAAGTCCAGCCTTACAAACCGTGGATGCCTTCTTCCAGGCCTTGGGGTTGCTATACGATGACCCAGAGTGGCCTCAGCTGAGTCTTACCTCCGGGCATTAAGGCAAGGACGTCGTTCCGCTGAGGAATATTGTGCGGAATTTCTGCGTTGGTCTACTGATTGTGCCTGGAATGATCCGGCACTGCGGAGTCAATTTCGTTTGGGCCTTACCGAGCAAATTAAGAACTCTCTTGTTCAGTATCCTGTACCCGCCTCACTTAAAGATTTGATGCAGCTTGTCATTAAAATTGACCGTCGAATTAGAGAGCGGAAAACTGAACGTGAGTCATCAATACCTCCTGGCTCATAACCCAGTTCCGATTTTTCTTTGCTGGATACCCCTGAACCCATGCGGCTGTGTGTTTATCGCCTGTCTCTAGAGGAACGCTCCAGAAGATGCTCACTAGGCCTTTGCTTGTATTGTGGCCAATCAGGCCACCTAGTACGTTCCTGTCCCAGCAAGGTGGGAAAACGCCTAGACTCAAGTGCTGGAGAAGTGGTGCGTTTAGGTCTCCAAATAACCTCTTCGGAAAACTCTCTGTTAGTCCCTGCATGCTTAGCCTTCAGACATCGTTCCACTGACTTGTCGGCCTTCCTTGATAGCGGTGCAGCAGGTAACTTTCTGGACATTCTGTTGGCTCAAACCCTTGGAATTCCTGAAGTCAAACTGGATTCGAGCATTACTGCCTGTGGCTTGGATGGTAATGCCCTGGTTGGGTGCCGAATACTCGCCAAGAACCATTGGTTCGATTATCCGTAGGCGCTCTCCATACTGAAGAACTCACATTCTTCCTGATCACCTGTCCCTCCGCTCCATTGATTCTGGGGTATCCATGGCTGCAAAGTCATAATCCCCTTATTGATTGGAAAAGAGGAGAGATCATCCGTTGAAGTCCAGAGTGCTCTACTTCATGTTTGACCCTGCCTCTCAGAACCCTGCAGCCTAGTCCAGAATTGTTGCCTACACCTTACCAGGACTTCAGTGACGTCTTCTGTAAACAGAAGGCTGATTCTCTCCCGCCTCATCGAGACTACGACTGTGCTATCGATCTTGTGCCGGGATCTAAATTGCCCAAAGGGCGTCTGTATTCTTTGTCTGCTCCGGAAACTCAAGCTATGGAACAGTACGTAGAGGAGAATCTAAGAAAAGGATTTATCCGTCCCTCTAAATCCCCGGTAGGTGCCGGCTGTTTCTTCGTGGCTAAAAAAGATGGCAGTCTGAGACCCTGCATCGACTACCGTGGCCTGAACGAAATCACAGTCAAAAACACTTACCCGCTACCTTTGATTTTTGTTTTGTTTGATCAGCTCAAGTCTGCCACCATTTTCTCTAAGATTGACTTACGGGGTGCTTATAATCTCATCCGCATCAGACAGGGAGATGAATGGAAGACCGCCTTTAATACCCTCTCTGGGCATTATGAATATTTGGTGATGCCATTTGGATTGTGTAACGCTCCGGCAGTCTTCCAGGATTTAATCAATGACATCTTGCGAGAATTCCTGGGTAAGACCGTGGTGGTTTATTTAGATGATATTTTAATTTATTCGCAGTCCCTGCCTCAGCACCGCCAACAGGTTCGGGAAGTTCTGGAGAAGTTACGTCAACACCACCTCTACGCAAAATTGGAGAAGTGCGAGTTCGAAGTCTCCAGGGTGGCCTTCTTAGGCTATATCATTTCTTCATCTGGCTTCTCCATGGACCCCAGTAAAGTCCAAGCAATCCAAGACTGGGTTCTTCCTACTAACCTCAAGGCGATCCAAAGGTTCCTTGGCTTCGACAACTATTACCGGAGGTTTATATGCTCCTTTTCCTCCTTGGTGGCTCCTATTACCGCCCTCACCCGGAAGGGCGCCGACCCAACTAATTGGTCTTCGGAGGCGTTAGCGAGCTTTTCTGCCCTTAAAGTCGCTTTCACATCTGCACCCATTCTTAGGCATCCAGATCCTGAGCTTCCGTTCATTGTTGAAGTAGACGCCTCAGATGTAGGAGGAGGTGCCATTCTCTCTCAAAGAGATCCTCAAAGCAAAAAATTGCACCCATGTGCATATATGTCCAAGAAATTCTCATCTGCCGAAATTAACTACGATGTTGGGAATCGAGAGTTATTGGCCATCAAGTGGGCCCTCGAAGAATGGCGGCATTGGTTAGAAGGAGCATCTCACATTATTATAAACCTTCAGTATATTCAGACCGCCAAAACTCTAAATCCTCGGCAGGCCCGCTGGGCTTTGTTTTTCACCCGATTCAACTTCCTTATCACTTACCCTCCAGGATCAGAAAATATTAAGGCTGATTCTCTGTCTCTGAGTTTTATGGCATCCCATCCTCAGCTCCCTGACCCGCAACCAATAATTCCCTTGACCTCCATTCATGTCGGTCTAACTCAGAATCTTGGGGCCACACTCCGCCACTTCCAGAAAATTGCTCCAACTCAGACACCTGCTGATAAATTGTTTGTCCCAGTTCATCTGAGGAAGTCGGCCCTCATTGAATGCCACGACAACCGCTCAGCAGGTCATCCCGGTATCCAGAGGACCATAGAAATACTTTCCCGCTGGCTTTGGTGGCCCGCCTTGTCTTTGGATGCGGAAAACTATGTTCGCGCCTGCTCAGAATGTGCCAGGAACAAGTCTTCCAGAATCCGTCCTCCAGGTCAACTTCTACCCTTGCCAACTCCAAACAGGCCATGGACCCATATTTCCATGGACTTTTTTGTCGACCTCCCTTTGTCCTCGGGTCATAACACCATTTGGGTAGTTGTTGATCGATTCAGCAAGATGGCACATTTTATACCCTTGCTCAAATTGCCGGATACCAGAAGTTTGGCCACCTTATTTATTACTCATATCTTCCGTCTCTAATAATCATATCCCCTATTGGACGCTTCTTTTCTAAAGTAAACATGCCTAAACTAGCTAACTTTTTCTCATAACTTAATGACTCCATACCATTTATCAATTTTGTCACCCTTCTCTGAACCCTTTCTAGTTCAAAAATTTATTTTTTATAGATTGGTGCCCAGAACTATACTCCGTATTCAAGATGAGGTTTTACCAATGATTTATATAGTGGCAAAATTACACTGTCCTCCCTTGCATCTATGTACCCTTTTTTGCATGCCAATACTTTATTGGCCCTTGCAGCTGCTCCTTGACATTGAGCACTATTGCTAAGTCTACTATCTATGATCACTCCCAAATCCTTTTCCATTATGGATTTCCCAAAATGTATCCCATTAAATTTATAGTTTGCATTCTTGTTTTTGATCACTAAGGGGCTGATTCATTAAGGATCTTAACTTGAGAAACTTCTTATTTCAGTCTCCTGGACAAAACCATGTTACAATGCAAGGGGTGCAAATTAGCATTCTGTTTTGCACATAAGTTAAATACTGACTGTTTTTTCATGTAGCACACAAATACTTGATAGCTTATTTGTACACTGAAATTTAAAGTTGATATTTGTGTGATATTTTGCCATTTATATACTTAAAAAGCTTTTTAGGGTTTGTTTTCTTTTGCAACTTGTTTTTCATTTTCTAATTTAGGCAATTTAATTTCCTTTATGTATGAATTATTACATTCTTCATAGATATGAAAGCACTCCTCACTCCCTTCAGACTTATCAATTTAAATGCACTCTTCTTCCTTTCCATTTCTTCCCTTACCTTTTTATTTATCCATATGGGATTAGACTTAAATCCTTTACATTTCTTTCCCTTAGGATTGAACATATACATGTATTTTTTCAACAACATTTTAAAGACAGCCCACTTTTCTTCTGTATTTTTTCCTTCAAAAACTCTGTCCCAGTTTATGCCCTTTATAGACTGCATTAGCATATTAAAGTTTGCCTTTCTAAAGTTTAAAGTGCTAGTTGATCCCTTATACTGTTGCTTATGATCACTGTTTCCCAAGTGCTCTGATACTTGAATATTTAAAATTATGTCTGCATTATTTGTTATCACTAGGTCCAGTATATTCCAGTTTCTAGTTGGTTCCTCTACTATTTGGGACATGTAATGGTCTTTTAGCATGCTCAGAAACCTGTTGTAACTAGCAGTATCACAAGTCTTAGTACACCAATCAATGTCTGTGTAATTAACTTCCTATATGGTTGGTTTTAACACTGGTTTAATATGAAGACATACTCCTCCTCCCCTTTTATTTACCCTACCCTAAGAGAGTATAGCCCTCCAAGTTGGCTGCCCAATCATGTGTAACATCCCACCATGTCTCAGTAATTTCTATAATATCATATTTCTTGTTCATTGCTACTATTTTTAACTCTCCCATTTTACCTGTCAGGCTTCTTGAATTTGCAAGCATACACTTAGGTCCATTTCTTCCCTTCGGGATTCGGGATTCTTTTTACTTTAATATTACTGTTTTTCTTATTGTCTTTAACAAGGGCCTCTTCTTAACGGCTACGTTTCCCTTTCTCCCCTCTCCACCCCCTTGACTTGTTCATCCAGGCTTAATTACAAGGCAGTCTAATATTGCCCCTTCTCTACTACAGATATTTGACCATGATAAAAAATACGAAAACTAGATTCCAGAGACAAAGTGAGAGTTTGGGGAACAAGGTACAGTTCCAAACTGGCTACGGAGGGGTTAGAAGATCAATTTTGTCTGCTTGCCAGCAGCTATACTGAACCTAAATGAGGTAGTGAAATTGATAGATAGGTAGCACCTTACCCAGTTGGCAGAGGCAGGATAAAGTCAAAGTTAAAATGAATAGATTGTTTTTGGTGGAAGTTGTGCCAGATCGTATATTTCAATTAGCTTAGTTGGAAAAGTTCAAATTTTAATATAGGTTCATTTTACTCCTTAATTAAAGAGTCTGCAGCTTCCTTTCTCTGTCACAAATTGTGTCACTTGATACATCTTAGCATTATTATTAACAATTAATTATATAGCACCTGCATATTATGCCGCACTTTACAACTAATATTTAATCATTAATATAAGTCCCTGTCCCAATGGAGCTTACAATCTGTATTTCCTATCACACGTTCTAGGGTACAGACCAGCAGAAACCAATTAACCAACCAATATGTCTTTGGCGTGTGGGAGGAAACACACAAACTCCACACATATGTTATTTTATTAACCTAAAAATGGTTATGTAAATAAATAGTAATGTGTTTTGCTAATTATTAACCACATTTAATTTTGAGTTTAACCATACATTTTCATTTCTGTATTTTTAAATACTCAGGATTTACATTTTAACATGTCTAAATACATGTAGTGTAGTGATAATAAACTATACAAAAAAACAGCACTTAATTAGTATGTAAAACTATGGTATATTTATTATAGATGAGCGGGCTCGGAATTCGCTAATCCGAGCCCACCCGAACAGTGCGGATCCGACGGGATCCGAGCACTGTTTGGGTACTTCCGGCCGCCCAAGGAATCCAAAACGAGGCTATGACATCCAAGTCTCGTGTCGGATCTCGCGAGACTCGGATGTCATAAATGCCCCACTCGCGGCCGCCATCTTCATTCTCCCTGTGGTTACAGAAGAGGGAGTTTTTTGAGGTCCTGTGCTCTGTCCTGCTGATTAGTTTAGTCAAGTGGTGCTCTGTCCTGCTGAGTCCAGTAATACTTTGTCCAGTGCTCTGTCCTGCTGATTCCAGTGGTGCTTTGGCCAGTGTCTGTCCTGCTGAGTCCTGTGGTGCTTTTGTCCTGTATTTTTTTCTGCTAAGTCCATAGTAATTTGATAATTATCCCAAAATCTTAAAAAAATTAGAAAAAAAAAAAAAATTTTAAAAAAAATATATAAAAATAATTAAAAAATTAGAAAAAATATTAAAGATCAATATATTATTGCAGTCCAAAATATTAGGTACTGCAATCTAGATTACTACGTTCACTGTTTCTGAAGTCCCAAAAAATAGGAACTGCAATCTATATTACTACGTTCACTGTTTCTGCAGTCCCAAAGTGTGTGTGGTTTAGGGGTACGCTCTCTTGTGCTGCATATAATGGAGTACAAAAATTTGGAGGATAAAGTAGGGAAAGATCAAGACCCACTTCCTCCTAATGCTGAAGCTGCTGCCACTATTCATGACATAGACGATGAAATGCCATCAACGTCATCTGCCAAGGCCGATGCCCAATCTTCAACACCTGTGGCTGCGAGGAAAAAGCTCAGTTTTCCTAAAAGACCCGCTGGCGGGGATGCTGAGAACATCTGGTCCGGACTGAAGGACCTTCCAACCATTGCAGACGTGTCTACTGTCGCTGCATTGGATGCTGTCACAATTGAAAAAATGGTGGAGGATTATTTTGCTGACACCATCCAAATACACATGTCCATATTGTTACTGGCAGGGAAAAAAGGCAGTTTGGAAGCCCCTGTACAAACTGGCTCTATTTTACCTGAGTGTCCCCCCTCCAGTGTGTACTCCGAAAGAGTTTTTAGTGCAGCGGGGAACCTGGTCAGTGAGCGGCGAAGGAGGTTGCTTCCGCATAACGTTGAAAAAATGATGTTCATAAAAATGAATTATCAATTCCTCAATCAAGTACAGCACTGGCCTCCAGATACTACAGAGGGACCTGTGGTTGTGGAGTCCAGCGGGGACGAATTGATAATGTGTGAGGATGAGGAAGTACACACTGAAGGGGGAGAGATATCAGAGGATGAGGATGAGGATGACATCTTGCCTCAGTAGAGCCTGTTTAGTTTGTACAGGGAGAGATGAATAGCTTTTTTGGTGTGGGGGCCCAAACAAACCAATCATTTCAGCCACAGTTGTTTGGTAGGCCCTGTCGCTGAAATGATTGGTTTGTTAAAGTGTGCATGTCCTATTTCAACAACATAAGGGTGGGTGGGAGGGCCCAAGGACAATTCCATCTTGCACCTTTTTTTTTTCTTTGCCAGCTCGTTTTGTGGGGGTCCAAACAAACCAATCATTTCAGCCACAGTTTGGTAGGCCCTTTTGCTGAAATGATTGGTTTGTTAAAGTGTGCATGTCCTATTTCAACAACATAAGGGTGGGTGGGAGGGCCCAAGGACAATTCCATCTTGCACCTTTTTTTTTTCTTTGCCAGCTCGTTTTGTGGGGGTCCAAACAAACCAATCATTTCAGCCACAGTTTGGTAGGCCCTTTTGCTGAAATGATTGGTTTGTTAAAGTGCGCATGTCCTATTTCAACAACATCAGGGTGGGTGGGAGGGCCCAAGGACAATTCCATCTTGCAACTCTTTTTTTGGCATTATATGAACGTCCAACAGTCGTTTGCCATGAGCAGGAAGTACGACAGTAGTCATCCTATGGCAAAGCGGATAACTGCGGCCTTAACAGCTATGTTGGTGTTAGACGTGCATCCGGTGTCCGCCATCTGTGCAGTGGTATTCAGACAATTTGAAGGAGGTATTGTGGCCCCGGTACCAAATTGGGTACCGGGGCCACTCCACTACGCATTCCAGAAAGCTCCGTATCAGATATTAAACTATGTTCACTGTTCCTGCCAAATAAAAAAAGAATGAAAATGACCTGTCATCAACGAAAACAAGAGGTAGTGACGCGCTAGAACTCCACCCTCTATATGCTGCAGAGGATGTAGGAGCAGCCATCTGTGCAGTGGAATTCAGCCGAGTTGGAGGAGGTATTGTGGCCCCGGTACCAAATTGGGTACCGGAGCCACTCCACTACGCAGTCCAGAAAGCTTCGTATCAGATATTAAACTACGTTCACTGTTCCTGCCAAATAAAAAAAGAATGAAAATGCCCTGTCATCAACGAAAACAAGAGGTAGTGACGAGCTAGAACTCCACCCTCTATATGCTGCAGAGGATGGAGGAGCAGAAAAAGGCCATTCAAGCCTACACAGCCACCTACGATGGGCCACGTGTTAGTGCCGCCCACTTGTGTCGCTTAACTTAGACATGCAGCTACCTCGGTGCAACGTTTTGGACTAAAAACAATATTGTGAGGTGTGAGGTGTTCTGAATAGACTGGAAATTAGTGGAAATGATTGTTATTGAATGTTATTGAGATTAATAATAGCGTAGGAGTGAAAAAAAAACCAAAAAACTGGATTTTAGCACTTTTTATGCTTTTTTAAAAATAAATCAGAACCCAAAACCCTAAATCAGAACCAAAACCTTTCGTCGGGTGTTTTGGCAAAACAAATCAGAACCCAAAACCTCAAGCTAATCAGAACCCAAAACACTAAAAGTGGCCGGTGCACACCCCTAATATTTATAGAGCTAACCATGATTCAGATGTTTGAAAGCTTGTCATTACATCATGACCTATGTTCCTGTGGTCGCAAAGGTAGTCACATGACAATATGCATAATTATAAATCATTTCTAGTTTCCTTAAAAAACAAACCAAGGAAAAATGGTAATTACTCAGATTCTTTATATAGCCTGCCAGTGATTTATGTTGAAAAAAAACACATTTTTTCATGGGATTGCCGCTTTAATAGGGCTGTATCATACAAAATACATACAAAATAAAAAATTTAGATCTTGCAATGATTGTGCCAATTGATTGATTATTTTATTGTAACTTCACAACACCATAAAATCATGTTCTATATCACTTACTATATTTTATCTCCCATTTGATTAAATAATATTACTGCTATTGTCATGGGAAGTGGGCATGATCTGGGAGAAAGGCCTGTTTTCCCAGGGGTCAGGGAGAACTACCGGAAATTCAATAGTCTGACAGCAATTCCTGGAGAGTAGGCAAGTATGACATACACTAATCATAAGTATGCTCTCTCCTTCATAAGCCTGATCCGCTGAAAGACAAAGCTTTCTGGTAATAGGTGGAGTAACTTAATCATCATCATCACCATTTATTTATATAGCGCCACTGATTCCGCAGTCTGATGTAACAGTAGGACGGAGCTGTAGCAGCATGACTGATAGATATAACATAGATTTACACCTTAGTAATCAGCTCTACGCTAATGAGGTTGTAGACAGTCTGAAACAGGATTCATGAAAAATAATATTTAGTGATATTTATTTGCAGAAAATTTTCCATGGCAATGAAAAGATGTATTAAAATACAGTCGTTTGGCCTATACATTACAATAACTGATTTTAATTTTCATAATGATATAATCACTCTTCTAATTGTTTAAGTGAAACTTTCCTTAAACTCATTAATGAAACTGCAGGTGTTTCCTGTTTTGTTAAATTCACCTGGTCACTTGGCTAGGGAATTCTGCTGTGTCAGGATTATTGTTGCAGAGAAATAATAAAATATGTCATTAGCTACAAAAATGCAATGTGCCATTTGCAAAGTTAGGAGTTTTGGAAAAAAAAATTGCTCATCTATGATGAAAAAAAATAATAAGTATTTTTTTGTTTTCCAGTTGACCAAACACTCCCATTGTCCGCCAAATTTCTTCACTTGCAAACTTCTTCTCTTTGACAGATTGGAACAGGATTTTACACTGCACCTTTTTATATCTAAAATAATGTCCCCTGCTGCAGCATCGTGTAATAGTGTACACAGGAATAGTACAATAGGAGACAACACAGATTTCCTGGGTAAATTATGATCGTTGGTAGGTATGACTACCTTAATTTCAGCTGTCTTTCTAAGGCTAAGAACTGAATTAAGGGCAAATATCAATGATGTTAAGAAAAATTTCAGGAAACTTGAAAAATATTTCCTGATTTTTTTTTAAGTATATGAAAAAGTAATGTCAGAAAGCAGTAGCCAGGTTAATCATTAAATATGAAAGTGGATGCTATTTTTTTTTATTTTACTACATCCATTTCTATGGATATTGTTTACAAATAAATGTGTTGGATTAAAAAAGCGTGGTTTCTTTGGTGTACTTGCAATAAATATATATATATTTCATTAAAATAAACTCACAAGTATTAAACATGTTCAAAACATATGGTCTTCTCCAATACACATCTTTAGAATATATAGCTATGTGCTTTTGTTGTAGAGTTGATGTATACGGCAGACATACCCAAAACACATCTTTAGTATTTCACATCTATGTGCCTTTCTTCTAGACTGGACGGACAAAGGTGTATAATTATGCAAGCAGAAATTTTCTATAGCCACATATATACAGTACACAGTTACTATTGTTTTTCCGTTAAAAGCACACAATTGCCATTTGACTGACATGCGTACATCACACCACATGGGAGTGGTGAAGACATCATCAATTTGCATAAACATACCCTGAAAGGAGTCGTAGTTTGAGGAACTATAGGCAGTTGGTTGCAGAATTGGTCGGGAATTCATGCACACTCTGGCCTGGTTCTCATATAGCCTGAGTATGTACAAGAACTGAACATCTCATCTCATCCTCTCTTATTCTCATCTCTGCAACTGTGCCTGTATTTTTTTTTAAAACAGTATGTAATGGGACTTTCTTACTGGCGTAATCTGTGTTTAGTTACTGCTCAGTGAACCAATTTTATGACTCTGACCTGGCTCTCATATAGCCTGAGTGAACCCAACAATCCCTCCCCCTCCCCTTCTGCTATCAGCTGTCCAATTATCACTATATCTTAGCATTCAATCTGGGGGAGACGCATGTGGGGGCAGATGTGTGTTTTCTACACTAAAAGGTTTTCTCACAAAGTGTATAGAAAATACAGTTAAACAAGACAGTTGAATAAACATTGAACAACAATTGAAGACATCTAGAAATAATCTACATCTGCTGCAGCTCTACTTTTCTGACCCAAACTCTCTCTTAAATTACCGAACCATCTCTCAGCTCCCATGCCCCTCTAAACTTCTCGAGAAAATTGCCTACACTCGCCTTACACGTTTCCTTTCTCCAAACAAATTAATTGAATCCGCTTCAATCAGGCTTTCGCTCTCAACACTCCACAGAGACTGCGCTGATCAAGGTTGTCAATGGTCTGATTACAGCTAAAACTAAAGGTGACCACTCTCTTCTAATTCTCCTGGATTTCTCTGCTGCATTTGACATGTTGACCACTCTCTTCTCATACAGACGCTACAATTCCTTTCAAGACACTGTCCTATCCTGGTTCTCATCCTACCTATCTAATCGCTCTTTCAGTGTCAATTTTTCCAGAACAACCTCCACTCCTCTTCCTTTATCAGTTGAAGGACCACAATGCTCAGTCCTAAGTCCTCTTCTATTCTCTGTCTACACCACTTCTCTTGGAAAACTAATAATCTCCTTTGAATTTCAGTATCATCTCTATGAGGATGATACACAAATGTATATATCCTCTCTTGATCTCTCACCATCTGTGTTGTCTTGTGTCACTGACTATCTTTCTGCCATTTCATCTTGGATGTCCTCTCGCCAACTCAAACTCAAATTTTCAAAAACAGAATTATTAATATTCCCACCCAACAAGCTTTCTGCCTGGCATTTCTATTTCTGTTGACAACATGACCATAAATCCCACCCCACAAGCTTTCTGCCTAGGTGAAAACCTTAACTCGCAACTATCCTTTGTTTGCCACATCAACTCTATATTTACATCATGCTGCATACATCTAAAAAACATTTCCAGAATACACGCATATCTCACACAACACACCGCAAAAACTTTAATTCATGTACTCATTATCTCCCGCAACGACTATTGTAATTCCCTTCTTATTGGTCTTCCCAAAATCAGACTCAAACCCTTGCAATCTATTTTGCATGCAGCGGCTAGATTAATTTTCCTTGCAAATCGTTTTTCGTCAGTCTCAACATTGGTAGCCTGTTTTTCAACTAATCCAATATAAAATTCTTCTACTGACATACAAGGCAATCAACAAAACTGCACCGACATACATCTCCTCACTTGTCTCAAAATATCTCCCAACTCGACACCTCCGTTCTGCACAAGATCTGCGTCTCTCTTCCACTCTCATCACTTCCTCCCATTCTCGGTTATAGGATATTTTTAAGGCTGCACCCAATTTGTGGAATTCCCTCCCTCGCGCCACAAGACTCCTCTAGTCTTCAAACCTTCAAGTGTTCTCTGAAAACCCACCTCTTCAGACAAGCTTATAATATTCCTCAATCACAATCTATTTTACCGTATTACCACTCTCTACACAGCTAACACAAAACAACAACCCACTGACCAACATAGTTGTGTGACTGAGCATACAGCCCACTAAATACTTTGTAACCTTTGTATTCTAGCTGGACAAATATTCAATATGATGTAGCCCTTTCCTTATGTATCAAACCATTGCTCCATAGATTGTAAGCTTGCGAGCAGGGCCCTCTTTTCTCTCTGCATTTATGTATTACCCAGTATTGTTTTATTACTATTTGTTCCCAATTGTAAAGCGCTACAGAATATGCTGGCGCTATATATATAAATGTTGATGATGATGATGATACACGCTACATGATCAGTAGGTGATTGGAACAATATTATTAAACAGTACAACCAGCCTACTGAAACGACGATCGGCACTTTGGAACCACTGTTGTTCATCGTGTAAGTATACACACTAACGCGATTTCTCACCAAATGTTCATATGACGGCTGATTGGCCCGATTATTGGCTGATAAACCTCCAGTGTGTAACTAGCCTTATTGAGTTGTCAAGTTGGAGTGGTGATAATATTCTGCAAGACTAAAGTCAACAGAATGTTCAGACAAACAAGAACATGTGCAAAGAACAAAAGCTTATAGACTTTTCAATAAAGATAGCAGACTACTATAGTTAAAACAGTCTGATCTGCAAAGACTTGGATCTGTGGGAGTTCACAGAGGCTAAGTACACAGATGTGTTTAGTGCAGGTTATATAATGGTTTAGTCATAAACTTTTTATAAACTTTAGCTACACAGTTTGTTCTTTTTTTAAATAGAAGGTGAAGAGGGAAAATCACCAATAAATCTATTAGCACCAGATACAACTCAGGATAAAATTTGCACTGAAAGTAAATAATCATATGAACTAGGATATATTAAGCTACTAACAGAAACATGTCCTATGACAAACATTATATGAATGCATTATTATCAAAATAATGCAGCAGAATGCTGTGAGGTAACTACATTGCATGACTAAATAGATAATCATATTGAAATATTGAACATCTTAATCTGAAAGCAATCATATTGAATCTATTGAATTATTTCTATTGTAATTGTAATTTGACAAGAGTCCCTATAGACGAAGGCAATTAAACACATGCTGTGTGTGACGCTTCTAGTTTACACTGACCTGTAATGGTTAATTTCTCAACTCCAGAAAGACCAATCACAGTCCTGGGAGAGTGTCCTGGAATTTGTAATAAGTTGCCTCTTTCTGCTAGCCTGCCTTCACTCGGCTGCACGAGATCCTGCTCACCCATCCCTGGGCTAGAGCCTATCGTGTTTTGCCCCCATTGTCACAAAGCATGCACAGTTAGGAAGACATTGCGATCAGTGGTTGTTACATACGGCGCTATCGCTGATTGGCCGCAGGTCACTGCCCCTTTTGAGGTAACAACGACTCTTGGTCCCTTATAGAGAGGATCCCTGCTTAATGAGGGCATATTGTGAGTTTAGAGGGAGGGCGTAGTCAGTCTGATGCCAGATTTAGCACTGGCCGAGCAGTAAGGGAGCTTATCCTGGTTTTAGGTGGATTCAGTGCCGATTGGCCACCCACGCTTGTCTGAAAATCTGACCATAATGGTGCTAAGGTGTAAGTAATAATGGTTAATAAACTCTATGAGAAATAAACTAACAGCATAAAAAACAATGCCCTGTTAAAGTGAATTAAAGCCGTGTATGATAAGGTGAACGTTAAGAATGTGTTCAGCTATAAACCAAAAAATTGGAATATGAAAAGGTGAAAAATCAGTGAAGTAAGAGTAAAATGGTGTAAAGATACTAAATATTAAAAAAAAAAAAAAATAAAGTGGTGAAAAAAAATGTACTTAGGCAACAAATGAAATAAATGTGAAAAACTATTGAAATAGTGATATAGGGCCACGGTAGTGAGGATTTTGTATTTATATAGAAAATGGATACTATTTAATATGATTCTAAATCCTGTCTCTTGGTACCTAAAATAAATAAAATATTACAAGTACCAATATTTAATAAAGATTATTAGTGAAATACCCATATATATTTACAATCACCATCTACACAAAAACCAAGTAGTTAGTATGATCATTTAATCCATTCAGTACCCAAGCTATTCATAAGGAATATTTTTTTGGACTCTCTTTTTAATAGCTCTTGTTGTAAATCCCCTCCTCTGATACCGAGGGTAATTTTTTTCATAACAAATGTTCTCAAAGAGTCAGGATTGCCTTCATGATGTGATAAGAAATGTATAGAGTAAAAGGACATGCCAATGCCGTTGAAAAATATCCCTAATCTCTCGCCATACTGAGCAAAATGTACCTATCATTCTCATTTTGTCCTTTGTTGGAGTTTTCGTTGAAGGAAAGATTAAGGAATCCCTTTCTATTCGGTTAACTGTTTGTACCACTTTCTTCAGAGATTTACCACTGTAACCTTTCTGTTTGAATCTATAGAACAATTATTTGGATATCTTATTGTACATATCTGCATTGGAACAATTGTATTTTGTCTCTCACGGGCACTAGGAGTCTTTACCCAGGAAGTCACCAGATGTTGGAGTTACCAGAGTAGTATAGATGGTAATATGGTACTCTGGTAGCAGGGTGACAACGGAACAGGAGGAACAGCAGATGGTGAGAGAATGCTCGAGGAAAGTCTATGACTAGCAGCACTGGTAATGGGTAGATGACTGTACACGAGGAACTAGATGGACAAGGAAACGTGAGGATAGTCAGTGGTCTGCGTATAGCAAGTTATACCACTGCTATAGTGATGAGGAATGTCCAGGAGTAGCGAGGAGGTGGTGAGAGTCAGCGGTCTGCGTATAGCAAGTTGTACCGCTATCTTGGTGAAGGAATGGAATCCAGGTGAGGTAGGTAACAAGGAAGTCAGTGGTCTGCGTTAGCAAGTTGTACCACTGCTTATGTGAGAGGAAACTTGAAACTGGTGTCACAGGGAACAGGAGACAGTGGTCTGCATATAGCAAGTTGTACCACTGCAATATATATGTGAGGAAGGACACGAGGAGATGAATGCAATGCAGAGTATACACGGGCACACAGAACTTGATCCCACGATGATATCCACAATACAATGAAACTGAGCAGCACTGCTACATATACAAAGTCACAATAACTATCCAGACAATAGTGAACAAAGTCAATGGTAGCAATAGTCTCAGTGGATAGGAGACTCCGGAGAAGAACACAACTCAGTCCAGCTAGATATGCAATACACAAGCAAAGTCAATGAGAAGTATGCATACCGCGGTTCAGGAGAGCAGGCTGTCAGAGAGACGTGAACAGCTGAAGGCCGGCAGGAGGAGAGACCACTGGAAGGTGGAAGCGGTAATCAGGTTGGTGCAGTGCACGGCAGGTAAACCAGCATGAACGAGGCAATACTCTGGAAGCAGTAGTAAGAAGAACTGGAACGTGAAGAACACGGGAGAGTTGAGGCGGTCTGATATCCAGTAGCAGAGATGAAAGCAGCGGAGCGCTGACCTGATGAACACAGGAGAGTTGAAGTGAGCAGGAACTCTGTAGAAGCACGGAGGCAGCGGATAGGAATCAGCTGGCTGCAGACACGATGAACACAGGAGAGTTGAAGTGAGCAGGAACTCTGTAGAAGCACGGAGGCAGCGGATAGGAATCAGCTGGCTGCAGACACGATGAACACAGGAGAGTTGAAGTGAGCAGGAACTCTGTAGAAGCAAGGAGGCAGCGGATAGGAATCAGCTGGCTGCAGACACGATGAACACAGGAGAGTTGAAGTGAGCAGGAACTCTGTAGAAGCACGGAGGCAGCGGATAGGAATCAGCTGGCTGCAGACACGATGAACACAGGAGAGTTGAAGTGAGCAGGAACTCTGTAGAAGCACGGAGGCAGCGGATAGGAATCAGCTGGCTGCAGACACGATGAACACAGGAGAGTTGAAGTGAGCAGGAACTCTGTAGAAGCAAGGAGGCAGCGGATAGGAATCAGCTGGCTGCAGACACGATGAACACAGGAGAGTTGAAGTGAGCAGGAACTCTGTAGAAGCACGGAGGCAGCGGATAGGAATCAGCTGGCTGCAGACACGATGAACACAGGAGAGTTGAAGTGAGCAGGAACTCTGTAGAAGCACGGAGGCAGCGGATAGGAATCAGCTGGCTGCAGACACGATGAACACAGGAGAGTTGAAGTGGTCTGGAAACCACAAACGAATAACAGGAATCAGCAGGAGCTGAATACACGAGGAAACACAGGAACACCTTCAGAGGCTCATGGGGAATGAGACTCCAAGATCAGGCAACGAGGTATTGACCACAGGTGCTTTAAATAGGGAGTGTTGCCTGATCAGCCAATTAACTAAAAGCAACAGGTATAGAAGGCTTGAAAGGCTGCACATGCGCAGACCCTCAGGATGGCGGACGGCCACGGTTCCTGAATACACGAGAAGTAGCACTCACAGTCCGGTGAGTGACATTGTCCTAAGGAATTCACCCTAAGGAACCCCTTTGATCACAGGTGAAAAATGAGAACTGGCATGATGTAAGAGATTGTTCGTAGCAGTAGATTTTCTAAACATATCAGTAACTAGTTTTCTAGTCGAGTCTATTTGGATTGTGAGGTCCAAGAAGTTTATCTTATACTCATGAATTTCTGACATTAGTCGTAGATTAAGATGGTTTATATAACGTTGGTCAGTAAATTCATGAAAGAGGCTCTTCTCCCCCTCCCAAAGAATGAAAATATCATCAATATACCTCAGCCATAATAGCATATGGCTGGTATATTTATCATAATCTTCTTGGAACACTGTCTCAGCCTCCCACCATATAAGGAATACATTTGCATACGTTGGAGCACATGCTGAGCCCATTGCGGTGCCTCTAATTTGTAAATAATACTTCTCATCGAAAATGAAATAATTTTTCCCCAATTCAAATTCCAAAAGTGATATTAAAAACTTATTGAAGTAATTTTGTATTTCCATGTTAAAGAAGTATTGGACCGCATTATTCCCTTGTTGGTGAGAGATGTTTATATACAAAGATTCAACATCGAATTAAGCCAATTTGGTATTTTGACTGACCGTAACATCATTAATGTTTGCTAAAACATCCAGAGTATCTCAGGTAAAGGATGGTAAGCTAGTGACAAATCTAAGTAGATGGTGGTCTACGAATTTACTGGCATTCTCGGTTAGACTGCCATTACCCGAGACGATAGGTCTACCCGATGGGTTCTTTTCACATTTATGGATCTTAAGTAAGGCATACAAAATAGGAATACTGGGGTTCTCCTTTTTGAGAAACTCATTGTGAGGAAACAGGGTGCTACTGGACTGAGAACTTTGTATTCATCACCCGTTTCTTACAGTTTAATGTACTTTTAATCCTTGGCCCAGTCTAAGTATATACACCAGAACATCAGTGTATTATTATTTCATGTTATTAGGTACATTTTGCCCTTGCTATTTCCTGCAATATTGTATGTAGTATAAATGTAAAGAATATTCCCATATTGTGTGAAAATAACAGGACAGCAGCAATCATTTTGCTTTTGTTAGCTAATGTAATTACCATTTGTCTCAAATGTTCATTGTTATGAGGTGCAGCATAGATTTGGTTTGTAATCAGAATAATGTCTGATTTAACTAGCTGGCAGCCCATGTTAATTAGCTAGGTCAACAGTTAATCTGAGAGGTAATGAGGTTAGAACTTCTAAATGATATGCAATGTGCCTTCACAGTAATACATTGGCTGAAATAGCATTGGGAAATGTATCAATATGTATCAATATAAATGTTATTGTATCAAAATGTATCACAGATTCAGATGGCGTAACACTGCTGATACAATTTGTCAAAAGTGTTATTGTTTCATGTAAGTGTGCAGTGTCATTCCCTGCTGTAATATTGTAACCCCATGTTTAGTGTATCCAGCTAAAATAGATAATTGAGTCAAGCCATTCCATTGTATAATCAAGGTAACAGGGACAGTATGTCTAGCAGCTAAAGTGTCCACTGAGAGAACCCTGCTGTAAGGGGGAGGTTTGAGACATTTGATCTAACTTCCTGTGTATACAGCAAAGAATACAGGGAGAGCAGAATGCCAAGGGAGCTATTCTAGCTTGGAGGATCCTGGTGTACAAAATATCAGCATAAAGGACTCTTGGCTAGGTATCGTGGTGCCGCTGGAGAAAACCCTACCAGGACAGGGTCGGTGTCAGCCAGTAACCCAGGCTGGGCGACACCATGACTGTTTTGTTAATCGGTAGTGGTAATATTGCAGGAGGATAAGACTGTGAAAAAGACCGAGATTATTACTTTGAAGTACTGACTGCAAGAGACTGATGGAGGATACATGCTACCACGGCAGTTCCCAAAGTGTGCGCCGCGGCTCCCAGGGGTGCCGCGGCGCTGTCACTGGGGTGCCGCGGGCCAGCCATAAAAAAAAAAGAGAACACAGAAGCTTACCAATCCGCCAGGCGCCGGGACCCAGCAGCCTCCTCTCCCGCAGCAGCTTGTCACTGACGTCGATATTCAGTGACAGCTGCGAGAGAGAGGAGGCTGCTCGGTCCCGGCGCCCGGCGGATTGGTAAGCTTCTGTGTTCTCTTTTTTTTATGGCTGGCGCGGAGCAGAGTGAAAAGGATCGTGACAGCAGAGGGGGACAGCGGGCAGCAGAGGAGGACAGCGGACAGCAGAGGGGGACAGCGGGCAGCAGAGGGGGACAGTGTGACAGCAGAGGGGGACAAAGGGCAGCAGAGGGGGACAGTGTGACAGCAGAGGGGGCAACGGTGAGCAGAGGGGGACAGTGTGACAGCAGAGGGGGACAGTGTGACAGCAGAGGGGGGCAGCGGGCAGCAGAGGGGGACAGTGTGACAGAGGGGGACAGCGGGCAGCAAAGTGGGACAGCGGGCAGCAGAGGGGGACAGTGTGACAGCAGAGGGGGACAGCGGGCAGCAGAGGGGGACAGTGTGACAGCAGAGGGGGACAGTGTGACAGCAGAGGGGGACAGCGGGACAGCAGAGGGGGAGAGTGTGACAGCAGAGGGGGACAGCGGGCAGCAGAGGGGGATAGCGTGAGAGAGAGCAGAGGAGGGGGACAGCGTGACAGAGGAGGGGGACAGCGGGGCACAGGAGGGGGACAGCGGGACAGAGGAGGGGGACAGCGGGGCAGAGGAGGGGGGACAGCATGAGAGAGGGCAGAGGAGGGTACAGCGTGAGAGAGGGCAAAGGAGGGGGGACAGCGAGAGAGAGGGCAGAGGAGGGGGACAGCGTGACAGAGGGCAGAGGAGGGGGACAGTGGGGCAGAGGAGGGGGACAGTGTGACAGAGAGCAGAGAAGGGGACAGCATGACAGAGGGCAGAGGAGGGGGACAGCGTGACAGAGGGCAGAGGGGGCAGCGTGAGAGAGGGCAGATGAGGGGGACAGTGTGACAGAGCAGAGGAGGGGGGACAGCGTGACAGAGGGCAGAGGAGGGGGCAGCGTGCCTGGATGCAGAGGGGGCAGTGTGCCTGGATGCAGAGGGGGCAGAGTGTCTAGATGCAGAGGGGCATTTTTACATACAACTAAATAAGTATTTTTGTTGTGACCTAAATACTTATTACAATTTTTTGACCCAACTACTTCTAAAACAGGACTGCTCAGTAATTTTTTTGGAGGGGTGCCTTGAAAAAATTTGGAGACTCTAAGGGTGCCGCGAACTGCAAAAGTTTGGGAACCACTGTGCTACCATTTACCCTGTAACTTGTGAACATCTTGTGGTGTTGTGCTGTCGTAATAAAGTCTTATTTTGGATATATTTTGGTCTACCCGAATGAGTGGAATTCCACAGAGAGTAACTGTCATCCCAGCTAAGGGTGGTATCTTCACACTCATAATCTGATTTGGAGATGGTTCCATTAATGAACGCACTCTTGATTAAACTGTTATACAAAATCAGAAAGTTGGCTGTAGGATTAAAGATTAATCTTTTATAGCAATGTGCATTGTTAAGTTGTCTATATATTTCTGTAGTATATTTATCAACTGGCCATAGTACAACATTGCCTCCTTTATCAGAAGGTTTAATCACTACTTCTTGCCAACTTTCAATTTCTTTGAGTGCTTTAAATTCCTGTTTGGTTAAGTTGTCATTAAGAGTTCTCAATCTGTTCTTAAAAATGTATCCAGATCATTTGAAACTAAGTCTCGATGGACTTTAATTTGAGGGCAGATGGAAATATCTGGAGTAAAGTTGGATTTCTTTTTAAGTTGTTTTATTCCAGGCCCATGATGTTGTGTCTTATTCAATGTTTGCAAACACTCATTGAGCTCTTCTTGAATCTGTAAGGTTCTCCTCCTCTGTATGAAAAATCTCATCGGTCACATGAACAATAGATTCATCAGTCAAGATCTGATTTATTGATTTTAGTTCTCTAGACTGATCATTGAAAAATGGCTTTAATAATTGTTTTCTAGTGAACAACATCAAATCCTTCTCCCATTGAAAGCGGTCAAAGGATCGAGTGGGGGAAAACGTCAGCCCACGGCTAAGAACATCTATATGAATGGGGTTAAGTTGTATATTGGAAAATTTGATGATCCTTAATGTATCATTTAATATTTGGGACGACTGTTGCTCCTTCTGAAGGGGTACGAGCCCTCCTGTCCCTCCATCTGTTTTCTTTTGCGTTCTTTTGGTCTTGCGCCTCCCCTTCCCCCTTCATATCGATTTACGTCCATATTTCCCCCTCCCTCCGGGTTTCTGAGGCCTCTTTAAAAAAAAAGATGTATTGGAGTTGAAACGATCCCCCTCTCTGGGGGAAATAATTGATATTTCACTTTCCGAAGAGTCCACTTCAGATGTACTGAGAGAGTTATAAGTTCTTTGATATTTCTGTGTATCCCATTTAAATATTTTATTATCTGCATAGTCATTGCTATCACATATAAACATTTTCCGTTTCCATTCCATATTGATTTTACCAAATTCATCAAGGGACTTTCATTCTCAGCTTCAGGATAGGTCTAAACATCTGTCAATCCTTTAGTGGTATTTTCCGATATTTAGGATATCTGATTGGCTGAACAATTGTGATGCAATCACAGGGGATGTCTCTTCCCTATAAAAACACTGCCATTGGTTTTCATAGGTTAGCCTTGTTAAAGCGTGTATGTGAAACGCGCGTCGACACTCACCTCAATATGCTTTATTATAATAGATCCTTTAATTTTTGGTTCTAGGTAACAGTATACAGCGGCACTACCCCTGGTATATCCAGGACGTGAACCGCTTAGAGTAGCATACCATTCTCTATTTTTATCATAGTGTAGCCTACTCTTAAGATAACATTGATTTAGGAGTGATAGTATCATATCATTTCACCAAGAAGGAGACAAGCCTTTTACTCAGTTCAATTTCCACGCAGAGGTTGGTATTTGTATAGAGCCTCTGAATCTGGTGTAGTGTATTTCTCAATAGATTTTTTTCTCTTTCACCTAGTAGATTTTCAGATATAATCAGGCCCGGCGCTCCCATTAGGCAACCTTAGACAATTGCCTAGGGCGCCGGGACCTGCAGGGCGCCGCTGACTAGATTTTCTAATCTAGTCAGCGGTGTTTGGGACAGCGGCGGAATGGCGCCTGCTGTGTCGTATTTTTTTTTTTTTTAAAGGATGCGCTTGGGTCGCGCTGCCCGCCGCACTCACACATGATATTAGCCCTCTTCGGCTGCGCCTCCAGTCCTTCCTGGTTCAGAGAAATGCTGTCTCCGCCCCCCATATTCTCACACTGTCTGTCACTGACAGTGTGAGTAAAGTTATTTCCCAGTGCCCCCTCCCCTCCCAGCATGCACCACTCTGCTCCACTCCCCTCCTCTGTGTTTTTGGAAGCCGAGGAGCGTTTTGGCAGCCTTTAGAGAGAACAGAAGAAGTGTGAAGAGCCCCCTGCGTCTGCTGACAAGAGAAAAAAAGTAAGTAAATAGAATGTTATTTTTAATTTTATATTATTATTGTTTTTTTATTTGTAAAAAGGCGTGCACAAAGACCAATAAAGAAGAGGTGAGTTAAAAAAATAAAAATGGTGGGGTTGGATTATTATTTGGCACCTCATGTTCTTTATTTCATTGTAAAATTATGGTGGAGTGGCACCTCATGCTCTATATTTGATTTTCAATTGTCAAATATAGAGCATGAGGTGATAAATAATAGTAATTTTTCTCACGCAAAGTTTGCAATCAAATATAGAGTATGACGTAGTAAATAATCATTTTTCTATGGTATAAAAAGGACTATTTTCCACCTCATGCTGTATATTTGATTTGCAAGCTATGCGGGGGGAAATTACTATTATTTGGCACCTCGTGTTCTATATCTGACAATTGCAAGTCAAATATAGAGCATGAGGTGCCAATAAAATAATAATTTTCTCCACCATAGTTTGCATATCAAATATGGAGCATGAAGTGCCAAATAATTGTCACTTTTTGCCCGCATAGCTTGCAAATCAAATATAGAGCATGAGGTGGCAAATAGTCCTTTTTATACCATAGAAAAATGACTATTTGCCACGTCATACTCTATATTTGATTTGCAAACTATGCGTGAGAAAAACTACTATTATTTGGCACCTCATGCTCTATATTTGAAGTGCAAACTATGTTGTAGAAAAATGTATATTATGTCAACAAGCAATAATAAATCAATTACTGCTGTTACTTCCCAAAGGGTAGAAGTGGAGCTTGGAAAGTGTTAAATGCATCAGTGCATCTGGACTGCATCCTTGCCAGCCAGGAGAAGGTAAGGGTTGCTCTTTTTATTTTACACTCTTTCTTGAACCAAAGTGATCACTGATTGGCTGTGGGCTGAGAACCTCACCAATCAGAATATTGTTTGTGTGCTGTAGGTGGTTACTGAGACACCTTGAGTGTGTGACAATACGGGCCCATTGTGGTCCACAAGGTGTTCACACATACTTATTTATATATTGTTTTGTTTTTCAAAATGTAAAAATTTTCTAAAATTTTTTTGTGTGTGATAACCTCGTAGGGGGGAGGGGGTAGGCTGAAACCTTGGCTAGGGCGCCTACAGACCTTGCACCGGCCCTGGATATAATATTGATTTATCTGTCAAGCTAAAAGTAGCTATTGTTATATCATACCAAATAGGACATTAAAAGAGATTATATAATCTTTATTGAGAGATTAACAATTTAGGATCTTACAATATTTTACTATTGTGATTATTGATTCACTGCTAAAATATACTTAACATAGTGAGGCAGGACAGCAGTCGCTGCCAATTTTAATCACTCATTTTGCACCTTTTTCACTGTTTATGTTTGTTTTTAAATATTTCGCTACTGGTGGTCATTGGCCATTTAGGGAACATTTAATTATCTATCTAATAAAGTATTTTATTTTAAAATATTACTTAAAGAGTGCCCCTAGTTGCATTCCATGCTAAGGGTTAAGTAAGACAGGATTAGGGTTAAGTAAGACAGGATAAGGGAAGTTTTACAGATATAATTTGCTAGTGATGAAAAAAAATGTTTTTTGTAGATAACTGAAGGTCATACCATGATTGTTAATTTATTTACCTAGCTGATAGAAAAAGAGTTCATGAAGTTTAAACTCATTCAAATCATCCTACTGTTCATATAGATTAGGCGTAAAACATATATATTCATTCTTTTCGAATAACCTTTGATTAATAAAACAAAATGGCATAGAAAATGGCATGCATAGAAAATGGCATGTAGGGAGATGCAAGCAAGGTCAGTTTTTTATATTTTAGTTTACTTAAAGCAATCAGTCCCGGAGCTGTGACTGGGGGTGCGGAGGAGTACATGACTTTACCACTCTTTGATTTTTTCAGGCAGAGATTGGGTCTTATCCTATATTTTGAATGGGCCACATTTTGTAACATCAGTTTAATAAAAGTTTATTTATTCAAAAGTTGTTCTAAAGTGGACCACTTCTTGGTGTGATATTCACTCTTTTGCATGATGAACTTTTTTTTTCTTTCCCTCCGCACAACTTGGTGCACTTATAGTTTCTGGAGGAGTCTCCCAAGAGTGGAGAGTAAGTATGCACCAGGATGTGCACTGGGTGGACCATCTTGGTGTACTTAGTAAATCTAACAAAGAGGTCCTCTCTGTCTTGAATAGAGGGTATATCCATTTTTGAGTGTTTTTGTGCTGGGTGAAGCCAATTTTGGCAAAAAAAAGGAAAATTTAAAAATTAAACAGAATTGTTGACAATTATTCAAGCACATAGCAAAAGTGAAAAGCAATTATCTAAGAAAAAATATAGAATCGCAAACTTTATTTTTGCCTTCTGTTTATTCATTTGTTTGTGGATGCAGGCATCCTGAACAATGATAAACCTCAAAAGAGAAAATCTGACACAGGACATCCCCAAGTGCAAAATACAATTTTGCACAATAAAGCAAGGGTAGCTGGGTGATTTTGTACCTAGCAATGATTCACCACAACCACTTTTTCAAATGTTTCATTAAAAGCAGAATGTTTCTTTTGAGCCACTTTGAGATCTGAGAGGGGTGCAAGGGGAAAGGATAACAGATGTTCATTACTATTAGATAACTCACATCAACACTTTCAATTAGTGGTAAAAGACCCTCTCTCCCTACAGACTCTTGTGAGACCTGTTGATCCTCCGCCTTCTGTTTCCAGATATTGGGAGTTTTCATCCGGGACAGTGATAGGTTGGGAGAAAAAGCAAATACCTCTCCGTGGGTCATTGAGGTATCAGACAAAACATTTGAGGCTTGCCCCACACAGTAGAAGAGCCAGACCAGACACTGCCTATTACCACAAGTGCTAGCAAGTAAAGACATTCACCCATCATCATGGTCATGGATTTTCCTCATATAGAAAAGGGGATTGGGCAGTCTGGTAAGATGTACATCCACATGTACACACCCAATATGGATGGGATATTTATGGGACACTTCCATGAAAGGCAGCAAACCCTCCAAAACCATGGTTATCACAGCATTGTAAAGACCTTCACAAAGGAACAATCCATAAGCATCAAGAACTTGACTCAATCTCACATCTAGGACAAACCTGTGTAGGGCAGTGATCTAGTAAGAACATGTGTACAGTATAACAGCAGGTTTATTAGACCCAAATGCAGGAACACTAAACATAGCAACATATAAAGAGGAGTGGGGTGGTTGAAGAATGGGAGTGAAGGGAATAGTAATTACTGCTAGAGGGTAACCCACAGAAAGCTATCATCGTATCATACATTCCTTTCTCTTTGTAGGTTTCATCTGTTCTAGGCCTTATGAGGGTTATAAGTCTGTCTGTGGTTAAAAGGTGTAGAGCTATCTACAAAGTTTACCCCTTCCTCACATATTGCATACATACAGCCTGCCACAATCAGCAAGAATTGAGAAAAAGTTTGTGGTGAATTGTTATTTGTGTCAATGACATTCTGCTCAAATTGACATTGCTGTTATGGGTAAAAATGGGCCCTTTAATACCTCCTGTATGTTGCAAACTCCAAGAATAATCCCAGACAGGAAATGAAATGAATAGGATTCATGAAATAACAAATCAAATCACTCTGTCAGCAACTGGCTAAGTTACCTTGCCAACCACAGTCTGAAGGTCCAAAGCACACTTCTCTAGTTCCGGTTCCCTTCCAATGACTCATGCATCTCACCTTTGATGTAAGTGTATGGTCTTTTTGTATAATATTTCATGTTTTAAACAAATAATCTACCCCATAATCATCATAAATTAAATCATAATTTCTAATTGAGGGAAATAGAATCTGTAAAGAATGACTGATTAAAGTATAATCACGGTAGATATTTCCTGATCATGGGCTTATTTCTGGCATAGTAGGGATACACTTTCAAGCAATTTTCACTGGGACACATAAAATATAAATGTTTCTAAAGACATGGTAGACATATTTCACTTACTTAGACCCAAGGCTCACTTCTTTGAAAATACAAGTCCTTGCTTACCTGCCAATGATCATTATATACTCTCTCTAGTACACTGTATCTAATGGTGATCTCTATATGAATCCATTTGTGCTGTGCATTCAGGGAACTTACCATGTCATATAACGACTTCAGCAGTTTTAAAATTCACATTACAAGTAACTTTTCCAGTTGCTTGTACCATGCATCTGCAGATGATTGAGATGTGGGGATAAATAGATATGGAGATAGCGCTCTACTCTTACAGGTAGCAAGAGCTGCTCACTAAAAGGGGGAATCCCTTCCCTGTTCAGTAGAAATAGTATAAAAGTGAGCGCTCAATTGCTCCTTGTCGGTGACAATTGTCAATGTAAGGGTTTAATAAATTGGATGAATAGGTTGAATAAATCCTAGATATATGTTAACTGTGACCAGCGGGAACTGATTACCTGGATTATGATATTGATCATATAAATACAATGTGTACAGATAAAAACATACATTTAATAGGTAAAATAAACAACCATGTGTGCCGGCCACATCAAATACATGTAAATAAGGTTATAAAATACAAATGTTACATTGGTACATATTATCCACCACTGAACGATGGAAGACGCACAGCAATAGTGCAGCTGGTGTAACCCAATATACTGTCCAATACAATGAGTCCGATATAACGAGTCCCCGAGGGAAATGATCTGCAGATGGAGTATGGGCGGGTTTTTACAAGTCCTTGGACTTCAGTGTTAATATAGCCAAGTAAATGCCATGATCGTATAAATCTTACTTGGAGGCGTTCAGGGTGAAAAAGTATCCCAGCTTGATATGAGATGGTAATGGGAGTGTAGAAGCAGATCATCCGGGTACTGATCCCAGCGGTGTGTAGCGGTGTGCGATGTGCGTTCCACAGTGGGATGCACAGAGTAGCTTCCGGTATGACGTCACTAGGTAGGTGTGACCCAACGCGTTTCATTCGCTCAGGCGAATTTCCTCAGGGGATCGTGGATGTTGATGACAGATGTAGGTTTATATAGTGCTCCTGATTGTCCACAGAAATATGGGCCACATAAATATATGACTAAAACACTATTAAAAGGACATATTCTAGATAGTATGCATAAACCAAATATCAATATAAGACGAGCATCATAAAAAAACATTTGATATGAGTTGAATTTAGAGTTTAAGGCCAGACTGATGCATTATAACAATTAATTAGCATTATATATATGTATGGGTATCAATTATTAATTACAGTGAAGACTGAACTATAACTTACAATTGTGGTGTATACCAAACCAGATAGATTGCTATATTTACACACAGTGTGTTAACGTACAGTATAAGAAGTTGTTATTATGGTCATAAATCAAACACATGTAGTCATGTGTTGATGAGAGATATTTGAATGACCATATGCAACCAATGCGTTTATATGGACCATAAGGTAATTGTATATTTGCTCCTGCCATATTGACATCCGATTGATGACTAGCTGGTTACACACCCACCTTTCCATCACCTTTGGGATAGTATTCTCAACATGTTTATCTACTATACCAGATATTCCCAAGTGGTCTCCCATCTCAGTACTGATCTGGCCGCACTCTGCTTGGCTTCCAAGTTCAGCAGAGGTTGGGCATACCAGAGTGTTATGATCGTAGCGAACACGGAGATATCACCTTCGGGAGGTTAGTGGGGTGCAAGCTCAGCAACAATTGTCATCCTCATCAATCTGTGCAAAATAAAGGACTTAAACAAGCTTTCATTGATGTACTTATTTATATAGATAGGTCAAATTCCACATTTAAACCTCGCGGTATGAGAGTGTTAAGAAGGAGAATCATCTTTGACTCCTCTTTGTTGATTAATTTGATATTATTCCCACCTCTCCAGTTGAGTTGTACATGTTTGAGACCTATAAAGCTTAATCCAGTGGGATCACATTTGTGTTCAAGTTTGAAGTGATTGGAGAGGTGATGTTTGTCAATCCCACTTCTGATGTTTCTGATGTGTTCACCTATCCGATTTTTTAGGGGTCTGATTGTGCGACCTATATACTGCTTATTACATGGGCATTTTAACAAGTAAACCACGTTTTTGGTGTCACATGTGATGAAGTCATTTATGGAGAAACTTGTGTTATTATATGAAGAATGGAATTTAGAGGTGGCAAAAGTGGACCTATAATTCAGGGTTTTGCAGTTGATACACTTCCCACAGTAGTAGAAACCAGGTTTTTTACTTGCAGTGGTTAGCCAGTCATTGTTAGTAATGTTATTTCTAATGTGATCTATCACATATTGGGGATCAAATCAATAAATTAGACAACACCATAGGATCTGTAAAAGGTGACCCCAATTAACAAGAATTGCTCAAACTAATAAAAGACAGATTAGATAAAAAAGAACAATCTATCATCAACAAGAAAAAATCCAAATACATGAGAGATAAATTTGTTGTCAGAATTCCTAAAACCAAACCAAAGACATGCTCAAAAATCCCCCAAATGGTCCATACAGATCCTAAACAAATACAGCAGAGAAATACAGGTCCTTATACCCTAATCTCCTCATCGTCTAGACTACCCTACAAAAAAATGGGTATGACATATCAACAATATATGTCTTTCATACACCGTAAAACTAGAAACCCTTCAACGACTAGAAGTTGTATTAGTGATATTGCAGATTTGGACACAGACACCTCATCCTTGACTATATCTGTATATGATGTATCCATTCCCAATTATGATACATTAGCCATTCAATCATTCGAATTAGGGTGGAAACACAATACACCACAAAAACAACAACTAGCAAACAGAGATACTCTTTCAATACAAGCTTCGTCACCATTATCGACCAAAAACAATTCTTTATATTCCACACCAATATTGGTCTCAGATCCGCCAATACTGGATAACATCTCTGACCCCACGGACAAATACGTTTCTGACCCAATTTCTCAAATAGGTCATTTTTTGGGGCTAGGCCCAAAATTTATGAACCTACACATAAGACCCAACCAGCTAAACCCCACCAAAAGAAAACTGGACACCTCCGACGAGGAAGGAGAGGAGGTCAAAAAACCAAGGTCTCAACCATAAACCACTTATCTCCAATAAAACCTTCAGGTATCTTCAACCTAAATTCACAAGAACTATCACAGACACAAATCAGTGTACTTAACAAAGGGTTGAAATATGCCCCCACGAAACCTATTAACAAATTCAACACCATTCTAGATGTCCAACGGTTTGTTAGGAAAATTACCCTAAAATTTTTTTTTTGCAAAAACACCGTTGGACCGCTCAATAAGATCAGAACAAGATACATACAAACACACTAATTTGAAACCAGAGTCAACATTCTACCCACGACAAGTCAAAGGGAGTCTCATTGACAGCTTCGAAACTTTAGTTCTCAATGATATTAGTACTATTAAACAACAAAAACGCAAGGCAGTCAATCTAACACAATCAGAAATAGAAGCACTCAAAGAATTGCAAGACATGAGGAACATCATCATAAAGCCAGCAGACAAGGGTGGGGGGATAGTCATCCTAAACGTAGATGACTACAATTCAGAGATGCATAGACTGCTCTCAGACACGTCTACATACAAACACCTTAAAACTAATCCTTCCAATACATATTCGGACAAACTGAAATCCATTCTGATCCAAGGGAGAGACTTAGGAATTCTAAACAATAATGAATTCAATTACCTGCACAATCCCCACCCCATAATTCCCGTTATCTATTACTTACCGAAAATACATAAAAACCACACCAACCCACCAGGAAGACCGATCATTTCTGTAATCGGTTCCATTACTGCCAATCTTTCCCATTATATAGACACCTATCTACAACCATATGTGAAACAGCAGCGAGCTTATTTGAAAGACACTACACACATTTTACAGCTACTGGAAAATATAACATGGCGTGACGGATATTGGTTAGTTACATGCGATGTAACTTCCCTATATACGGTCATAAAACATGAATTAGGCATTCAGAGCATCAAACACTTTCTCAGTCAGGATTCCAGCACAGACAGCAGACAGGTAGAGTTCATCCTTAAAAATATAGAGTTGATTCTCAGGCACAATTTCTTTTGGTTTAATAATGAATTCTATCTGCAAACACAAGGGACAGCCATGGGCACCAGATTTGTCCCCAGCTATGCCAACCTGTATATGAGTTTTTGGGAGAACGAATATATTTGGTCGGACAGTGGCTGCGCGGCAAATCTGGTGCTGTGGAAGCGCTACATAGATGATATTTTTATCATCTGGGATGGTCCTGAATCCTCCCTCCTCCAATTCTTATCCTACATAGACTCCAACGATTATGGGTTAAAATTTACAGCAAAATACAGTCAAGTCTCTGTCGAGTTCCTAGATCTCGAAATTTTCATCTTAAATAACACAATAGCCACTAAGACATATAGAAAGCCAGTTGATGTAAATAGCTACATCTTGTCAAATAGTCATCACCATCCGCAATGGCTGAACAGTATACCCTTCAGCCAATTCACAAGAGTCCGACGCGACTGCACACAATTGGATGACTACATCACACAAGGTACCCAAATGGTTACAGATTTTCAAGATAAACAATATGACACTCATCTAGTGAACAACGCTTTTGAACAAATAACAACTACCGAACAGAGCTCTCTATTGAAGTATAGATCAGATGACATGTCCAACATCTCAAGAACTGAATCCAAAACTAAGGACCAGATATACTTCATATCAGATTATTCAAATGGAGCCAATCAACTGAAACATATTATTAATAAACATTGGCACATTCTATTGAAAGATGAAATAGTAGGACCTTCATTACCAAAACACCCCAAAATGGTCTTTAGGAAAGCACCTGACCTTAAGAAATCTCTGGTCAAAAATCACATTAGAAATAACATTACTAACAATGACTGGCTAACCACTGCAAGTAAAAAACCTGGTTTCTACTACTGTGGGAAGTATATCAACTGTAAAACCCTGAATTATAGGTCCACTATTGCCACCTCCAAATTCCATTCTTCATATAATAACACAAGTTTCTCCATAAATGACTTCATCACATGTGACACCAAAAACGTGGTTTACTTGTTACAATGCCCATGTAATAAGCAGTATATAGGTCGCACAATCAGACCCCTAAAAAATCGGATAGGTGAACACATCAGAAACATCAGAAGTGGGTTTGACAAACATCACCTCTCCAATCACTTCAAACTTGAACACAAATGTGATCCCACTGGATTAAGCTTTATAGGTCTCAAACATGTACAACTCAACTGGAGAGGTGGGAATAATATCAAATTAATCAACAAAGAGGAGCCAAAGATGATTCTCCTTCTTAACACTCTCATACCGCAAGGTTTAAATGTGGAATTTGACCTATCTATATAAATAAGTACATTAATGAAAGCTTGTTTAAGTCCTTTATTTTGCACAGATTGATGAGGATGACAATTGTTGCTGAGCTTGCACCCCACTAACCTCCCGAAGGTGATATCTCCGTGTTCGCTACGATCATAACACTCTGGTATGCCCAACCTCTGTCGAACTTGGAAGCCAAGCAGAGTGCGGCCAGATCAGTACTGAGATGGGAGACCACTTGGGAATATCTGGTATAGTAGATAAACATGTTGAGAATACTATCCAAAAGGTGATGGAAAGGTGGGTGTGTAACCAGCTAGTCATCAATCGGATGTCAATATGGCAGGAACAAATATACAATTACCTTATGGTCCATATAAACGCATGGTTGCATATGGCCATTCAAATATCTCTTATCAACACATGACTACATGTGTTTGATTTATGACCATAATAACAACTTCTTATACTGTAAGTTAACACACTGTGTGTAAATATAGCAATCTATCTTGTTTGGTATACACCACAATTGTAAGTTATAGTTCAGTCTTCACTGTAATTAATAATTGATACCCATACATATATATAATGCTAATTAATTGTTATAATGCATCAGTCTGGCCTTAAACTCTAAATTCAACTCATATCAAATGTTTTTTTATGATGCTCGTTTTATATTGATATTTGGTTTATGCATACTATCTAGAATATGTCCTTTTAATAGTGTTTTAGTCATATATTTATGTGGCCCATATTTCTGTGGACAATCAGGAGCACTATATAAACCTACATCTGTCATCAACATCCACGATCCCCTGAGGAAATTCGCCTGAGCGAATGAAACGCGTTGGGTCACACCTACCTAGTGACGTCATACCGGAAGCTACTCTGTGCATCCCACTGTGGAACGCACACCGCACACTACTACACGCCGCTGGGATCAGTGCCCGGATGATCTGCTTCTACACTCCCATTGCCATCTCCTATTAAGCTGGGATACTTTTTCACCCTGAACGCCTCCAAGTAAGATTTATATGATCATGGCATTTACTTGGCTATATTAACACTTGAGTCCAAGGACTTGTAAAAACCTGCCCATACTCCATCTCCAGAACATTTCCCTCGGGGACTCGTTATATCGGACTCATTGTATTGGACAGTATATTGGGTTACACCAGCTGCACTATTGCTGTGCGTCTTCCATCGTTCAGTGGTGGATAATATGTACCAATGTAAAATTTGTATTTTATAGCCTTATTTACATGTATTTGATGTGGCCGGCACACATGGTTGTTTATTTTACCTATTAAATGTATGTTTTTATCTGTACACATTGTATTTATATGATCAATATCATAATCCAGGTAATCAGTTCCCGCTGGTCACAGTTAACATATATCTAGGATTTATTCAACCTATTCATCCAATTTATAAAACCCTTACATTGACAATTGTCACCGACAAGGAGCAATTGAGCGCTCACTTTTATACTATTTCTGATTGAGATGTGGGGGCCTGTAGGTATAGTGCAATCACACTTGCCCTGTAAGGACTGAAGATTTTTAGAAATCAAGTAATCATTAGGTACAGTCAACTAGGCAGTGTATATAGCAATCTAAAGCAAATAGGCCAGGACTTGTGTTCACAAAAATGATCCTTTGGGTTAAATTAAGAAAAACAAGACGTTAAAATTGTACATATCGTTTAAGTGACTGCACTCTATTACTGATTACCTTCCTTGTTATGTAATAGTTTTCACAAGATAAGAGATATTTGTTCAGGATCATCTCATAATGCTGCAGAAAACAAATTATTCCACTAGATCGTATGTGGAAAATTCCATCTCATTTAATAAATTTGCTAATTTGAATTTGAAAGAGAAATAAATATAGAGATTGGATTGTGCTTTTTATATCTAGGAGTCTATCTCTGTTTGTCTCTCTCTTCAGCCCTGCAGGAGGGTGAGAAAGAACACTGTGTTCAGTTAGCTGTGTGAGGCATTGGTGGGTGTCCAGCTGGATAGTGGGAAGAGCCTAGGACTGGATAAGGAAAGAACAGTAACAGAGCGTATAGACAAACAACCAGGAGCAGAGGGACAGAGTGATAATAGGGGTCAATTACTGTCAATTATTTAAATTCATATGCTCACTACATAAAGGTATGTTTATTGTTACCATATATTTCTTGTATCTTTCTATATGCTTCTGGATGCATCCTGTACTTCTCTGGCAGTTCTCTTACTTGCAACCCCATTGACCCTTGAAGCCCACTACTGGCCTTTGTGCATGTAAATCTTATAAAATCTGCACATTTTACATTTTTAATATGTACATTTTAGAAATACATTTACAAATAATCTTGTCCAAACACAATCCAACACTAGGGGGGTACATGTTGCGGTTTTCAAACCACCACACAGCTCATGTTGTTTTCAGCCCCAAACTGCAAGATTTACTATCTTGCGGTTTAGAGGCTGAAAACTGAAACTGCCCACAATGCGTGGCAGTTTGAAAACCCATAAATTGCATTTGGTTTACGCCAAACTGCCTGGTAAAAAAACGGATGGAAAATATCTAGTTTACCACCTACATGACATTCCAAACCAGCTTTCTCAGGTTTAGGCCCGATCTTCTAGCGGGGCCTGAAAAAAAAATCGGACCTCCTCACTTTGAGAGGCTTGATCCAATGCTGCATAGTACTGGGCGCCTCCTGGTATCTCTGAAGGCGGGTACCAGGGTTAAAATGTTTGAATAAAGTGTCCACTCTTGTGACACTACAAGTTGCACCAATGTATAATTGTACTTGTAGTGCCACAAGAGCGGGCACTACAAGTGTTGCCCCTTGATAAATTAATAAAGTTATACCCAGTATATGTAGAATAAAATCATATATAATGATGCCTTGTAGAAAAAAATCACATATTGTGCCCTTGTCAAAATGAAAAAAACATTGTTGATGCATTTAATTAAAAATAAATAAATGGCGCCATAATTTTGAATTTACGATGTTTCACTACTGCTTACCTAATATCTTTTTTTCTTGGTCTGATGTAATCCAGATTTTCCAGACCACACTCTAGCTATTTCCAGCGCAAAATAATTAAATCTCTGATGTGCAAATTAGTACCAGTCACTTATCAGTGACTGGCTATTAGACCGTTCTTGATTGGCTGGTCCTAAGATTATAGACAAGTGAAATTTTCAAAAATATTCCATGAAATCATTCCACATTTAGCTACAAAAGTTTGCACATCATGCCAGTGGAATTTGATCTTAAGAGTTCTCAGTCCTATCGCAACCACACCACAAAATCATCATCATCATCAACATTTATTTATATAGCTCCAGCAAATTCCATAGCGCTTTACAATTGGGAACAAACATTGATAAGACAATACTGGGTAATACATACAGACAGAGAAGTAAGAGAACCCTGCTCGCAAGCTTACAATCTATAGGACAATAGGAGTTAGAAACACAAGGGCATGTGCTACATCATATTGCACAATGGACCAGCAAAGGTAAAAAGTATTGTTGGTAGAGAGTTGTTGTCTTGAGTTAGCAGTGTAGAGGATGGTAATAGGGTAATCTAGGGAAATTAAGATGGTGGTTGAGGAATATCATAACCTTGTCTGAAGAGGTGGGTTTCCAGTGAACGCTTGAAGGTTTGAAGACTAGAGGAAAGTCTTATTGTGCGTGGGAGGGAATTCCACAAAGTGGGTGCAGCCTGGAAAAAATTCTGTAACCGAGAATGGGAGTAAGTGATGAGAGTGGAGGAGACACGTAGCTCTTGTGCAGAACGGAGGTGTCAAGTAGGGAGATATTTCGAGACCAGTGAGGAAATGTATGTCGGTGCAATTTTGTTGATGGCCTTGTATGTTAGTAGAAGAATTTTATATTGGATTTGTTGAAATACAGGCAGCCAATGTAGAGACTGACAGAGTGGCTCAGCAGAGGAATAACGGTTAGTAAGGAAAATCAATCTAGCCGCTGCGTGCAAAATAGATTGTAGGGGTTCAAGTCTGACTTTGGGAAGACCAGTAAGGAGGGAATTGCAATAGTCGATGCAGGAGATGATGAAAACAAAATTATTTGACCCCCAACCTCTACCGCACAGACTATAAAAGAAATTTCTCAAGCTGCGGGTTTGAAAAGTGAAGATGTTGCCTTTAGCATCCAATCAGATTCTAGCTGTCATTTATTTAGTACATTCTACAAAATGATAGCTATGATCTGATTTTTTGCTATTTATAGACAATATCTCCAGTTTTCAAACCCACCGGAAACTCGCAGCCTGATAAATTTACCCCAAAGACTATAAATTCCATGAAAATAATACTATACAAATATAGTGCAGAAGACATTCAGTGGAATGGCTAAGTAAAAGTACGACTCAAAGATTGGAATATTTGGCCACCGAATGCCACTAAACTCAATTTGCACAAAATTTCACAGCAATTTTAGTCATTTCTAACTATGGTATAAAACGTCCTGTCCTGTACTTTGCAGTAGCGCTGCACATGCGGAATTAATTACTATTATTAGAAAAGCCTTAGTAAGCAAACTTTGCCCAATGCTCTAGACATGTTAGTTTTTTTCTGTACATAACCATCTTTCTGCAACTGGTGCCCTTTTCTGTGCATACAACATTTCTGAAGCTCACTTACGTCAATTAGATGGAGAAATAGCAGATACAATCATTACAAATAACAGTTAAATTGTCCTAAAAACTGGTTGCGCAGAATAGTTGCTGAGTGTATAATAAAATTCAATGTTCTGTTAAAAATAAAGAAATCCAACTTTTTATAGTAATATTAGTGTTTCTCGCACATTGGACATTGAGGTGATTAGTGGGAACCACTACATCCTGTAACTATGGAAACTAAATAAATAAACAAGGCCAGCCAAGCAAGGTCTAAATGCATGGAAATGATCAATAATGTACTGACTCATCCACTGCTTCCAACTGCTAGGATTATGACAGGCTGGGCCAACTTCGTCATAGCAAGTGCCAAAAATATCCTGTAAAGCACAGCTTATACGTGCCATAACAATACAGGGCCTGAGTCATCATTAAGGAAAGTGAGGCAAAAAGGAGTAGATTTGCTCTCCTTAGTGACTCAAGCCCACAGACTCTATATTTTCACCACTATACCAATACTGTAAAAAAAACTTATATACTATTACTGATATGTCAGCTGGAAGTTATATGACTGTGGTGGTGTTAAATTTCTTTAGAAATATCATGACTGCAGATTGCTGCTGAGTCATAGCTTTATTTTTGTGTGTGGACATAAAAAGACACGGAAATCAAGAAAACACTAACAATTTCACAAATACTACATTTCATAAGAGGATGAAGTGACAGCTTAGCATTTAATAAACTTAATTATAAAAAGTGTTCTGAGTGTCATGGTCAACAGTATATTTTAATGACATCTGCCAGCATTTTACAGGCAGAACTTGAATACTCTAATACATCATGCAATGACATTGCTAGACTCTGGCAACATACACCAAGGACTAAATTTAAAGAACGGTTTTGTAAAGCCGCTAGCTTTTGGCTTTTTTTTGTTTGGTGTCACAACTGCACGACAGCCCAAACTGCTGGTAAGCCTTCTGGAAAGCCCCAGTTGTTTACAGCGTCACATTACATATCACCGTTCCAATTTTTAACATGTAAAGAATACAAATAGAGATATTTATTAAGTTACGGTTTCACAAAAAGTCAGAAAACGCTAAGCGCAAAAATAAGGAGTGGTTGTTAGAGTCGAGAAAAAAGTGTTTTAAGAACCCCTTCCCTCTCCTTCAGTAATTTGCCATGCTAGCATCAGTCGCTGTTCTGTAGTACCAGGAGACCAATGTTAACGGGCTTCCCTAGGTGGGGGGCCCAAATATTTGCTCAGATAGCATGGCCAATTACTGAAGGGGAGGATTTTTTTCTTTGCAATTATTAATGGTGGTTTCCCCAAAACAACATATGATTTAGGGTTTCGAGACAGCCACACATCACCGGAGAATTGACTTTACACCCAGCTAACCTAACCGCTTGATAGCAAATCACTGAGCTTGAGGGGCAAAATCACTGGCAACATTGGCGGAACTACCATTGGTGCAGTAGGTGCGGTGCATCGGGGCCCTGCATCTTGTACTAACGAGCTGTGGGCCCTGATTCCCTCCTCCTCACTTCCCTGCACCAGGGCCTACAGCTCGCTAGTTTCTGCCTGTGGCTGGTGATGTACAGTGATGTACTGCAGTTTCAAAACTGCTAACAAAGTGAAACTTTACTAAATCTACCCATTACTCCTCAAAACATTCTCATTTCTCTTTAAAAAAAAAAACACAGTGATTTTGCTGCAAACCACAGTATAGTATAAATGCAGTGATTTGGAACAGCAGCCTGAATGTGCTGTAGTTTACAAAATGGCACAAAATTCTTTAATAAATCTTCTAGGGTCTGAATCATTACGGAAAGTAAAGCAAAAAAAGGAGTAACTTTGCACCTTGGCCAAAACCATGTTGCATTGGAGCGAGAGGTAAATTTAAAATGTGATGGCAGATTTATAGGGGTAGAGTATGTCCTAAATCAACTTTAAATTTCAGTGCAAAATAAAGCTATTAAGTATTTGTGTGCTACATGAAATAACAGCCATGCAAAATAATAAACTAATTTGCACCCCAAGCATTGTCACATGGTTTGTGTTAGAGAAAATGTACTCCTTTTTTGCCTCACTTTGTTAATGAATAAGTCCCCCATTGTTGTAGGTCGGTTTAGATATAATTTTAACCCAATTTTTTAATTGATCTGTTGCAACTTTGATATCCTTGAGCCATTAAATTGATCCAACAAAAAATTGCTCTTTCTTTAATTTAAATTCATACTATGTGGGTTTACATGATAGAAAGGACAACATACAGTATGTAGTGAGAATAGTTGTAGGTCTTTACTACAGGTTTTTAAATAACCTAACATCACTCATGTCAGTTCTGATGCTACATTAGGTATTAAGGGCAAGTCTATTGTACTGTGGGAAGAAGTTAAAAGAGATACTAATACCACTTTCATACTGCCGCCCCTGCAATATTCTCTCTCTCTCTCTCTCCCTCTCTCTCTCTCTCTCTCCCTCTCCCTCTATCTCTCTCTCTCTCTCTCCCCCCCCTCTCTCTCTCTCTCTCGTTTCAGCTCGCCCTGGGAAAAACACGGGATTTTGGTGCACTATGAATGGGGTATAACAAAAGTTTATTTTGTTAGTACAATTTTTAAGCATTACAATGAAAACAATTTGTTTAGCCGAATTTGGTCACTGTTTTTTGACAGATTGGCAACATAATACCCGTGTACATTGGACTCCTATGAAATTCAAGGCACTAAGAGCTATTCAACATTAGGAGGCACTGAAGATTTGCTCCACTATTTTTGCGACTTTGTAGTCTTTTGGTAGTTCTTCTCCTTTTTACTATACAATATGGTACAATAATCATCTGTCATTGACAAATTGTTTCTTGTCAAACATATTTTTATTGATCTCCTGCCAAAACCAGCAACTCCTGCTCTATGATCATTGCTTCTTTGTATTGTTCTACTGTAGACAATAATAGCAAAAGTTGCAAAATAAAAGTAATAATGAAATATATAGTGTTGCTCTTTATAAATTCTAATGCTCTTTTCAAGGTTTATTGACCTGAAACAGAACTTAACAAAATCAGATGACCTTCTCACTGCTATTGTTTATTTATAGATATTTAGGGACCTATTTAACAAGCCTTAAATCCTTTTTGCTGGAGAAAGGCTAATCAGTATCCGTTATCAGTATTTATTAAAGCCCCCGTGGCTGGTGAAGCTGGCTCACGCATGCACAGTTATCATTTTTAGTTTTAGAGGTAGGTTTATAGTAAATGCAGCTCAGGAAACAATAAAGAAAAAATATATCACAGAGTACTGGTTGAGGAAAATATGATGAAATACTTAATTGTGTATTTTAGGATTATTGCAAAATTAATAGGTTAATAAGGCTGCCAGGTCAAATATGCAAGTTGAATAAAAACACGCTATTAAATACAAAATCTGAGATAATTTGCATTCATTTTAAGCATATCTCCAAAGTATCTAGATAGAGCACAGGGTTTAGCATAGTGAATTAATGGAGTACTTGTTTGCTAATTTTTATGTCTCAGTCCCTCCGGCTGCCTTGGTAACAGAGAAACAAACATTAAAGGGTACAATCTGTCTTCTATCAGGGTGGAGTTACTGATCTCAGTTTCACTATTTTCCTTTCTTACAACACCACCCATATTCATTTGCTGACGATCTTGTGGTGAGTTTTAACCACAGAAATATAACTGCAAAAAAGAATTCTGCACGGTTACAGCACTGCAATTATATTGAAAGTGTAAGCACTACAGCACAATGCTAGATAAGGTATTGACAAAAACCTGTACTTTGAGTGTTTGAAGCGCCATAGTGGACTTAATAAGCATTTCCAATAAAAGTCCACTGTAGTTTATTTAGCGTTTTTCCCTCTGAATGCTGCTCACAATATCAAAGTTGACTCAAAGCTAAGTGAACTCATCAGAATCTGTGTGTGTCCATTCAATTACATCAAAGTGTATTAAATAGGCTTTGAGAATGTGCATGCTTTCTTTATGTTTTCTAATATAGCAAAGATAGAAAAATGTGAGTAATTAGATGACACAAGAACATATACAGAGATCAGATGAATGGTAAATCATCATCATCATCATCATTTATTTATATAGCGCCACAAATTCCGCAGCGCTGTACAGAGAAGTCATTCACATCAGTCCCTGCCCCAGTAGAGCTTAGGCTAAATTCCCTAATATGGACACACACTCACACACAGGCACAGACACACAGATAGACAGAGAGGGAGAGACTAGGGTCAATTTTGATAGCAGCCAATTAACCTACTAGTATGTTTTTGGAGTGTGGGAGGAAACCGGAGCACCCGGAGGAAACCCACGAAAACACAGGGAGAACATACAAACTCCACACAGATAACGCCATGGTCGGGAATCGAACTCATGACCCCAGTGCTGTGAGGCAGAAGTGCTAAACACTAGGCCACTGTAAATCAAATCTCTCTGGCATCAGCTAAGCATTAAGGTAAAATTATGTATATCCTGATATAGCCTAGTTTTGGAGTTTGTTATGGTGCATATTGACCTATGTCCAGAGATATCCATAAATGCATTTACAGCTTGAATATGTATAGTACATAATACCATATTAGTTGCTGTGACTACATTGTCTTAAACCTACTATCTTAATCTGAATTAGAAGCGACAGTTGTAGCATTGGTTAAAGTATGTGAAAAATGATTCAGTGTTAACCTTTCGATTTGTGCTGCTGCCCTAGTAGTTATGACAGAGGACTCATTACATGGAGGTTGGGATCCTATGTCATTTAATGTGCGTTTGTGTTCCCATGATCCACTTTTAGTAAACTTTTGTGATGTATGAGTTAATAAAATCAATATTCTCCATATATTATGTTGTTAAGGTACCTATTTTTATAGCAAAAGCCTGGAAAACAACCTTAAAGTAGATAAAAGAAAACATTATTGATTCAGAAGTACATTATGGATGCCAAAGTTGATTCTACAGACTGAGCCAACAACACCCTGTGCTAGGGCATACAGGAAGGGAGGAAAATAAGAGGATGGCATATCCAGTAATAAGGTTAAGTATAGTGGATAGTTTTTGAATGGCAACTCTATGCAAAGGTTATTCATATAGGGGTGCTAAGGAATTATTGTCTGCTCTTGTACTTTTTTATTATTACATAAGGCACTATCATTACATTGATTAAAATAAAATTTGGAATAAAACCATTGGTTGAAGGGGAAAATTAGAAGTGGCGGTATAAAAAATATAATTGAATGTTTTACAATGAAGGCAGTAGAAGAGGCGGTATGGCATACCACTGTATACCAGCCAACTTTGACCACTGAATAAAACTATATAAACATCTAGAAGAAGAAAACATGCTTGTAGGTATATAAAAAAGGTTTTATTGCAGGATCCATTGAGTTATGTACATTGTAGATATCTTTGACAGTAACATTAAACGGCAAAATATTCCGATTCCATTGAGCCATGTAAGGTTATCGTCAGAAGTATTAGTACTAAAGGCATTAATATTGCAGTAAAAATAAGTCCATAGTCTTTAGTTTTCCCGGATTTTAAAGTGTCGTGTGTGAACTTTTACAGGAGGCCCCTTGTCAGCCAATGTGCTCTAGCATGAAGACAGATGAAAACCAGTAGGACATATAAATACAACTATTCTAGACATGTATAAAAAAAGACACAAAGAAACATAGATAAACATTATCCATGTTACATGTAGCATAGTCCAAGCCTTCAGTGAGACTTTATAAAAACCGCTTAACCAACATCTGTTTAAATGTATGCTAAACAGCCCTGTGATGTGTGGGGATTTTAAGACGTCTCCACTACCATTTACTAGGGCAATTGTTAGCCAACTAAAAACAGATTTTCATTTCAAAGTGTTGAGGTGCATATCAAACTCTGCTTTGTTCATCAACCAAATGGAGTATCTTATTCTTCACCAGTCTCTTGTCCCTGGAGGTCACCATCCTCTGTTTTCCGCATTGGAAGAGTTTATGATCAAGCCAAACAGAGACAGTCCCTCTGAGCAAATGTATACTCCATGCTAAGAGAACTCTTTCTAAAGCGGTCTGTAGTCTCCTTGAGCGGCTGCTGCTATTATCTTGGCATTGCATTACAAGCCTGACACCAAGAAAGGCAGGTTCCATAGCGCACAAGCTCTCTCTGACTGGTACTCTTCTTGAAGAGTCCATGAATGGCTTCTCTCACTCTTCTCTCAAAGAAAAGACTTGTGAGGAAGCATGCTCTAGCCCTGGTACATCTCATGGTGCCAGTTTAGGCTAGTCAACGACCCTCCAGGCCAAGGTGACACTTTAAAGAGGGGGGAAAAAAATTACATTTTTTTCTCATTTATCGAAGATGAGTAGGAAAAGTTCAGTGGCTCTGCCCACTCCAAAGACAGAGCCACTTAAACTGCAGATCCTGCTGAGCGTGGTTGAGATGAATGCAGAAAATCTAGGCTTGGCATTCCTGTTGTTTCATCTGAAGGAAGCCGGGACTCAAACTTCTTCATTTGCTCTGGGCTAGCAAGGTTCTTTAGTAAACAGTTCTCCTTCTCAAGCTGAGAATTCTTCTCCACCAGCTCTTTGATTTGCTCTTTCAGGACTTCCACCTCTTCTCGCACTGCATACATAAGATGATTCTTTACCAAATCCTATAAGATAAAAAAATACATCAGTGGAATGCGCCAATAAAATTAAAATACAAAAACATTAACATATATTAATAAACTACATACAGTGAAACAAAGCTTAAACAGATGCTCAATGCTTTGTTAACCATATTCTGTAAAGATAAGACTACAAGGTCTGAGCAAGAAAAACATGGTTAACTAGAAGGATCCAGATTAAGTCAATATCTGAATATCATATGATAAATATATTTTGATACTATACCCAAACACTACATCAATGATGCAGTACACAAAACCATTATTATGAATTGTAAGAAAACAATGCTCTATAAACGCTTAATGTCTGTCTAAGGTTTACATAATACATAAATGGCCAGCTAAGTGAAGCAAACCTGCATATTACAGTGTTGGCTAAAATATATCAGGCAGTTACCAATCGTTAAAATTAAAATATTACTTATGCATAGAAGAAAATAATTTTTATTAAGATTAATAATGCAAGGTTTGAGACATTCAGGATGTAAAAGAAAAAGGAGCTTTTGTTGAAAGTGTAAATGAATGTCTGTGGTTTCCTTCCCCAGAAATGGGATTCCCATATCCCTAGCCTGGCACAGTCTGCAGGATACACTGCAGTCCTGTTCTGTCCAATGAGATCTCAGATCCTCAGTGGGAAATCTGCTCAGCAACAAGCAGCAGGACATGTTCACATAGACAAACAGGGAGACCTCAGACTGCATAGAATGGTAATTCTCTCAGCAGCTATTCAATAATTAGCTGTTAATATTTGAGTACAAATGCTTCACTGATTACAATACAATGACTCCTCCTCAGCACGAAGTGTAGTATACACACTCTAGATAATATGGCAAACTGTGTACCACTGTAATGTAAACAGTAAGGTGTAGTTGATTTAGCTTTGTATTTTAAAGGTTCCCTTGCACATAAATTCCACCAATATTTACATATTTCCAAGCAAGCAAGTTAAGAACAGACTTCCATTATCAGTGGATACTCACCATGGCTTGCTCAATCTTGTTATCTATTGCCACCACGCTAGCCCCTGAAGCACTGTGGACAAGAATGCAAAAAAAATCTGTTAGCTACAGCTGTAATGTCTATTCTATATACATGTTGTATATAAACTATTGATGTAAGAAGATTCCTAAAGCATGCTTGTGGCTAGGGACCGTACTGCATGTGTATATACCCGGAGGGGTTAAACTGACAGCACAGACAAAGCAATAGTCTCCTCTAACAAACAAGAAGGCGGAAACAGAGCTATAGCTGTTCCAGTCCAAACCAGGATAATCCTGCTGTAACCGACCAGCCGTCGTCTCATGATGATGGCAACAAAGCTCAGACATGTCCACAATACTACAACACTATATAATGGTGCATTATAGAATGGCAGCAAATCAGAATACATAGAAATAAGGTTAAAAACAGCAGAGTGCACTGTAAATAGTAAAGATTGACTAGAAAATAATGCAACAATCTATTGTATATAAAAATGCATATAATATAAACTAATATAATACATTACTGCCCGAAAACAGCTTGCTGAAAACATGTTTGATGCATAACAAATTCAGCATTTTTACAATTTCTTTCTTAAATTAGCTACAATTTTAAACTGCAAGTGCATACATATTTATAGTGTAATTAAAACCCCATAACTACTGTGCTGTTACAGTTATATAGATAATTACATACTATATAAAAATGTTTTTTTTCTGCAAGACTATAAGATGGGAACACTGTAAATCCCGAGACATGGATGTAGCTGCATCTGTGATGCTTTGCTGCAACTATTTTATAGCTAAGGAAAATACATCTATCTAAATGCAAAACATTTTTACCTGTTATCCAGTTTAACAGATACGACGTCTGCCCCCAGAAGGGAGGAGAAAAATGAAATAGAGAAATTGTGTAGTTCATACACAGCCACCTCCATGGGATATTTACACATTCCTGTGCTCATGTTTGCAGGAAAATATCTTGGGTTAAGCCTCCACAAGCAAAAGAAAAAAAACCTGTAGTTGTATATATTCTATACTGTATGCTTTGGTGTTTGAATGGAACACCCTGATCTGATCTTAGACTACAAATGCTGATGCAACAAGCTTCAGACTAAGTGCTATTTCAGTACTGCACGCCCTTAAATAGCCATGGGTGGTGACATCATATGGTGTCACCACCCATATGCAAAATAGGTTGACTTCGTAATATACCCCCCTTCTCTAAACCACAGAGCTAATAAACATGCTCAGTTCAATGCAACATAGTCACATACACTTTGAAAATATGTCACACAGTGTTTATCTTCAGACATTTCTGTTGTTTTGGATTCTTAACTGAGGAATGACAAAAAAATCTGAGCCAGCATGGGGATAATCATTTCTTGCCTAGTAATATATGCTATAGTGAGCTTATTTCCTTAGTAAGGACAGTTTTAGCAAACTAAATGTTTTAGCCAGGGTAATGCCAAAGGACAATAGTAGGCTGAAAAGGCAATTTTCATTATTTTTATTATACAGTGTGCATATTTTTACATGTTTGTTTTATCTAACTTTTAAACCATTTATGGCATAAAAAGGCATAAATGACCTAACAGAGTGGCCTTGAATTGCATTTTTATGTCAATTCTAAAAATTCAACATTAAAAACTGTAGAATATGAAAACGTTAACAACCAAGTGTATGAAGTATAATTTATATATAATGTGACCCTTGGTATGATTTTAGATTAGACAGGCATTATCGGATAATGTCAACTAGTAAATGTGGATGTCATTTTCAGCAATCTGTAGCAGAATCAAGTGTGAAGTTTGCAAATGAGTTCAGTGTATGTCTGGTTACCTCTTCTGTTTCAATTACCATTTATACCTGTACTGTATGCAGTTTTAGTGATTATCTCCATAACATAGAAATAATGCAGATATGCCCAATTGATCTTAACCCATTAACAATATAGTCCACAAAATAAACACATCACCCTGATGACATAGCCACCCAGGCGAGGGCTGGCAAATTTTAGCCCGAAGGGCAAGACTCAACTCAGCAGCCTATTTTCAATGAAAAAATGCAGGTGGCCCAGTGACCCAGCCCAAGGTAGTCCACTATGCCCCCCTGCCCCCCCAGCTCAGCCTGCCCCTGTAGCCACCCCATATATACAGGAGCGATTGCTTGTGGGAATTATCCAGTCATATAGGTTATGGCTGATCTTACACAGTTTTTTATTGTAAATTTTAATCTTGATAGATAGATAAATAGACAGATAGATATATAGATAGAAATAGATAAATAAATAGATAGATAGATAGATAGATAGATAGATAGACTTCTCTACCTCCCTCTCCCATGTCAATCACCTGTATGCACAGACTCTTTTGCATATGTAGTGACGGAATAATATGTAGTTTTTTGCAAATCATTGTTAATCGTATATTGCAGGAACATTGCCAGTTTTGTTTACATTTATGTATTATAGATATAATAGATACATTTTTATGTTGTTTCATCTCCACATTATGCTACTTCTCTGTTACTTTCTGTAATATATATATATAATGTTATGCTCATCGATTGCCGATGGCAGTGTGTGCAGAGGATTGGAAACAGCATCACCTGATAGGAGGAGTTGGCTAACATTTGTTGCCAAGCATGAAGTAGGCACACTGGTGTGCCTAGTTTTACACAGCACTGCAAACTTGAGATTTCTTTATGCAGAAGAAAATTCTTAAAATGATATAAAAGAGGGGAAAGAACACCATGTTAAGCTGTGTGAGTGGGGTGGTGGGTGAGGGGAGGGGGTCTCCTTGCTTTACAGAAGAGCACACAGCCATTTACAATCATTCCATAAGAATTTTGTACCAGCTTTGAACTGGCGATAGTCAGACCTCATCCTCTTATTGGGGTGCATTTTCCAACTCTCAGTTGCACTTCGATGGAGAAGCATATTTCTAGGAGCACTTTTCCCAATGTAAATAAAACCTTGCAACACACAAAAGTGCCACATGCAAACCCAAATAGACTTTCAGGGCTAGATTTACTAAGCTGCGGGTTTGAAAAAGTGGGGATGTTGCCTATAGCAACCAATCAGATTCTAGCTGTCATTTTGTAGAAAGTACTAAATAAATGAAAGCTAGAATCTGATTGGTTGCTATAGGCAACATCCCCACTTTTTCAAACCCGCAGCTTAGTAAATATACCCCTCAGTGTGGATCTATTGCACTTCATACTAACAGTACTCAGTATTAGCAGTGAAAGTGTGAGCTGTCCCTTCCCCCACACTCTCTGAGTCTAGCATTCCTGGACATTAGTCTGCATGTCTCATTCCATTGCATTATGGTCCGTGGCTCCCTCTACTGGTCTCTCCCAGCAGCCACAACTATACAAACCACACCAATGTCATGTTTACACTTGGGCTGATCTGAGAACACTTTGTTCTCCTCTGATATGGCATAGCCAAAACAATATTGAACGCAACAAGATTGTGGCTTGCAAAACAAGCCAGATACATTTTGTTTTCAATCATTTGTTATATGAAAGGTGTGGTTGTCTACAATATGACCTAATTTGAAATTAGACATTATGTGATCTGTCTAAGAAGGATTAGGCTAATATTTAGTATTGTATAGTAAGCACTTTTTTTAATTATATATAACATGTCAAAATTTTCCATGCAGATATTTCACATACTTGCACTGCAACAGAGACATGTTAGAATTAACAGAACAGAACTTGTTTTGTGCAGTCTTTTACTTTATATTCTCATTGATACAAATCATCATCATCATCATCACCATTTATTTATATAGCGCCACTGATTCCGTAGCGCTGTACAGAGAACTCACTCACATCAGTCCCTGCCCCATTGGAGCTTACAGTCTAAATTCCCTAACATACACACAGACAGACAGACAGTGAGAGAGAGACTAGGTAAATTTTGATAGCGGAAAATTAATCTACTAGTATGTTTTTGGAGTGTGGGAGGAAACCGGAGCAAACCCACGCAAACATGGGGAGAACATACAAACTCCACACAAATAAGGCCATGGTTGGGAATTGAACTCATGACTCCAGCGCTGTGAGGCAGAAGTGCTAACCACTGAGCCACCGTGCTGCATATATATAATATGTCGAAGCAGTGTAAATAGAGTACATTTAGCAATTAAGGATGACATATATATATATATATATATATATATATATATATATATATATGTATATATACAAGTTAACCCGTGCATGATACTCATGCATTCTAGTCAAATCAAGCTACTTAAGGTGTTAAAAAGGTTCTTGTCATGCATTTGGGCCTAGGCCAGGCCTCCTCAGGGGAAGAGCGTTACTTCCCGACGCAAGCGCCCTTTTTTAACGTGGTTTTGTCCACATGTCACCACCTCATCATTTTTCTCCATCACCTCATCCTTCATCTGCATCGCCACATCCTTCATCAAGCTACTTAAAGTGTTAAAAACTCCTCACTGTCACCCCCGGCAACCACCAACCACTCCCAACTGTCACTTCTCCTTCAATAAATATATAGGTCAGTGTATAACTCTGCCCAGCAGGTGGCGCTGCAGCTTGGTTTGTTTTTTCCCCACACGCCACTAGGCATTTATATAGTAGATATTCCAGATGAGGCAACACTCAACAATTTAAGACAGACAGTAGTTGTATCAAAGAGGTGTGTTTGATCCATTCCAGCATTTCAGTACTTCCTCAGGGACATTGTAATCTACTGAAACGTTGGAATGGATTAAATACACCATTTTGATGCAACTACAGTCAGTCTTAAATCCTGGAGTGCCGCCTCACCTGGAATCTATTTTATTGTACTATCCATACAAGTGAAGTACCGAGGAAGGCAGCAGGGTAATGTACATGTGTTATTTAGGAGTGCCAAGCACTTGGATACTATATATGTGTATATGTAAATATATATATATATATATATATGTATACATAATATATATATATATATAATATATATATATATTAGAGATGCTCAGGCTCGGTTCCTTGAGAACCGAACACACCCGAACTTAGGCGATCCAAGTACCGAGCAGAGTCGGCTTGGTGCTTACACGCTTTTTCGGAATCGAAAATGAGGCAAAACATCATTGTTACGTTGTCGGATCTTGGATCTCACAATTTGAAATCTATAAGTACCGCCCTCCACGGCGATCTAGCACCATTTTAAAGAGAGACACAGAAGGGGTAGCACACTGTGTAGAGCAGTTGGTCAGCCAAATAGAATTGAAAGAGGAGGGGGTAGCAGTGTTCAAGAAATTCTACAGTGACATTCAGGAGAGCTCCATTGCTAATTCTCATTACAGAAAAACACAAATACTAGTGCTGTCAGGGTTGGTGTAATTCTGCAGTCAAGTCCTACTGTGTTATTTAGGTAACACACAAAAAGGAGAGCTCCATTGGTAATTCTCATTGCAGAAAAATACAAATACTAGTGCTGGCAGGGTTTGTGCAATTCTGCAGTCAAATTCTACTGTGTTATATAGGTAACACACAAAAAGGAGAGCTCCATTGGTAATTCTCATTGCAGGAAAATACAAATACTAGTGCTGTCGGGGTTGGTGTAATTCTGCAGTCTGTATAAGATTGGACTCCAGATGAGTACCCCACAATTTTAGATTAAGCAACCTGTGGAACCTACAACGGCTGAATGTGTTGTAGACTGAATTCTTGCATTTTATCGCAAAAAATACATTTGTAAACTTACCTGATGAAGGGGCCTCTGTGCTCTGAAAGCTAGCAAATATAACCATCCTTTTTTTTGGTTAGCAAATAAAGGTATCACTCCTATAATACTTTTGTCTTTTTTGACACAAAAGTATTCAACATCACATAGATATCAAAAAAGAAATAGACTTAAAAGACCACTAAACTTCAAAGTTGACAATTTGAGATATAACCATGAATAAATACATTGTTCAGTTTTATCCTGACATTCTAGTACACTCCTAAATAGTAAAGTATTCCCTGCAACCTAAACTAAAAGCAGATGAAGCTCCTCCCACATCTTTAGAACAGTGTCCTGGTTGATCAAAAGACAAGACTGATTTGCTGTGACATCCCTGGCCTCATTCCTGTGTATGAATAAACAAACACTGTGCATTTCTGGAAAGCAAGACTGTCTAATAGTCAGTCACTCTCTGCCTGTATAGTTGAATAAGGACCTTAATCCTAACATGGCAATGTGCTCCAGTGAGTAAAAGAGAGCATGGTGGCTATATTTATTCAATAGCAAAGTGCCTTTGATATATATTGTTGTCAAATAGTGGATTTACATGCTACTAAAAGTTTTTAATAAATTTATAAATTCCTTTGCTAAGGAATGTATATTCTTAAGAGTAAAATATACGGAGATACTTGCAGATAAAACACAGATTACATTTAGCTAATTGGCATTAAACAGTTAACAGTATAACAGTGCAAGCAACAAATAAATTGCCTTTATCTGACACCTGGTGGTTTAAATCAGTAATGCATATGAAGCATTTCCATTGTGCAGACAAATATGAGTTATGTATTCTTCAATACAAACTTTTTTTATTTTTCACAAATACATAAACACTGCAATGTTTCAGGGACACAGCTTAGCAAGAGCCCTAGATGCAGTATGGGCCTGATGCTGAGTTAGAAGCAAAGCAAAATAAAAGGAGCACATTTGCACCTTCGGGTAAGATATATAGTTTGAATAGGGGATATCCTAGATCATTTTTAAAATTCAGTGTAAGAGTAAAGCTATCAAATATTTGTGTACTACATTAAAAAGCAATCAGTATTTTCCTTGCATGCAACAAATAAATTAATTTGCACCCCTTGCTTTGTATCATGGTTTATCCAGGAGCAGATGTACTCCTTGTTTGCATTGCTCTTAACTCAGCATCACTCCTATGTGTGGAGATGTGTGAGCTCAGGATTAAGGATCAGGTTAAATCAATAAAACAGTAACCTGATTATGTAAATTGGTCTAAAAGTGTAATTTACAAACTGCAAAAGTACATACCCACAACACCTCTTTATGGACCTCATTTAGAGTCGGACGCAAAGTCCGTTTAAGAAGTGTAGGAGTGGGGGTGTGCCGCAGCTTGGTAGGGTATTACGAGTGGCAAGCAACCCCAGTTACATCCCACTCTTAATACCCTATGGAGCTGCGACCAGTTCCTGCAGCTAGCTAAAGCTTGCGCCACCTAATTCCTGCCACGCAGCTTTAGGACTGTTTTGACATGTATTGCATCTGCGCCTCACTGCGACTAGGATATATTTACATGGTCACGCCTTCACAATTCCGCGTTCCTCCCATTCTCTCGTAGTGAGTCGCAAGTGTTAATTGCGTCTAAGATGCAGGCGGATTTGGTGCTTTCTGCACATGAGTGGAAGTGTTTTTTTGCTGGATGCGCCTAAAACAGACTTTGCGTCCGACCCTAAATAAGGTCCTATATGTGTATGTGCACATACTTGTCCACCTAGCCTAGAGAATTTTGAGGGCATCTGCTTCTAGATTTGCGATTTTGTGGATACACCTGAAAATGCGAAAGAGTAAAACGTCAATTTAGGATCACACCTTTATTAATTTAAAGTTTTCCCCTAAAATACTGCTTCATTTGCTCCCTAAAATACTGCTCGGCTTAGCTTCACTTATGGCTTCGATTAATTATGAAAGTGAGGAAACAGAGCACCTGCCTTTATTACTGGATTTCTGACTCATCGGAGCTACCGATTAAAGCAAATCCTTTTAATAATCTTGTCCTACAAAATAAAATCTAAGTTTTGTTTTATAGTCCAAAAGTAGATTTATTTGTGCGTCTAATCAGTCCTCAGGGAGGAACGACCCCCATCTGCCTAACTGCACCCCTGCAGACACTATTATCTTGACCCATAAATCCATGTGCTTTCTCGTAAAACCGTAATTGCACAGGTTTTAACATCACAAGATAGCATTTGCACTGCAGTTTTGTTCGTAAATAACCATTATTGTTTGTTTAATGTTGCCACCACAATTCTATTCATACACTATAAATTCAATGATATGCAAATTTACAAATACAGCGTGGAATGGTATTCTGTGGAACGTCAAAGCAAGAACGGAATCCGAAAAGAGTATAGCTGGGACTTTACACATCTGCAAACTGTCCTGTTTCACCATGAAATGCCACCACAATTTCGCTCATCTTTAATATATTATATATCACTCTGAAATGTGGGTAATGTCGACATAAAATTCAATGCAGTCTGTCTTTAACTGTTTCTATTTTTCATAAACTACATTGGACTGTGAAGTAGCAATTGCCAAGTACATCTATATGTATAATTTTTTCACAGTAGAAAGCGCAGCAAAATGGGTCACTTATCAAAAGAGGAACCATGAGTTTACTTCCTACATTCAGGAAGCCCTAAGCCGTATTCAGCACATAGAGGATTGGTTGGATTGTAGTTTTACCATTCACGCAATACAAAACATGTTTTTTTTCTCTCTAGTAAGTCATATTATTTGCGCCTCCTGCAAAAGCCATGCGCCTAGGCTGTAGTCCAGTCAGCCTATTGGATTATCAGGCCCTGTACCCCCTTTCCCAATATATAATGCTATTGTTAATATAAGTGCAGGTAAGTACAATGTGATACACAACCTCTGCTCCAGAGAGGCGTGCAGAGAAATGCATGCCAAACAATTATATAATAGCAGGAGTGTTTTGGAAATAAGGTCACGCACTAACATGTAATTGGAGCAGCTTATGAGTAAAGTCAGTGGAATGTTAATCTCTAGACACAGGAATATGTGTGATGCTCATAATATCAATAACTTCATGTTGTTTAATTATATTAGGGCTTAATGGTTTCGTTCCAGTTATTAGGCATCAGATTCTCCACAAATGTTCCTTACAGAGGACAACAAGAACTCTGTGACAGTGCAATCCATTTTTGACCTAATAGTGGAGTACACTGGTGTACAGAAGTCCCTCTTCCAGTTTTTTTGCACTATTCTGCTGCTATCTTACTGCAGCCATGCAGGGCTTTTAGAGCTACATCATATCATTTGTGGAGGTGTATAAGTTGCATAAGTTTTCACACAGTGATGGGCAGATTGAAAAGAATCCATATAAATCAATACCCAAGTTGCTGAACTGCAAAAAGTTCTATGATCTCCTTTCATAGTAATGATCTACAACAGAAGACAACAAAGAAAATAGAAGGCATTTTTACTTTGCCTTTGGTTGCAGAGATTTAGCAAGCTATCATCACCACCCTGTATGTAGTGTGATCTGATACTTATTATTATTATCTTTTATTTATAAGGCGCCACAAAAGGTCTGCAGTACCGTACATGATATATACAGACTGCAATGATCAATAACACATTAAATGATACAGTATACAAACAGTATCTTGATACCAGGATAATGTAGATCAAATGGTTTGCGGGACAGTGAGTGAGAGTGATAGTAATAGTAATGACCAGCATGAAGTAGGTCTGATGATTAGTTCAGAGATGGAAATATTGAGTCTAAGAGAGGGCTAGGACATCCAAGATGAGATGGGTGAGAGACAGCAGGAGACACAAGACATAAGGGGGAGGATGAAAGGTCGATTTGGGTGGTATCTGCATACAGGTGGTATTGGAGACCAAAATAATGGATGAGATCACTAAAGGAGGAGGTGTAGAGAGAGCAGAGCAGGGAGCCAACAATGGGGACTCTGACAGGTCAGGGAAGAGGAGGAGGTGGAGTCGGATGTGGAGACTGAAAAGGAGCAGTTGGTGAGGTAAGAGGAAAACCAGGAGAGGACAATGTCACAGAGGTCTATAGATTGGTTTAAATTAAGTGCTGTTTGTTTATACAACATCTCAACTTACCCTGGCAAATAATATAATAAAAATAATACTTTTATTTATATAGCGCTTTTATCCCAGTAGAACTCAAAGCACTTTCCATTTGCAGATGAAAAAAAACACATAATACAAAATAATCATATAACGGATTAACATAGTACAAAAGAGAGAGCTAAGTATTTTTTTATTCCTTTTTTTAGAAAATGAAGAGGTATTAATGAAATATGTCATTATTATAAAAATGTATATGATATTTTGAACATAACAAATATGATGCTAGTAACAAAATAAAGATAGCCCTGATAATATCTTATTATAAATATGCCTTTTTTCATGCAAAAAAATAATGTTTTTGTCAGAGACAGGCCTTCTCTCTATCTATCTATAGCAAAGATAGCAGTGCCATCCCTAGTGTCCCCCACCGGAGAAAAGATTCTGCTGATCTCGCCAGGTGCCCCCTTGACCTCAGCCAAGCCAGCCCCTGCAAGTCTTCTTATAACCCACCTACTAAATACCCCAGTTTAAAAAAACCTTAATTTACTATAAAGGATAAACTTATCTTTTACCCTAAATCTAATATTAAATACCTGATATTTGATTAGTAAAATAAGTACTTACATTTTGCTTTGTAAAGTCCATATAATTCCTTTAGATTTGAGAAATGCTTAATGTGACAAGGTTTCACAGCATTGAAATAGTAATGTTAAAGGACCACTCTACAACAATCATCTGTCAGAGTACAACAGTGAACAATGCCGTTATAGATACACTATATGGACAAAAGTATTTGGCTGCATCTGTTAATTATTGAATTGAGGTGTTTAAAATCAAACACCTAGCCATGCATTTGCAAACATTTGTGATACAAAATGGGTCGTTCTGAAGAGCTCAGTGACTTCAAGCGTGGTACTGTAATAGGATGCCACCTTTGCAATAAGACAGTTTGCGAAATTTCATCCCTGCTGGATATTCCACAGTCAACTGTAAGTGATATCATTAAAAAGTGGAGGCGTTTAGGAACAACAGCAACTCAGCCTCGAAGTGGAAGACCACATAAAATCACGGAGCGGGTTCAATGACTGATAATGCGCAAGGTGCGTAAAAGTTGCTAACGCACTGCTGATTCCATAGTTGAAGAGTTTCCAAACTTCCACTGGCATTAATCTAAGCACAAAAAATGTGTGGTGGGATCTTAATGGAATGGGTTTCCATGGCCGAGCAGCTGCATGCAAGCCTCACATCAGCAAGACCAATGCCAAGCTTCAGATAGAGCTTGGCATTGGAATATGGAGCAGTGGAACGTGTTCTGGTGAATTCCGAATCACGCTTCTCTGTTTGGCAGTCAGATGGGCAAGTTTGGGTTTGGCGGATGCCGGGAGAATGTTACCTGCCTGACTGCATTATGCCAACTGTGAAGTTTGGCGGAGGAGGGCTAATGGTAAAGGGCTGTTTTTCATGGTTTGGGCTAGGCCCCATAATTCCAGTGAAGAGCAATTTTAATGCTTCAGCATACCAAGTCATTTTGGACAATGCTATGCTTCCAACAGTTTGAGGAAGGTCCTCTTTTTTTCCAAAATGACTGTGCCCCGGTTCACAAAGCAAGGACTACAATGACATGGTTTGATGAATTTGGTGTGAAAGAACTTGACTGGCCCACACAGAGCCCTGACCTCAACCCCATCGAACACCTTTGGGATGAACTGGAACAGAGATTGCGAGCCAGGTCTTCTTGTCCAACATCAGTGCTTGACCTCATAAATGCTCTACAAAATGAATGGGCACAAATTCCAAAAGAAACACTCCAACATCTTGTGGAAAGCCTTCTAAGAAGAGTGGAAGCTGTTATCGCTGCAACAGAGGGACCAATTCCATATTAATGTATATGTATTTGAATACAATGTCATTACAGTCCCTGTTGGTGTAATGGTCAAGTGTCCGAATACTTTTGTCCATATAATGTATATTGCACACACTATCATTTGAGCTTGACTGTCTTTAACAAATGATTATACTAAATCTAATGCATCTAGACAAACCATGTTGCGATACAAGGGATGCAAATGTAGTTTATATATTTTCATGCAGGAAAAATACTGCCTACTTTTGCTTGCAGCAAGTACTGACCAGCTTTATTTTTACATTGCGCTCTAGAGTTCAGCTGGGACGCATCTGTCTTCCTACTCTAAATCTGTACCTTTTAAATTTGACCACCTGTAATGCAACATGTTTTGCCAATGTGCAAAACTGCCCTTTCCAGATGGATTTACACCTAACTCTAAATAAAGCCACATTTCCTGTGTAATCTGACTGATTTGTTATTGCTCTGATACTTCTGAGATTTATTAATTACTTTGGCCCTCAACTTTTTAACTTTTTTTCACACTTTGCTGTTTACATTGAATATTTCAAATGAATGTTTTCTTCACTTTCATGTTGAAAGAGATTTTTAGTCCGTTTATAAAATCAAATCTAACAGTACAGTGTGATTTGTAACGATAATCGTTCTTCGTTAGAGCGTACACACTATTGCAATATCTGGCTGAATGGTCGTTTAAAGTGTGATTGGTCCGATAATCATGTGTAAAACCTGAAGTGTGTACCCAGTCTTTGAAGGACTTATATTTACATTCAGGAAAGACTACAGATTAAAAAAACGATTTTGTTTTTCAACAGTTGTATATGTATAGAAAAAAAACTAAATCTAAAAATATATGTACATTATCTTTATGTAAACATGCATTTATTGATACTTACAGTGAAATCTGAACCAGACATATCCTCCCTCCCCCAATAATAAAATCTGCACTAAAATATACATTGAAGTAATCATAGGAATTTAGCAATGAGCATATTAGATGAAAGCAGGGTGTGTGTTTCCATCAGTAGTTGCTTCTTTTTGTTTTTATTAGAAGATTGGTTGTGATATTTAACAAAACGTCATCAACGTTTATGTTGTTTTTCTGGTTTGAAACTTTTTTTATAATGTCAGGAAACAGGAAATCAAGTTAGGTGCACACATCCTTGTAGAAAAATCCAGTTATATATTCCTGTATACAAATCTATTCAATCACATAGGGCATATGTACGTCCGTACTCATCTGAAGAAACCTCTTTTGTTGAAAGCGTTTATAGGCGATACGTTCCTTGATGAATATCGCACTAAATCACTTACATGACAAAAAAACTGGCGCACGTAGCAGTGTGTTTTTATGTTCCTCCTCTATCTAGTACACCGGCAGATGTAACTTTGTGTACATCATGCATTTGCATTGCAGATTGACAGTGGAACTCACAGAACTGCATCTCCTTCCTTACACTCATGTTTTATTACTATAATTATTATCAGAATTATCACACTAACCATGTTTATTAACCCTTTGTATGATGCAGTATGTATGATGTTTGTATGATATTGCCTGATATGAAAAAAAATATACAATATACCGCATAGCTTTGTATGATGCAATATGTATAATATGTATAATGTTTGTATGATATTGCATGAAATGAAAAAAAAAACCATGTACAACATACCACAAATGTATATTAAAAGACAGGGGGCGCCAACATAGTGCATTATAAAACATAAAACAATGCAAAAAGTCCTCCAAAGATAGGTTTTCTCCGTACCAGATATTAGTAGAATTGGAGCCAATAGGACGAATTCTCATTGGAAATACTGGAACTTGTACCAAGCCTAGGTAGCAGATGGATCCTTCCAATATAGACAGAGTAGTATCCAGATACACCTATGGACTTAAATATAGCCACAATAGTGTGATACCATAATAATAGAGACCAGATATCTCAAGGCAAATGCAAATTTAATAAGCAGCATTAGAAGCACAGCTTCTTAGGTAAAATCAATGCCTGTAAATAAGATCAGTAAAAATAAGATTATCTGCATCCGTTTACACAGCTGTAGAGGGTTCCAGCCGGCGAAACCTCCAACATCCGACAGTGATCACTGGAAGCAGAAATAGTAAGACCTCTCCGACGCGTTTCGTCTTAACAAGACTTTTTCAAGGAGTAATAACATCAACATAACTGTGGACTCCTAAATACTCAAGTCCTCTTTCACCAGAACCAATCCTAGTGCGGTGTCCGGTCAGTGGGCGGTGATCTCCTGAGGCCGATACATCACATCCGGTTAAACACTTCCGGTTTCAGAGATGGTATAACACCCGGACTACAGATAATCTTGAAAGTCCAATATGTCACATCCGGTTAAGCACATCTGGCAAAAGATCAATGCAACTAATGGACCAAATATCAATAATCCTATACTAAACATCAGAGCCAAAAATAGATATATCACAAGAATAAAAACAGGACACAGTGTCCAGGCTAAACAAAAACAGTCTATCCCATTATAAGTGTAAACCGGAAGATTACACCAAAAATGACATTTAGAAATGGAACTAGTAAGCTGTCTAATACATCAAGAAACTAACTAAATGTATAGGCACAAGAACATACATATATATATATATATATATATATATATATATATTACAATATATATCCCTAACCTTACCAAGGCTACCTAGAAGGAAAAGAGACCAGTGTTAATAACCATAAACAGTACACTTTAAACTAAAAAAGAGGCCATCTCAAACGCTTCATTAATGCCTTTCGGTGCCATAGTGTCCAATCTATACACCCAATACATTTCTCTATAGGTGAGTCTTTTGGCTAAATCTCCACCTCGTGAACCCAACACCACATGCTCAATCCCTTTAAATTTAAGACCACTAGGGTCAGCATGACAAAACATAAAATGTCTGGAAACTGTGTGTAGAGCATTAGATGGTTTAATTGAAAATGACAAGATTGTCATAAAGCAAGCTGATAAGGGGGGAGGGATTGTTATTCTAAATAGGGATAACTATATTGTGGAAACCATGAGATTATTGAACGATAAAATATCCTATAAAAAATTAGAACGAGATCCCACAGTTAAGTTTGTGGAGGAGTTGAAGGTAATACTGTATGAGGCGCTCAGAGAGAATTTAATAACTCAGGATGAATATTCCTTTCTTCTTCAGGATTCACCTGTTATCCCAATTTTCTATTATTTGCCTAAAGTGCATAAATCCCTTAATAAACCCCCGGGGAGACCTATTGTAGCGGGGATTGGTTCCCTAACGTCTAATGTATCACAATACGTAGACTTTTCATCAAACAGTATGTTGTTACTCTACCTGCATATTTGAAGGATTCCACCTCTTTATTACAACTCTTAGGTGACATAGAATGGAAATCCAGCTTTAAATGGGTAACAATAGATGTACAAGCATTGTACACTTCTATTGATCATGCTAAAGGAATAGAAGCTGTGAATTATTATCTCCAGCTAGATGAGAACTTAGTGGATGGACATAAGAACTTAATTTGTAAAATGATTTGATTCATCTTATCCCGGAATTATTTTAAGTTTTTGGAGAACTTCTACCTGCAAATATGCGGGACGGCGATGGGGACTACTTTTGCCACCAGTTTCGCCAATCTCCTTATGGGGAGATGGGAATCTAAATTTATTCATGGCGAGAGTAATCCTTTTTCTATGTATATTATTTTTTATCGTAGATACATAGACGATATTATTTTAATCTGGGATGGCCCCCTTCAACTATTGGAGGATTTCTTGTGTTATATTAATGTAAACGATTTTAATCTAAGGTTTCCATCAAAGATTAATGACACTAATATAGAATATTTAGATTTGGTTCTTGAAAGTAAAGACTCTGAGATTCAAACAAAAACCTTCATTAAAGAAGTTGATATAAATAGCTACTTGCACTATGACAGCTGTCATCTCATGAAATGGAAGGATAATATTCCTAAATCACAGTTTAACCGTATTAAACGTAATTGTTCAGATAACAAATCTTTTAAGGAACAATCCCTTATCTTTGCTGATAGATTTAGGGAGAGAGGGTATCCTGATCCGGTTATTACAGATGCACTAACTAAAATAACTGATATGGATAGAAAAGAAATACTAGCTTATAAAAGTAAAAATCAGGAGGGACGTAAAGATATTGTCCCGTTTATTACGGAATATAGTAAAGATGAGAGGAAAATAAAATCTGTTTTAAATAAACATTAGAAGTTGATCCGTATGGATCCCATTTTGGGATCTTTGGTTCCGTCAAAACCAGATATTGTTTTTAATAAAACTAGAAATCTGAAATCCATGTTGGCACCTAGTTTACTGAAAGAGGTCAAGGTAAATAAGGGTACGTTTTTGAAGAACCTGAGAAGAGGTTTCTTTAAATGCAATAGCTGCAATATGTGTAGATTTACTTCTCCGCTGAATAAAGTGTTTTATGATTCATCACATCAGAAGGAATATAAAATCAATGATCGTATTAATTGCCTTACAACATCAGTAATTTACCAACTTGAATGCCCTTGTGGCAAAAGTTTATATAGGCAAGACTAAGAGAGCTCTTAAGTTTCGCCTTCAGGAGCATGTGAGGGCGATAAAAAACAGATCAGATCTACACACAGTTTCCAGACATTTTATGTTTTGTCAACATGCGGACCCTAGTGGTCTTAAATTTAAAGAGATTGAGCATGTAGTGTTGGGTTCACGAGGTGGAGATTTAGCCAAAAGACTCACCTGTAGAGAAATGTATTGGGTGTATAGATTGGACACTATGGCACCGAAAGGCCTCAATGAAGCGTTTGAGATGGCCTCTTTTTTAGTTTAAAGTGTACTGTTTATGGTTATTAACACTGCTCTCTTTTCCTTCTAGGTAGTCTTGGTAAGGTTAGGGATATATATTGTAATATATATATATATATATATATATATATATGTATGTTCTTGTGCCTATACATTTAGTTAGTTTCTTGATGTATTAGACAGCTTACTAGTTCCATTTCTAAATGTCATTTTTGGTGTAATCTTCCGGTTTACACTTATAATGGGATAGACTGTTTTTGTTTAGCCTGGACACTGTGTCCTGTTTTTATTTTTGTGATATATCTATTTTTGGCTCTGATGTTTAGTATAGGATTATTGATATTTGGTCCATGAGTTGCATTGATCTTTTGCCGGATGTGCTTAACCGGCTGTGACATATCGGACTTTCAAGATTATCCGTAGTCCGGGTGTTATACCATCTCTGAAACCGGAAGTGTTTAACCGGATGTGATGTATCGGCCTCAGGAGATCACCGCCCACTGACCGGACACCGCACTAGGATTGGTTCTGGTGAAAGAGGACTTGAGTATTTAGGAGTGCACAGTTATGTTGATGTTATTACTCCTTGAAAAAGTCTTATTGTTAAGATGAAACGCGTCGGAGAGTTCTTACTATTTCTGCTTCCAGTGATCACTGTCGGATGTTGGAGGTGTCGCCGGCTGGAACCCTCTACTGCTGTGTAAACGGGTGCAGATAAGCTTATTTTTACTGATCTTATGTACGGGCATTGATTTTACCTAAGAAACTGTGCTTCTAATGCTGCTAATTAAATTTGCATTTGCCTTGAGATATCTGGTCTCTATTATTATGGTATCACACTATTGTGGCTATATTTAAGTCCATAGGTGTATCTGGATACTACTCTGTCTATATTGGAAGGATCCATCCTCTACCTAGGCTTGGTACAAGTTCCAGTATTTCCAATGAGAATTCGTCCTATTGGCTCCAATTCTACTAATATCTGGTACGGAGAAAACCTATCTTTGGAGGACTTTTTGCATTGTTTTATGTTTTATAATGCACTATCTTGGCGCCCCCTGTCTTTTTGTAATGCATGTACTAGGTCTGACACTTGCAGACAGGTGTTGAATGATCGGGGAGCTGCCTATTACATTTAAGTATTATTTTCATTATCATCTTAATAAGCGCTCTGAGCTTAAAGACTTTTTGGGTGTACAAATGTATATTAGTACATGTTTTCATAAAAAAATAAAACAGACACACATTTTCGGTCATCAAATAACTTTTTTATAAACAATTTTTTAAATTAAATTAAAATAACAAACTGGTAATCAATGGGGAATATCCAATAATACACATGGGCCATCATTGGGCAAATAAACACACTTCTACACCACTTTCATATAGACTTGACCTGGGAGGTTTATATTAATCACATACTGATTCTGAAATATCACTATTACATAGCAGGCATGGAATTTGTCCAATGAATGTTATAACAAGCTATAGTGCTTTGTAATGGGCCAGATATAACAGTAATCTTATCTTATAAAATAAATATTTTTTTAATTGTAAACTTACGCCTTCTAATATCTCTCCTGAATCCCACAAAAAAATTTCAGTTTGCGCCTCCTGAAATCATTCCAGTACCGCTACAGTTGAACAATAGTTTGCCTGCTGCCATATTTATGGCGCAGGTAAACTTTGGTAGCCCTACAGGCTGCATTTCTCTTCTCATTACCAATGTAATGAGGAGATGGTCCGAGAATACGGTCTATTGTTACAGTTAGAGCCCGCAGATCCATTCAGGTGAAGGTAGCAGCTGGAATGTTTGTAAGTGACTTTTCAACATTTTCCTCACTGATTGGCTTTCAGGCCATGTGTGGATCGCAGGCACGTCAGTCTCGGATCCCTTCTATACCATATCTAGAATGGCTGACTTTAATTTGTCAATCAATCTCAAAAAGCAGCTGTACCTTAGCTGTTTACACACAAACAATCGCAGGAGAGAACGCACATACATACGCTATATAACAGCTGAAGAGGCAGTCATTCAGCCCTGTCATTTTTTGATCACAACCTACTTCTTCAGCTACCTTGTGATATTTTGAGATACAGCTTCAGCTTCCTGGCAAATCACTTTTTTTCTGTGTGCCCTCCATTTTCTTCTATTGGTGAGTTCAAGGACATATGTGGGACAGTATACATACCATGAAATGGTTTTTAGTTACCACTGTCTTTTTTACCTTTTTAGAATCCTACAGGTTCTGATGAAATTTTCTATAGCTACTTGCCAAATCAGTCTTCTGGAGACCACGGGATTGACACCAGAGATAGCCCCCCATACCACACCACTATCCCCCAGAGGCAAATTGTAAATCACAATATATGCATAAATAATTCCAATGACTAATGTTTTATTTAAAGAAATATAAGTACACCCAACAAAAAAAATATATTAATTTTATGCAAAAATGTACCAGTCACAAAAAAAAATTGGAAAACAGCAAAGATCAATTAAACTCAACCCTTATCTTTCACACTCTTGAAAACTTAGACACTGCCTTCACCAGTCTCACATACCATTATCTCATACCCAGTATCTCACCACTAAACTTCCTGCCTCTATGCCACATGTTTCCCATCTCCTCTATGACACATGATACCCTTCCTTCCCCTATGAGACATGTTTCCTTTCCTTCCCCTACGCAACATTTACTCACTCCTAAGGCCTCTATGCCCCAAGTTTTCCCTCGTTATCCCTCCAAAGTTTTCCCTTGTTATTCTCCACAAATTTACCCTCAGTATCCCCCCCAAGTTTACCACATAGCTCCACTGCCCTCTGCTGCCCTTCCACCCTATGCTACCCCACAGCCCTCTGCTGCCCCACTGACATTTCCTGCCCCTCCACCCTCTTTTGCCCCACTGCCATCTCCTGACCCTTCACCCTCTGCTGCCCCTCCAGCTTCTGTTTCAGCACCTGCTCCTCCACCACCAGTGCAATCCACTTCACGGGTAACACAGAGTCAAACTAAGCAACTGAGCGGGAAAAATTATGACCCAGGGGGCATCTAAATAGTTTGTGTTCTCGTGTAGATTTCAATGTGTGGTTTGGTTTGTCACTTACATTTGAAGCAAAGACCAAAAGATACTTACATATAAGGTATGATGAAATAAAATATTAACGTCTATACCCAAAATAGTCTTTGGAATCTGGAAGACTAGGATTGACGTCATCCACCTCCTGGCCAGCAACCTCGGCCTCTTTCACCCATGGAACCCCACTCATGATAGCGATGTTATGGAATACCACAAAGAGAGCAATTATGTCACATACAATATTGGGTGCGTACATACAAGCTCCACTAGACCGGTCAAGGCAGCAGAATCGGCCCTTTAAAAGGACAAAAGTCTGCTTTATTACCAATCTGGTGGATGTATGCGCCAAATTGCATGCGATTTCTTGCTCCGTTTGTGGAATTAAAATGTGAGTGAGGAGACAAGGGTGGGAAAAGGGGTATGCATTGTCTCCTATAAAGAGTAACAAGAAAGAAAAAAAATATTAGTTAGACTAACTATACATACACACAATTAGGGAGATCTTTTCACAATGCTACAATATTTGACAATTGATTGTACAAGTACACCATAATGCAAAGAGTGATAATATTTTGCAAAGGTGCTAGACCTACCATTTATGAGTACAATGTATACCAATATATTTAGGACAACAAAGAGTTACTTGTTACTAATGATGTGGTAGAAAATAGCTCTTAATAGCCACGCGTCACCACGTGGCCTTGCACCTCCTTGCCTCTGTTGCAATCTGTGCCACATGCCTGATTGCCTGAAGGCAAAGGAGTCATGGGTGCTCCCCGGCCATCAAACAACCAGGCATTGAATTTGGAGAGATGCATCACATATAACCTGGATGGATTAATTGGAAATGTTTTCTATTTGTATAAATAGAAGCATTTCCACCAGATGGGACCAGGGCTACATATGTACAATCTACTGGCCCTATAACGTGTGGAACGCTGGCTATGGTGGCAAACTGCCGCTTTATGGGCACAAGGGACTCCTCATCGGGTGGCAGATGGATAAAGTGCTGGATGCGCAACAGGAAAGCCCTTAGAACAACCTTCAGTGCATGACTGAAGGTGGCTTGGGACATTCCTGCCGTGACACCCACTGTGGTCTGGAAAAATCCACATGCACATTAGTGCAATACCACCAAGCGTTTGGTAAGCAGCGATATTGTTGACAGGATATTGAGCTAATGCGCAGGGTGTCCATGATATGAGGTCGTAGCCAATATTGATGGACCACGTCAGCATCAGACATCCCAAAGGGGCTGACAGGTGACCTGAAAACACACTCCCTGGGTCAGCAACTGCGTACCAGTAGCTGGTTTTGGAGGGGATGACACCTGTTATTCTCAAGATTCTGAACTTTCACCATGCCCATGCCTGTCTGTATCTGAGACAGATGGATAAAAAAATAAGACATATATACAACTAGCATGGATTTATTCATGTTCATTTTAAAGTTTCTCGTAAAAGAGTCCAAACATATATAAGTAAGTAAAGTATAAAAATAAATAAATAAATCACTGCAAATGTATGGTGCTACATAGGTATACATCGTAGGCGACATATGCAAGATGTTCACAAGCTTTTAAAGCACACAGCCACAATTCAAATGTATGTAAGTGTATAGCAACTATAAAACACTCACATAACATTTTCAAACAGGCATGCATTGGTAATGTTCACACATGACTACATTAAAAATGTATGGAAATAATTTGAACAGCAGAGACAATTTCAACATTCGCACAAGTGTGCAGTTCTTGTAAAATATAAAAGAATGCATCTACTTTTTTTGGGATAAAATATATATTATAATCCTCAGCAAATAATATAATATAATATAATATAATAGATTATAAACAATCTGAACTAGCACCATTGTACTCACTCTCTGTCAGTCTTTTATAGTGTTGTATAACAAGATGAGTCTGTGTCGGTGTGCAGGAATGCTGTGTTTGGTCTTTACTCTCATCTGTGTGTTAGACTTGACCTTAAGCAAGTGCAAACCTTACATCTGAAAAACAGCATATGTCACGGGCACTAGGAGTCTTGCCCAGGATTTCACCGGATGACTGGGCTTACCAGAGTCGTGCAGTTCACACAACGGTCCTCTGGTAGCGGGGTGACTAGCGGAACAGATATCACAGCAGATGGAGATAGAATGCCAGTAAATAATAGGAAAGTCAGTGACTTGCAGCAATATTTGGTCAATGAATCAGCCTCTAGCTGATATAGTGGAAAGGCAGATTTGAACACGGAGATCAGGATGGACGTGAGTAGATGCAGGGAGGTGCAGGGAAGTCAGTGGTCTGCGTACAGCAAGTTGTGCCACTGCTTATGGTGAGAAGACTTGTCCAGGTGCAGGTAGGTAGCGGGGAAGTCAGTGGTCTGCGTATAGCAAGTTGTACCACTGCTTATGGTGAGAAGACTTGTCCAGGTGCAGGTAGGTAGCGGGGAAGTCAGTGGTCTGCGTATAGCAAGTTGTACCACTGCTTATGGTGAGAAGACTTGTCCAGGTGCAGGTAGGTAGCGGGGAAGTCAGTGGTCTGCGTATAGCAAGTTGTACCACTGCTTAATAGGTGAGGATGTGTACAAGTGTTGATGAGTGGAAGCATACAAAGATAATAGGATGCAGACACTGAGAGCACAGAGGAACTTGATCCCAATAGGTATGCAGCGTATCCAATAAAGTCTATATAACGGTATGTGTGGCGCTGCGTGGTAGAGACTTGCTCAGCACAGATATGCAGGCCAATAATGGATAGTCAATCACAGTTAAGCATATAACGACTGAGTAGTACGGTTAATTCCAAACAGGTATGCAGCGTAACAATAACAGTCTATAGCGGGTATGGATACCGCTGCTGAGCGTGGAGACTTGTCCTAGCGGATATGCAGAGTAAACATAGAAAGTCAATAACAGATAGGCATACCGCTATTCAGTAGAACAGTCTGTCCACAGGGAGATGCAGGGACTGCAGAGACGCTGGACGGCAGAGACGAGTGTAGGAACCACAGGTGAGTAGATCCGGTAATCAGAGTCCAGCTGAGGACACAGGCAGGAAACAGGAGACTGTAGCAGGTATGGAAACCAGTGATGAGAAGCACAGGGAATCCACAGGAACTGAAGACACTAGTAGTACACAGGAGGTAGTAGCGGGTATGGAAACCAGCGATGAGTAGATCAGGAATCAGCAGGAAACTGAAGACACTAGTAGAACACAGGGAACACCTTCAGAGACTCACAGGGAATGAGACTCCAAGATCAGGCAATGAGGTAATGCACACAGGTGCCTTAAATAGGGAGTTGCCTGATCAACCAATTTGGATTAAAAGCAACAGTCACAAGAGTTCTTGGGAGCTGCGCATGCGCAGACCATCAGGATGGCGGACGGCCGCGGTTTAGGATAGGTGCCGGCCGGAAGGCTAGGGAGCCAAGCACCAGCGCAGAGGCACTCACGGTCCGGTGAGTGGCAGCATACTTCTGCGTTTGCTGGATCTTGAATCGCACATGTCTGCTGGGAAACACCTTTACTGCACATATAACATGTGCATCTACTCCATCTCCACCCCGTCCGCCTCTGAAATAGCAGGCTGTCGTAAGTGTCTTTTGCTGTCGAAGATTAATTGGACGTTGCTGTGTTCACTGGAGTATGCTCCGATTCTGGGGTTGCGCAGGTCGATTTTATGTAAAATATGTAATGTATTGGCATTTATACTGCTTAATAATTCAGGCCTAATTTGTGTAAGGGTAGAAATTCTGTAAAAATCTGTTAAATTAAATAAATTTGCAAGAACAGTGTAAAGCAGAGTACAATAATGTAGTATTTGGTGATGCTTTTTTTTATTTAGGTCTAGGGGTGTGCACCGGCCACTTTTCTGGTTTTGGGTTCTGAATAGCTTCAGGTTTTGGGTTCTGATTGGTTTTGCCAAAACACCCCACTCAAGGTTTTGGTTCTGATTTAGGGTTTTGGGTTCTGATTTTTTTTAAAAAAAAGCATAAAAGGTGCTAAAATCCATATTTTTGTTTTTTTTTCACTCCTACACTATTATTAACCTCAATAACATTAATTTCCACTCATTTCCAGTCTATTCTGAACACCTCACACCTCACAATATTGTTTTTAGGCCAAAAGGTTGCACCGAGGTAGCTGGATGTCTAAGCTAAGCGACACAAGTGGGCGGCACAAACACGTGGCCCATCTAGGAGTGGCACTGCAGTGGCAGACAGGATGGCAGTTTCAAAAGCTAGGCCCCAAAGAGCACATAATGGCAAAAAAAGAGGTGCAAGATGGAATTGTCCTTGGGCCCTCCCACCCACCCTTATGTTGGTGAAATAGGACATGCGCACTTTAACAATTTTTGACTGCAGGAACAGTGAACGGAGTAAAATATTGTAGTACTAATTCTTTTATACTGCAGGAACAGTGAATGTAGTTAAATATTGCAGTACTATTTTTTTAATACTGCAGGAACAGTGAACGTAGTTATATATTGCAGTAGTATTTTTTTTATACTGCAGGAACAGTGAACGTAGTTATATATTGCAGTAGAAATTCCTTTTTACTGCAGGAACAGTTAATGTATTTAGATATTACAGTAGAAATTCCTTTTTACTGCAGGAACAGTGAACGTAGTTAGATATTGCAGTAGAAATTCCTTTTTACTGCAGGAACAGTGAACGTAGTTAGATATTGCAGTACTAATTTTTTTATACTGCAGGAACAGTGAACGTAGTTATATATTGCAGTAGTATTTTTTTTATACTGCAGGAACAGTGAAAGTAGTTAGATATTTCAGTAAAAATTCCCTTTTACTGCATGAACAGTGAACGTAGTTAGATATTGCAGTACTAATTTTTTTATACTTTTTTATAATTTTTTTATAATTTTTTTTTAGAATTCTTTTATAATTTTTTTATACCAATGGACTTAGCAGGACAGAGCACAGGACACAGCACCACTGGATTAAGCAGGACAGAGCACTGGACAAAGCACCACTGGACTCAGCAGGACAGAGCACAGGACAAAGCACCACTGGACTCAGCAGGACAGAGCACAGGACAAAGCACCACTGGACTCAGCAGGACAGAGCACAGGACACAGCACCACTAACAAAACCCAACCTCCCGCTTCCCTGATCAATGCCCGAGTGAAGATGGCGGCGGCAAGCGGGGAATTTATAGAATCCGAGTATCGCGAGATCCGACGGCGGGATTTGGACTCATAGCCTCGTTTTCAGTTTTTCTCAGTGGTGGAAATACCCGAACAGTGCTCGGATCCGCACTGTTCGGGTGGGCTCGGATTGCGATAATCCAAGTCCGCTCATCGTTAATTAGGTCTGATATTTAATTTCTGAATAAAAGCTTTTAAGAGATCCTCTGCCTTCATCATTTCAAGCAGGACCCAATCTATATTGGCAAGCTAAGCCTGCATCAAAATGTTAATATTTTTAGCCAAAAAAACACTGTACATCTATACTATGCTAAACTTGTTTGATTTAATCTATTTTATTTTCAGCTTGGAATGTTAGAGAGTAGTGGCATGGGTTGAGTTCAGGTTGGTTAATTTGTAGATAAAAAAGTGGAAGTCATAAGGACATTAAAAACGTTAAAAACATTACAGTTTTGTACTGAAGAAGTGCTAAAACACTTCAGTGCACAATGCACAAATTAAGGCCTGGGCGTTGGTAAAGTGAGGTTCCTTAAGAAACAAAATAGACAGTAGAATGGCAGCTCTCTTGCCCAGAGCGAGATTTAGACCTCATGGGGCCCTAGGCAAGATAGTTGCTTGGGGCCCCCTCCCTGAAAAAATCCATAACAGTTTTTTAGCATAGCATATACCCCTATAGGCAAGCATTAAGCTAATCTGTGTGCCGACGCACAAGGTGGCACGCCGGTATATGGGGTGTGGTCATATCTTTGGGACGCGGCTTGCATAATTGTGGGCGTGTCTAGCAGGAGAAAAGAGCTAAGCCACCCACCTACAGAAAAAACTCTGCATTGCTGCGTACACTATTGGCAGAAGTGTGCTGCGCCTGCCCGCTGGAGTGTGACATATGTCCCATGGCAAAATTAGGTTTTTCTTCTTGAAGGTTTGATACATCTACATCTAAAGTGTCCATGCATAGTTGTATGGATACAAGAACAAGTTTACATATGCTAGCTGGTTATAAATAATATATACATAGTAACATAGTAACATAGTTGATGAGGTTGAAAAAAAGACACCAGTCCATCAAGTTCAACCTATTTTGGATCTCCTGCGATCCTGCACTTATATTTGAAATTAATCCAGAGTAAGCACCGCCAATCTGTTTCAATTGTGAAAATCCCCCCAGACTCAATATTGCAGTCCTATTTTTACCCTATATCCACTACTATCCTTCATTTTAAATTAACGGTCGTATCCCTGGATACACCTTTCCGCTAAAAATTTGTCTAACCCTTTCTTAAACATATCTATTGAATCTGCCATCACAACCTTCCCTGGCAGTGAATTCCATATCTTGACTGCCCTTACTGTAAAGAACCCCTTCCTTTGCTGGTTGTGAAATTTCCTCTCCTCTAACCTTAGGGGATGACCACGTGTCCTGTGTCTGGTCCTTGGGGTAAAAAGTTCCCATGAAAGCTCTCTGTATTGACCCCTAATGTATTTGTACATAGTAATCATATCTCCCTTTAGACGCCTCTTTTCTAAAGTAAACATGCCTAAACTGGCTAACCTTTCCTCATAACCTAATGACTCCATACCCTTTATCAATTTTGTCGCCCTTCTCTGAACCCTTTCTTGTTCCAAAATAAGTAAATATGACGGTAAAATATTTTTTTTCACTTAAGAGATACTGCATCTCCATATCATTTGCAAAAAATGTAAAAACAAAACACTAACAAGACAGTTTTGAGTTACTAATTTAACTACTACAGATCTGGAATGCTTAAAATATTCTGAATAAGGGTTTTCTCCATCATTTGGATAACCTTGCCTAAAATATGCCAAATTACATTTAAAATGTAGCCACTGGCCCTTCGTATTAAACTGTTTAATCTATAATATTGTCACCAAATAGCAGAACTTTTTCTCACTCTGGTTGCCAAATAAAATAATACTATACCTATAGTATAGGACTACTTGCTAGTGTAATGTTGCTTCCCTTCTTTATCTCCCCTCACATTGTGTCCTTACTTTACCTACCTTTCTATTGCTTTCATCTCTTCTTTCTTCTGATTTTCTCCTCTTCTATTCTGACTTCTGTTCATCTCCGTCACGCGTGGCTCTTCTCTGCTCCTCAGTGTCCTCACTGAATATGGCGTCACACCCAATATTCAGTGGAACTGAGCAGAGAGGAGGAGGCTGCCGGGAGTCGCCGCAGGTGACTTTTTTTTTTCCCCGGCTACAATTTCTTTTCTTATACAGGCCGACAAGTGACAGTGGGGGATGGCAAGATGGCTGGGCCCTAGGCAGTTGCCTAGGTGCCTAGCGGTTAATCTGGCCCTGAATGGACTCCAATGCAGTTTTTCTCTGTGCGTGCAAATTATCATGGTAAATAATTGGAAAGCCCAGTCCTGTATTTGTGGAAGAGCCACTTATTGTAAAGTTTAAGGCAGCAGCAGTCTGCTCAGTTTATTATTTACATGTTATAAACATATAATGATATGACCACACCCCATTTTACAGCGGAACACAGATTAGCTTACTACTTGGATATGCTATCCTAAAAAACTGTTATGGATTTTTTTCAGGGAGGAGGCCCCAAACCACTATCTTGCCTAGGGCCCCATGAGGTCTAAATCCGGCTCTGAGTCCATTGATGAGCTTTCACCTTAGCTAACCAAGCTAAAATATGCAAACAATAAATAATATTCTAAATGCAGAGACTAAAAATGTACGCACAAAAAGTGTATTTCATGTTTAACTATGTAAAATGTGTAACATCATTGAAAATAATAGAAGGAAATCAAGCTTAAAATAATTATTGCTTAACATTTTATTTGCATACAAGCTGAAGGAATGTTCTGTACTAATAGATAAGACAATTACTGCCAAATATGTATTTTGTGATATCTGTTGTGACGCGGGTACCATACAGTGCAAAGTACAAGAAAAAAGGAAAGTAAGTGAATAAATGTGTAATTTTCTTTTCTCTTTGTTTAGTGCATAACCTATGGTTAAATTGTCAAGTACATTATGAGTCAGGTATACCATACAGAAGAGGAAGGGTAAACAGAATGAATAAACAAGAATTAAAAGAATGGCTTGATTTACAGAGAACATTACTAACAATTTTCATAGATGAATACATACACACATAAATAGTAAGAGAGAAAAAAGAAAACAAAGGACAGATAAAGAAATGAGAGCGAGAGAGACAGCTGGCAAGCTCCCATCTCCAGCTGCCCGCCATTCTGCTTCCTTTGATAAAGCACTTGGCAGAACTCCCAGTTCTTAATGTCTGGCATCCCAGTTACGCCCCAGACGAGAACAACCCCTGTCCAAAGCCCTCCCCCTTCTCTAACCCTCTCTTCTCAGGCTTTTGTAAAATCAGAAGACTAATACAAACAAACAAGAGGACAGAGCAATAAAATAATACAGAGCTAGTCTGAAAATAGCTGTAAAGAGCCATATATTTGTATGATAATGTGTGACAGTTAACAGGGGATTATGTTTTAGGGCTGGATAACAATACAGCCTTTATGTGGACATGCTGTGTGTGTATACAGCTAAAGATTTTTGCACACATTGTAAAAATGGAGAATGTGCGCAACTCAATCAATATCCCTTTGCTACTGCTTACAAGACAAGGAAACATACTGTAGATAAATTCCATAATATATTATTGAACGCAGCAGAAAATGTAAAACTAAATTGTAGAGGTCATATTGTAAACTTTACAGTCCAAGTTTAAGAGGTGGTGTGTGGGATTAGTATGTTACATAATTATCAATTTCCCTTGATTTTCAATACTAGTCCTGAAAGTACTGACATGTTTGCAACTATGCACTTACACAACATAGTATATTTTTATTTTAATAAATATTGATCCAAAGATAATCCTAACATAGGGTGAAGTATTTGAAATAGATTTCGATTTATACAAAATGGGCCTCATTTAGAGTTGACATACATCTATTTACACATTTTGAATGTATCTTAGACTTGTGTAGAGGCAGGATGAGGGTCAACAAGCATTAGTTGAGTACAGAAAGAGCTTGCACATATAACTGCAGTAGGCCCCTCCCGGAGATGCATCCTAATGACACTTGGACGCATCCTAAGGTATGCTTCTCAGAAGGCGTATCTTTTGAAGGTACTAGAGGCCTGGTGTAAAGATATGTGTTAATGATGATGACATGAGGTGGGGGCATCCCATAGTTGGCTACCTTGGGCTGGGTCATTGGGCCACCTGCATTTTTTCCTTTAAAATGTTCCTAATAGGCTGCTGAGTCGAGTCATGCCCCCCAGGCTAAACTTTGCCAGCCCTCCCCTGACCAGCTATATAACATCAAGTTGTGACCGTCTGTTCAAATTCCTAATATGTAATTTTCATTTTGATTATTGCAGAAAAAAAATCTCCATTGGATGCCCATTGGATTGAATTTATAAAGTGACAGATAAAATATGTGATGTTGATTTTATTTAATTCCATTTTTATTAAATTGCTTATTTTGCACTTATTAATAACACTCTCAAACACTATTCTCTCTTGTGCATATAACACTTTATTACATTACTTCAACACTTCATTATATTGTGTAAGAATAGAGTAATGCAACCTTTGCATTTATTAATAACACTATTAATCAGCATCTCTATGCTATTGTTGGGCGTAAAAGCATTTGTCTGACATAGAAATACTGCTCAAACTTGAAATAAGACCCAATCTGAACATATACTGAAAATTGCAGGCAGTTCAAGGAAGTGTGCATTTAGTCACGCAAATATAAATTCTGCTTTATACATGGCCTCCAATAGGGCTCATTTACTAACATTACATTTATATCAGTGGTCGAAATGGGACGGTATACAGTGAAATTCCATACTGTCACTTCTCTGGATGCCTTCATTGTAAAACTATCAAATCCATTCAGTTACATGTTCTATACCGCCACTGTTTTTTTTACCAATGCATTTTTTTATGGTCTTGTACAACATTTTTAGAATGTTTGGCCTGAGAATGAAACATGTATGTCTGCAAAAATATAAATGTCACCTCAAACTACTGCTTATTGTTGCATGTGGAACACATCTGCATTAAACACCTTTAAACTGAGCATATCATTTTGTTTTTGCATTTGTGTTAAGAATCAGCGGCTTTACAGCGCATATATATATCTGATCAGCACATTACTCCCAGCTCGGATCTTCCATACTTGCCTACTCTCCTGGAATTTCCAGGAGAATGCCGAATTTCAGGGAGTCCTCTCGGGCTCCCAGAAGAGTAGGCATCCTCCTAGACTGTGATGGAGGCGGAGCTTAATGATGCAATTTTGTGTCATTAAGCCTTACCCCCTGCTATTAAATGCCCCTGCCACATGACCTCTCCTCCGAGATCTCCTGGAGGAGAAATTTGAAAAATTGGCAAGCATGTGATCTTCAACATCTACAATATATTTCTGTGCCAACCCATTCTTATGTCCTTACAAACTGCACAATATGTCAAAAACAGCCACAACAAATCCCAATAGAGAAGTATTGTCTTTTGTGTTGCGCCTCACATATTTCCACATTGGTAAATGACCATTAACAAGAGTAACTATTCAAAAAGTACAAAATCAAGTCTAATAGGAAGGCCTTTTTTTTTACATGCATAAGCAATCTTTTTTGTTTCCTTTGATGTCTACCATAAACTTACACTTTGGAATCACCATGAGAAATAATAAGCTAATAAGCACAGTAGATATATTTTGAAATGTGTGTTTGCTGGGTAATGTTTTCCCTTTTAACAGGGTTATATAACTTGTCATGCAGTTTGACTCCCTGCCAAGACTATCTGACAGGAGAATGATCTCAGCATTTGTTGCAGAGTTTGCAGGGAGAGGCTTCCGTGTGATAGCTTGTGGTGAGTACAGACACAGCAATATGGCTGTGAGTACCCCTGGGAAAGGAAATGTCATTATTAGGTAGGAATGAAAATTATAGATAAAAATGTTTGTATATGAAAAAAGTGAACTTTTCTTAAAAATTACATAATGATTATATCATAATACATCTGCCGCACCATCCCTATAATGACTCTCTTTCTCCTTCAGTATCTAATTAGAATAAAATGATAATAAAAATAAAACGATGATACCAACCTTGTCCTACAAAGTCTTTATACATCTTCAATCTCATCTCCACTGCCTTTTAAATCTACCTTAGACCTGTGCTTCACCAGAATCTGCCACAACCTTCAAATCTCTAAATCTCCCCTATACTACCGATTACACTGGAACAGCCTCACTACTGTCTCAATCTCCATTGTGAGCCACTCTCCCTTCTCTTGTCTCAACTGTTCTTTTCCTATGAGATTTTAAGCTTTCCCTACCCTTTCTTACATGTTTGAATTTTGACTACCGTGCATATAACCGTTTTATATATGCCCCACTGTCTGATGCTGCTGAGCACTGAGGCACTTTATAAATCAATGACAATAATAATAATACTATTTAAATGTGAAGCTTTAACTAAATATATTTTATTAATATGTTTTACCCTTCACCCAACATACACATATCTGTATAGTAGTCATGCTTCATCACATGTCATCAAGTAATCTAGTAAATTTCACTGGCTCAGGGTTTCAGAATGACAAGAGTCTGCAACAGGAAATATAACAGTCTCCTAATAAATGACTTACATGTATTTCTGGGAAGTGGATACCTTTCTTTTAAATGATCGTGCTGCCTTCAAACAAGTTTCTTTAATTTATCACCTAATAGGGATCAAAATCCCCACCTTTGCACTTACCCAGTGGTGGGATTCAGCCGATTCTCACCGGTTCGCCAGAACCGATACTTAATTTTAGGCTTGGTTTGGCGAACCGGTGACTACAGGCGGAGTCCACCCATTTCGTTGGTGGGGAAGCAGGGTCCTTGAAATAAAACAAAAAAAACTCACCTGTCCGCGGTATCGGCACTCCTCCTCCCTGCTCCGTCCGCACTGAATTTCGGGTGTGACGTCACGTCACACCCGACATTCAGTGAGGAGAGTCGCAGAGAGGAGTCGGCGGCAAGCAAGAAGACAGAAGACAAGAAGCAAGAAGACAAGAAGTGAAGAAAAGAGAAGAAAGAAGCCGATAGGAAAGGTAAGTGAAGGAAAGGAAGCAAAGGCGGCATGGCACAGTGTTTTGAGGAGCAACAAAGGCAGCATGACACAGTGTTTTGAGGGGCAAAGGCGGCATGGCACTGGGTTTTGAAGGGCAAAGGCGTTATGGCACAGTGTTTTGAGGGGCAAAACACATTTTTGTATACTTAAAACAGTCATTAGGGCAGAGAACCGGTTGTTCATTTATTTGAATCCCACCACTGCACTTACCCCTAATCACTAAAAGTTAATCTAAGGTACAGTAGTATATTTGATTATGTCCCTGTATGATTTAATATAATGTATGAGTTAAAACAATCACCTTCTTCTCAACATTATGTGGGTTTCAAATACTCAGCTCTCATAGCTGTTTGTGCAAGATGTTTGAGACCACAAGGAGTTTGGGAAAATTATGTGGCTGGTAACAGCTTCTGTAATCCTGTTGCTTTATAGTTCAAATGTTTTTCCATGGAAGACATTCTCTGTTGTCCTATATCTCTGTCCTGCTGTTATGTCCTTATATATTGCCCTTGTCCTGCCTTAAGCTTGGTAAACACTACAGAAAATTACTGCAGATGCAATTTCTGTAACAATTTATTTAATGACTGAAAGTCTGTATGCAGATTTACATGTATACACTTACATGATTTACCTTCATATCTGTGCTCTTCATCTGTCATAACCATCTGCTGAAAAGATCGTGACTATGTAACCCCTATCTTTGATATAGATTTTTAGTCACTTTATAAAATCAAAACAAATGACACGGTGTTCTTTGGTACAATACAACATGATTGTGGGAGGGTATACACTAATGTGATATCGGATCTAACAGTCATTTCGTTTGATTGGCGCGATAGTTGGTTGAAAAACCTGTAGTGTGTGCCCAGCTTTACAATCAGTTCATCGGCTATTTTGCTATCATGTTCTGCTGCTCTGTAACTTCCCCAGTTGTGCTATGCCTGTGTCCTACTGTAGTGTCTGAGCCAAAAGTCAACTGAGGATCCCCTCCTCAGCACTGATAGAAACACTGTAACTTTCCAGAACAGCATATTAACCTTTGAAAGGCAGCAGAAGGCACAGGGCTAGCATATGGGCTCTATTTATAATCAGTAGTGGCATTTGAAGACACGCTGTAGTTTATTTATTGCTATATATACCGCCAGCACTTATTTCGACTTTTCACTGACTCACGAAAATGTTATGCTCTGTGAGCTCTCAGCCAAAGCCAGTAAGACTTAGTAAATGACCTCTCTACATGAATTTTCTTAGTAAACATATAAAGGGGGACATCTGAAAAAGTTTTTTTTGTCAGTGATTTACATTGAGATTTGCAATTCACCTAATCTACTTAATTCAAGTTGCCATGTCAATTTCTCTTTTTTTCAAAACTCAAGTAAATATTTTTTTTTTTAATAAAATGTAAAAAAAATAGATTAAATACTACTGTGGAAGTCCCAGCAAGCCCTGGCAGCCTTTGTCTTCTTCGACATACTCGTGCTTGTGGCACAATAACTGGTGGGCATGAGGCCACATTGTACTGGACTTTATTAGGTGGGTATCGGGGACTATTAATCTATACATGTGGCTGGATATGGAAGGCATCAGACTCTTTTTTGGGCACAAGGCTGCAGTGACTGTCATGGTATAAGGATGTATGTGCTGAGCATGGGGCTGTTTTGATGAGCAAAAGGCTGCATATTGGGGGCAGAGGACTGTAGTGGAGATGGAGATGAGGTTGTTAATCTGGATACAAGGCTGTATGTGAGGGTATGAGATAATGATGGGCACAGGGCTTTAATGGAGGGTATTTGTCTGCTATGGGCATGAAGCTGTAATGCTGGTTACAAAACTGTATGTGATGGCATGGGTCTACTATGTAAGGTATTCACTGTTTTTACTGTGCTAATGTTTTTACTTTTTTACTCTCCTTGACCCTTACCTTATGCTCTCCAGTTCAACCAAAGAAGGTTGTCATTACCGCTATAATCAATTTAAAGCACCTCCCTCTTACACTCCACTATGGACGCTATCTCCTTCCCCTCCTCCCCACTTTCACACCCACATGCTAGCCTACCCTACTCTCCTCCTCTCTCCCCTCCACCTGCCCACAGGACCCCCATCCCCTCCCACCTCCTCTGCTCCCTTTAAACATGCTCTTGTCTCCCCCATACTCAAAAAACCTTCCCTTGGCCTAATTGCCACCCTATTTCCCTCCTTCTATTTGCCTCCAAACTTCAGGAACGGGCTGTCTACAATCGTCTCACCTACTTTCTCTCTTCTCATTCACTTGTTGACCCACTCCAATCCACCGAAACTGCCCTCACTAAGGTCACTAATGACCTTGCCTTCACTAAATCTAAAGGACACCTCTCCTTTCTTATCCTTCTCGACCCCTCTGCTGCATTTAATAATGTTGACCACTCCCTCCTTTTGCAAACTCTCAAATCTATAGGCCTCTGTAACACTGCCCTCTCCTGGTATTCCTCTTAGCTCACCAACCGCTCCTTTTCAGTCTCTACACGTGACTCTACCCCCCCCCCTTGCCTGTTGCAATTCCCCAAGTTTCCGTTCTTGGCCCCCTGCTCTTTTCCCTCTACACCTCCTCCCTTGGTGTCCTTATCCGCTCCTTTGGCCTCTAGTATCACCTCTATACTGATGATAGCCAAATCTGTCTTTCATTCCCTGACCACTCCCTAATTTTGCCCTTGCTATTGCCGGCAATATTGTATGTATTGGAAATATAAAGACTGTTGCCATATTTTGTAAAAAAATAGCAGAATAGCAGAAGCCATATTGCATAACAGGATGGGTAACTAAGCAGTTGTGTTAGCTAAATGAATTACCATTTTTCTCAAATGTCCATTGTTATGAGGTGTGGCTTGTTAGTAATGTAATCAGAACGATATCTGAGTGACTGTGAAGATAGCTAGCTGGCAGTCCAAGTTAATTATCTAGGTCAACATGTAATCTGGAAGGTAACTTTGTTATGATGTGCAACACAGTACAATATTGTCTGAAATAACATTGAGAAATGTATTAATATGTATCAACATAAAAGTTATTGTATCAAAATGTATCTCAGACTTAGATCATGTAATGCTGCAGATTCGATGTGTCAAATCTCTTAATGTTTCACACAAGCATAAAGTGTCATGCTATTCCCTGATGTAATATTGTAACCCTTTGTTAAGTGTACCCAGCCACATAGCTAAGTCAGACAAGCCATTCTATGGTATAATCAAGGTAACAGAGACAGTATGTCTAAAAGTTAAATAATTTAAGTGTCCACTGATAGACCCCTGCTGAAAGTGGGAATATGGGATATTGTCACCCTAATCCCTGAGTAAACAGACAGGAATATAAGGACACCAGTATGTCAATGGAGTGATTTTTTCATGGAGGATCCTGGTATACAAGACAGCAGCACAAAATCTTCAGGGTCAGATATTTAGGGAGGAAACCCAGCCAGGACAGCGTCTGTGTGAGTCAGTAGCCCAGGCTGGGACACACACAAATGTCTAGCTAACAGTAGTGGTAATACTGCAGGATGATAAGACTCTGGACGATACTGAGATTGTTACTTTGCGGTGCTGACTGCAAGAGGCTGCTGGAGGGTACACGCTACTATTTTACCCTGTACTTTGTGAACATTTTATGGTGTTGTGGTGTCGTAATAAAGAATTATTTTCTACCTGAGTGATTTGAATCCCACGGAGGATAACCATGTTCCCAGCTAAGAGTGATTTCCGCACAGTGTTGATCAAAGTTACACCATTAGTAAAACACTCCTAAACCTTCTTATCAACCGCAGTAACAACCTGCTGTAATGCGACACCTGCATACCTTCCTACTCTACTGATTTACAGACAATCCTGGTTTGAGGGGACAGTAACACCGTTACATGTATCTGTATTTTGTCCCAATTAATGGAACATTGGGACATTTGTCCCATTAGAAGATGCCCCTTCAATGCCTTGGATACCAACTGAGTGTTTTTAGAGAAGTTGGAAGGGAGCTGTGATTCTGAAGCACTGGTGACTCACCCTGCTTGTGCACTCTGTTCCAATTCCTCAATTGTAAATGTTGGAAGATCTGCATCTGGTGCGTATTAAAACAAACTAACCAAAATTCCAAACTGTATCAGAACAAAACAGTAAATAACATTATTGTATATTAGTTAAGTATTTGCAAAGTTAAATTAGATGTATTGTTACTAAATTTTAGAGGTAAACTTTTAAAGACAGTTTTCCTTGTACATCTACTGATGAAGAAATACATTCTCCACCATGTGGGTGTTGGAATCTGGCTCTCGCTATATTGCAGTCTTGTTTACATGCATACCCACTCCAATAGGAATTTACTTGACTGCAGTAAGAATTACAATTAGTTGTGTCTGTCTGACTGGTTTCAATTATTTTCTGAAAACTCAGTTGACTGTAAGTTAAGACACAGATTTGGGGTTGATAATGGCATATATTAAGACTCTAATATGCTCCCATAGGATTTAAATATATTTGATGATTGGTGTGATTGTAAGTCATTTAGGTTTGGGGAGCCAATTTATTGAGAACCCCAATGCAGTGGATTTTTTTTATCACCACTTATCTAAGTGGTAAAACATCAGTTATAGCTGCATCTAAGAAAAAATATAGTAGGGGCAGGTGAGCAGTCCTGGCAATACTGGTCTGGAATGGTCAGAATTAATTTCCAAACCAGTCTGTGCAGAAGTGCGCATGAAAGCCCAGACTTGGGATTCAGTTCCAATAATGAAAAAAAGTTTAAAAATAGATTGAATTTATTTTACTAAATAGATTTAAAAATACTATTGAGTTATTTTTCGGAATAAAGCATTTTTTAAAAAAAATATTTTGATCTGTTATTGCCATCCTGAGATGTACTGCTGCAATACACATTTCCTCCAGCAATAGGACTCTTCGTCCACTGATAAATATGTCTCTTAATCTCCAAAATGAGTCAGCAAAATACCCATGTGTGTGACCACTTTAGCTTCATATAATTAAAATAAGAAAAGTATAGAAGTTGTAGAAAATAATAATAGGCTGACAGTTTATTTACTCAGCCCAAAGATTTTAAGTTTGAAAGACACATTTGTCAATATGACCCAGTTCACACTGGGAAACACCCAGCTCCTGTTTTTTCCCACTTGACTAAATGAAATAATTGATTTCAAAGGTTTTTAACATCAACGACAAAAATCAACCAAGGTTAATTCAATGGGGAAATTAGTGTTAACCCCAGGAGTAGAGCAACTGGTTCCCAAATATAATCCAGAGAGCTAATACATTATTTCCTAGGTATAAGGAATGGTTGGGCGATGCAAGAAAAGATAATGCAAGTTTACATCTTGTAACACCCACTCTGTATATATATACATATATATATATATATATATATATATATATATATATATATATATATACAGTGCTTATTTTGGTCATAGAACTCACTGAAACTGGGTCCCGGCACCTATTTTTCAATGGATTTTCCAAGTTTTAAAAGTAACTTTTGTACATTTGATTTTTGGTCCACCTGGACTTGAATCGCCCCGACAAACGTAGCAGGACAGCAGCAAAATCATTAAAACAGTGCCTGCAGGCTGCTTGTGTGTCGAGTCTGATGTATGCGTACTTCGTCCGCGCTGGTTGTGATGGCACTGCTCGGCTTAGGGTGCTTCTGAGCTTGTGATTGGTCGTGTGGTCGCTCGCTGAGAGCTTACTGCAGGCGGCGACCGTTATGTTTTGTTAAACAGCTGACGTGTGTGGGTGTGTGTACTGTGATTGACTACGTCATGTGAGTTCCGGCACCTTTTTTCTTACAAAAAAAACACTGTATATGTGAGCTCAGACCCCCATTGCCAATATTAGCTGGATCCATATAGAGTAGCTCCTGGCACCACAATCATTAGATGATGTTCAAAGTAAATGCCAAGTATTATGCCCTGTATATTACTGAATGTGATCTATCCAATTTGATCTACATATATTTTTTTGGGGCATAAGTTATTCTTTATTATTCCTATTTATTTTATTTTTAATGTTTCATTTTGATTTATGTTAGCTTGTATTGTAAGTAAAGATGTTCACTGACCCCCGTGTTCTGGTTTTGGTTTTGGATCTGGATTAACTTCGTGTTTTGGTTTTGATATTGGCAAAACCGCCCTCGTGTGTTTTGGTTTTGGTTTTGGATCAGTGTTTTTTGAAAATTTGCTAAAATATGCTAACATCACATAATTTTGCTCTTTTTTTTGTTCCTGCACTATTATTAACCTCAATAACACTAATTTCCAGTTATTTGCAGTCAATTTTGACCACCTCACAGGTCACAATATTATTTTCATACACTTTCGGACAAATACTGCAGCGATCTGGCTGGATGCTAAGCGACAGAGCAATGACTCAAACACATCGCAGTTCCTAGCACATCTAAGAAAGTTTGCCACACAGAAGTGTCAGTAAAGAAAAGTGGTGCAAAATGGAATTGTAGATCATGAAATCAGTTATGGTTCATTTGATCGCTTCACCCGTTCTCTGGATAACTGTGGTAATTCTACAGCTAATACATGGACAAAGTGAAGTGGGCGGTCATGTACAAGGAGACCCTCAAAGGTAGGAAAGGGATCCTGGATATCCCCATCATGCTGTGAGCCTTCTTTGTCTGCAACTGCATCCACCGAACATTTGCTCTGCTGGGAGGTCCATGTCTCGCTTTTTCCTCCTGCCTCCTCCCTTGGTTGGGACAAGTAGGACAGTTCCTTCCCTTGCAAATGGACTACACCTTGGTTTTACCTGGATGTTGGACAATTTGTGAGAGAGCACCATCTGGAGGGAATTAAACCAGACTTGTAGAACCCAAAAACTGTCCACAAGCTCATTAGCACTAAATACATTATGGAGTCTGTTCCAGGGCTCCCTGCTGCAACAACAAAACACGTGTGGGAGAATGTGGCCTCTAAGAGGCTGACTAATAGGCACAAAGACATTCCATGGATGGCTATCCAGGGGGTCTGCCTCTCAGGACATTCATGCACTCCCGGAACCTGTGCTGATATGTCCACTGCCCCTTCTGCATCACCAGAAGGGAAACAGCACAGCGTGTTTTTTGGGACTGCCCCACTGCACTGGAACTGTTGGATTCCTTGGGACATTAACTTAAGGAGAGTGTGCCCAGCACTTGCCTTACATATCAGTCTGTATTTTATGGATTATTTCCTGGAACCCACATCACTGGGGCAATCCAGGAGGCCTGGCGCCTTATGAACTGCTTTAAGGACACTATTTTGCTTTCCAGGAATCGACCATCCAGGACTGTCACAGGCTGATCCACAGCCTACTAAGAGACTATAACACCATTGACAGTCCCGAGAAAGAGGAAGATGATTAATTTTCTGTCTCCCTCTACGCCTTCTCCCCCTATGTGTCTGTTTATTCAATAAAACATTGGGCTAGTGTCTCCCCCTAACTTACTCCCTCCAACCCATTCCCCATCACGGTTTGAAGTTTTGTTGAATATCTTGCCTTAATTTATGCACCCTTCCCTACATTTATGTCTGTCTCAATAAAGCTTCGGTCTTCTCTGTACTGCTTTGAATCCATTTTGATTACACAGTACAATGTGACTGCAGATTTACACCAAGCTTGCCAGCCCTAGTATTTGTATTTCAGCAATGACAAATAGCAATGGTGCTCTCCTCTTTGTGTATTACCTATATAACACCATACAATGTGACTGCAGATTTACACCAAGCCTGCCAGCTCTAGTATTTGTATTTCAGCAATGACAATTAGCAATGGAGCTCTCCTCTTTGTGTGTTACCTATATAACACAATACAATTAGACTGAAAATTCAGAAGACCAAGCCTGCCAGCCCTAGTATTTGTATTTCAGCAATGACAATTAGCAATGGAGCTCTTCTCTTTGTATGTTACCTATATAACACAGTACAATGTGACTGCAAATTTACACCAAGCCTGCCAGCCCTAGTATTTGTATTTCAGCAATGAAAATTAGCAATGGAGCAATGGCGCTCTTCTCTTTGTGTGTTACCTATATAACACAGTACAATTTGACTGCAGATTTGCACCAAGCCTGCCAGCACTAGTATTTGTATTTCAGCAATGACAATTAGCAATGGAGCAATGGAGCTCTTCTCTTTGTGTGTCACCTATATAACAACGTACACTTTGACTGCAGATTTACACCAAGCCTGCCAGCCCTAGTATTTGTATTTCAGCAATGACAATTAGCAATGGCGCAATGGAGCTCTCCTCTTTGTGTGTTACCTATATAACACAGTACAATGTGACTGCAGATTTACACCAAGCCTGCCAGCCCTAGTATTTGTATTTCAGCAATGACAATTAGCAATGGAGCTCTCCTCTTTGTGTGTTACCTATATAACACAGTACAATGTGACTGCAGAGTTACACCAAGCCTGCCAGCCCTAGTATTTGTATTTCAGCAATGACAATTAGCAATGGAGCAATGGAGCTCTCCTCTTTGTGTGTTACCTATATAACACTGTACATTATGGGCCAGCAGATTTAGAAGACCAAGCCTGCCAGACCTATTAATTCTATTTCAGCAATAACAATTAGCAATGTAGCAATTCAGATCTCCTGAATGTCACTGTAGACTTTGAAGAACACTGCTCCCCCCTCCTCTTTCTGTTCTACATATGACTCTGCCCAACTGCTCTACAGACTACCAATAACTGTGCTACCCCTTCTGTGTCCTTCTGTGAAATGGCACTGGATCGCCGTGGAGGGCGATACTTATAGAATACAAAAATCGCGAGATCCGAGATTTGACGACGTAACAATGACGTTTTACCGCGTTTTCAATTCCGGGGGCGCGCGAAAGTACAGAGCCGGCTTGGTTCAGTACTAGGATCTGCTAAGATCGGGTGTGTTCGATTCTCAGGGTACCGAGCCTGAACATCTCTAATTGTAAGTTTAACAGAAGGAGAATAATATAGATAAAAATTGTGTTTTGACAATATTATATTTTTCCGTATTTGATCATTGTTGTATATATGTTATATTTATTTATTTATATTTATAATAATAGTTGTGTTCTATTGTATTGTTTTTAAAAAGCAAATAAAAAGATTTAAAACAAAAGAAAAAGGGAAAAACCTATGCCTAAAGCTACCTCAGATTTTTCTTTAATTATTTTTACCTGACATCCTTATATATAAAATAACTAGGCAATACAATTTAAATAATGTATAGTAAATAGTTTTTTACATTATTATTATCATTATTATTATTATTATTATTATTATTATACACTACAGAATAAAAGTCCTTCCTTGTGCAGCCAACGCAGTTGACCTGATACATTTGAAAGTCTGAACTCTGAAGTAACAAATGATAAAAACAAATGATATTATCTTCTACTACTACTACTACAGTAAGTAAAATGATTTTTCCATGCAAGACGTATGCTCCATTGAAGATGATTTATGCTGAGTATGTCAAGTGGCAAATTCATTCTTGCATTGCTTGACTATGCAGACACACCTGTTTACCAAGACCAGATATTGTGATGGTTCAATAATTTGTCTAGTCACCAGACATGAAACATTTTGAACAAATATGTCAACTACTTTTTATATATACTGTCATACAGTGTAAAGAATAATTGTCCCTTGGGGGTCAAATTATTAAAGCAAACCTTCTTAGCAATAAAATATGCAGCAAAAAGTGTATACAGAAGAAAAATATTTATGCATAAACAGAAGAGTTTAGTTTCATATTCACAGATTTTATCAATAGGCAATTATATTTTACAGCTTATGGTTAGTGCAACCAGTTTTTCTTAATTTCCCACAACTGCCATGGTTTTTGTCATTGGCTTTTGTTTGGTAATTATTGAATTATTTTGTTTGGTAATTATGGAAAATATCTTCTTTGTAATTTAATCTGCCAATGCTAGGAATCCACTTGCTGATCCATAATATGAGGAATATTTTATAGTAATTTACTGTGCAGTTAGATTCTGTCAGAGTCTCACAGAGAACCTGCAATGTTTTGTAAAGGAATATAAGGAAATTGCAAGTAGCTGACCTCAATTGATCAGTCGGCTTTGAAGCCTAAGGGTTTGAAAAAGTGGAGATGTTACCTATAGCAACCAATCAGATTCTAGTTATCATTCGTTTAGTGCATTCTACAAAATGACAGCTAGAATCTGATTAGTTACTATAGGCATCATCTCCAGTTTTCAAAACCCGCAGTTTAGTAAAAATGTTTTTTACTTTAAGCCACTAAGTCTAAAGAAAATTTTCTTGTAGACCTCCAGCAAAAGAGTGAAATGCATTTTTGATACTTATATTACTTATTATTGTTATAACTGTTTAAAATAAATGTGCCTTATCCATTATAAAATGTACAGGTAGCATAAGTCTTCTCCTAATGTGTCTGGAATCCACCAGTCACCAGCGTTTCATGTAGCTCTGCTTCTCAGTTATGACACATACAGGAGGTGCAGTGATGCATGGAAAACAAGATTTATGAGGTGTTGAAAGCTAATATGTGGTATGCAATGTGCTATAATGTGATGCTGCTTTCAGACACAATAACACGCCACACATTTATCCAGTCCTGATCCCTCTTCACCCACTGTCTCTATGGGTGTATCACTAATTGTGGTCTATATGTGTGCTTGCATTAGTGTGGTTTAATCTATGTACATTCATGAGTGATACCAGACACACTCTGTTTACTTCTTTTTTTTTTGCGTAGATTTATTGCTATATATGTCCACAGGGGAATTGACACTATTGCTGCTGTACCACACAACAGGATTAGAAAATGTGGTGTCTAGAAATGTTGTCACTTGTCACTCAAGTTGATCTGCAAATTACTTAAATATGTAATTATTATCCCTCTGTAGGCATGTGTATCCTGTTTCTGTATCTGTTAAGAATGACCTCAGGGTACTAGACCTACCCAAGTGTCTATGGTAGAGGATTCCATGCTTGAGGCTTTTATGATAAACTTTTGCAGTATGGTCACCTATATACCTGCACTGTCATAAACAGAGATCACCTAACAATAAAAATATACAGATGGAAAACAGTTATGAAGGGAAATAAAAATGTAAGATAATGACCACAATCATAAAATTCTCCTTTTCATCTCCTTATCATAACAAGGCATTTTTTGCCTCTTATTACTGAACATCTGGTGCTGACAGTCTTTGGTATTTATATTTACTTACACCCACCAGGAATGTTATTATAAATTAATTAGGCTCTCCATGCAACAACTGAACATGGTCATTATCACATGGACTGCTATGGGCTTTGCTATGTGTGTCCATCTGTTTAGAGGACCATGTCCAGATCTTCTGAGCATGAGCAGGGACCAGCATATTCATGGAGCCTCATTTGGCTTTTCAATTCCACTGTGATCATTTTTAAGAATATAATAATCACAGTAAAACTGAAATACCAAACAGAGGCTCCAATGTGCATGCTCCAACCCCCTTGCATGTTTAGAAAAGCAGAGCAAGGGTCTCTGGAGCTTTAAGCAGATATGGATTGCTGGGCCCCTGACCACAAAATTTTGCTATGGGGCCCAGTGATTGCTAAATATGCTCTTGTTCATTACATAATGTTGTTGCATCCATCTTAATCACCCGTATTAAATACAAATTATTATATAAAGCATACAGAATATATACACTCAGTAAAACAACATCCAATTTACATAAGAAAAGTGATACTAAGTAGTTTACACAGTCAGAGACAAAAAGGGTTTAGGGCCTGTAGATGATTAATTGGCAAATCATGAAAGCAGCACATAATATCCCTGTCTCAGAACTCTTCCTCTGCTGATGCGCTCCGTCAGGCTCTACATTGGTTGCCTGTTTTTTACCAAACCCGATATAGAATAGTTCTACCAACATACAAGGCCATCATCAAAACTGCACCAACATACATCTCTTCACTCGTCTCAAAATATCTATCAATTCAACACCTACGTTCTGCACAAGATCTGCGCTTCTCATCCACTCTCAGGACTTTCCTTAGGTTGCACCCAGTTTGTGGAATTCTCCATTCCCTCTATGCATTGTTTAATATATAGACAGCACTTTATAGATTTTCAAAAAGATTTATATTACTGTTGAAAAAGTTAACCTGTATATCAGGGAGAAAATCCCAGCATATGTGGCCCTGGCACCTCAGTTTGATGGATATGGGTTGCCAAAACACATGCTGTTCGATCTTAGAGGCTTCTAAGAGATGGCTTTTAGCACTTACAAATTGCATGGTAATAGTAGCCCAAGGTGCAGGCTACTGAAAAATCCATATTTGTGATATGGGCAAGGAAATATATCAATGTTACCTGCCTTGTAGTCTCGGTAATACCAGACAGTCTTAGGTGGCAAGCAAACATCAAAGTATGCTACTCTGCTTCCTAGGGCACACTAGTCCTTATTTTGCCAATAAGATCCAATTCTCTACCTGATCATTTACTAAAATGCAGCTTATCACAGCAATAGAAAATCACCTATCGCCTCAATCTAGCATTAAAATTTCACCAAGGCAGCTGAGCGACATTGCCCCAGATCATTAAATGTTAACTTACCGCTTTGCCGAGGCAGTCTCAGCGCATATGCAAACGTGTGACCAGGCTAGCCGATTCATATATATTAGAGATGAGCGGGCTCGGATATCTGAAATCCGAGCCCACCCGAACGTTGCCGATCCGAGCCGGGTATTCCCGCCAATTGCAAAACTGAAACCGAGGCTCTGAGTCATAATCCCGCTGTCGGATCTCGCGATACTCGTATTCTATAAATTCCCCGCTAGCCGCCGCCATCTTCACTCGGGCATTGATCAGGGTAGAGGGAGGTTGTGTTAGGTGGTCCTCTGTCCTGCTATATCTCGTGCTGTGCTGTGCTGTGCTCAGTCCAAAAAAAAGTTATAAAAAAAATAATTATAAAAAAAAGAAATAAAAAAAAAATATCCAAAAACAATCCTGCAGTATAAGTCCATTGGTACTGCAATATTACAAAGTTCACTGATTCAGCAGTATAAGTCCAGTGGTACCACTATATTACAAAGTTCACTGATTCAGCAGTATAAGTCTAGTGGTACTGCAATATTACAAAGTTCTCTGATTCTGCAGAATAGACTGGGAATTAGTGGAAATGATTGTTATTGAATGTTATTGAGGTTAATAATAGCGTAGGAGTGAAAATAAACCAAAAAAACTTGATTTTAACACTTTTTATGTTTTTTTTAAAATAAATCCGAATCCAAAACCTTAAATCTGAACCAAAACCTTTCGTCAGGTGTTTTGCAAAACAAATCCGAACCCAAAACCTCAAGCAAATCCGAATCCAAAACACAAAACACGAGACACCAAAAGAGGCCGGTGCACATTCCTAATATATATGCAGTGGAACGGAGAGCCCAGACTTAGTTTAAAAAATTGTAACAAAAAATATATATAAAAAATTAATAGAAATCGACATTGAAAAAATTATTTATTCAAAGATGAAAGCACTCTTTTCCTTGATTTTTTCCTGCTGAGATGGTGATAACAGAATATGCATTGCGGTGGTACATGCAAAATAGACTTTCCCATGCAAATGCGGATGCAATCACCAGCGAAATCACCAGTTTATGTTTGAGATAGGGCTTTTTGTCTTTTAATACAAAGATCCCCTAAGTCAGTGGAAACCTTCACCATCCACTGGTTGCTTCCTTCTCCAAGAAAGCCAATTGAATGTGCTTAGCCTTTTAACTAGAGGCTCAACACACTCACAAAAAACATAACTAACAAGTGAGTTATTTATATATAAACTTCTCTTCTCTGTGAACCCTCAGGCAGGACAATCCCTATATTGTATATATTCCAAATTATATGAGAGAACTCCCTGATGGCTTCCATTATTCATATCATTTATGTTAAGAGTTATATAAACCCATATAATCTACAGTAGGGGTTATCTTAATATATACAATTGTTGTTAATCATTTAATCATAGATTGTATTGATGTAGTGTATTTGGTATTCAGGACTTGGCATTTGTACATTATGTCCTGTTTTGTATGCACAGCAGATTGTAAAGTCATCATTTGGTGGAAGCCATTTCAGATATATGGTTCAGCAGCATGCTGACAAGCTGATCTCATCTCCTTGGATGATGACTCTGAATATTGTACTAGTTCAACAAGATATTCTAAATAGCGTTCTGCACATTCCACTAAAGCATATTTTTGCCACAGGCAAATACCTACAACTCCCTTTCCACTTCTAATACCCATGCACGCTATGTACATATCTCAGTGAGTACATAATGGCTCATAACTAAGCTGCTGAGTCTCCAGCTGTTATCTGCAGCCCTTCACCTCTTATGTGGGGACACCCGGAGCAGAAAAGTGGCTGCCTCCAATTAATTGAATTGCCTGTTGAGATATGATGGTGTCATCCCACCATGTATTTTCTATTTTATTTATTGTTGGCAGTTGTGCATTGTGAAAGGACTGTTATGCTAGGTAGGTGCTATCCTGACAGACACTTTATTTATTGATTGGTGGCACTGGTTTGTCTGGTGGCATGGCATCAGTGGTGCAAGTAAATTTACTTGTACTGTACATAACCATCTATACTTTCCACCTGTGCACTGCAATAACATTTTGCACCACATCTTTCAAACTGTCATTGGCTCCGATTCAATTAATTGCCAGTTGCAGATGGTGCACTATATGTATCAATCAGCTCCTCGCAGTGAGCCCCACTCAGGGGCTCTAGCAAGGGTGATTTGGGAACTTAAAGTGGACCTATAAAAAAATTCTAAAGTGGCCTCATGTAGGGGGGTCCAAAACAACTGCAGCCAGGGCTAATACAAAGTAGGCGGGGTTAGCAAATTGTTAGCACTTGACACAATGGTGTTAAGTGGGAACAATGCCTGAGATGGCGATAACAGAACAGATATTTCAGTGGTATAAGTACCGCAATACTTTTCAAATAGGCTTCCTCATAAAACGACAATCTTACCATTGGGGAGAGCAGCATTATCCCTGGTTGTAACACTTTGAAGTGAGAAAAAGCCCTATCGATCTAATAAAGGCCTTTCCACCCTTTAATAGCTTGGCCCTTTAGTGCCTTCAAAATCTCACATGCGCACAACCACGCTGCCTGTGGAAGGCAACAGTCATTGCTCTGCCCGGCCCACAAGATGCAGGACCAAATCATTAGATTTGGGACCAGACCAGCCATCTCTGTCTTCAAGTAGCCTCATTACATTATGGGGGACATCGGCCTAAGGAAAGTGAGGTGGTACAGCGTATGATCAAACAATTTCATAATAGTATGATGTACCGGACCATCTATAACACCTCACATGCACCAGTGTATGGCACCCACCCATGCTGCTTTATAAGGCTGGCGTCATCTCACAAGACACCGCTCATTCCCCTGTCCTGGATTTCCTCTATGCAGAAGCACTCATGATCTTTGCCTTTAGCTTTGTCACTTTCCTGCTCTATTGTAATTAACTATAACTAAGCCACTGAGTCACATGATGCAGAATTTGTCTATTCAAATCAAATATACAATATTTTATGCATATGGTACATATGTATTTATATATGTATCTTTATGTATATTAGTGTCTAATCCAAGCACACTCGTGCTTGAAATTCATTGTCTCTGAATCTTTTCACCACCCTCAGCAGAGCAAGCAGCCCTGTCCCGCTCCTGAGACTGCATTTGTAGATTCTGGTGCTTTATAGCCTACTAAAATGATATTACATTAGACAATCTATTTTGAGAAACTGTTTGCAAAGTTGTGCACGTCTGCCATTCAGAAGACATTTAAAAAAGTGCAAAACAAATTATCTGCCCCAATAACCTCATCTAAGAAATACTACTCCCCCCCATGCTGAAACCGTCTAAAAAGCATTATACTGTAAAAGAAAGTGTAAGTTATTACTAACTAACTAAGCGACAGCGAATCTAATAATGCAATAAGAGACAGTGCAATGGCTGGAAGTTCTCCATACCCTAAACCTTTACAAACAAGTGCCAAGGAAGTCTCCTACTCAAGAAATAAAAGCCATACATTATGTAAAAGGTCAGATGTCATTGCAAGTCGAGGGACGAAAGCTTGGCACATGAGCCCTAAACCAACATATTCAAAGACATCAATATTTCTTTTGCGAGAAACACAGAAGACCTAACAAATTAGATGGCACTTAAAAAAATAAAAATGAAATTGTTAATATCTAGCATTGTTGTCCTTGCTGATGATGATAAGGGTGATGATGATGTACATTGTTCTAGGACTGAAGCTGCACCTAAGGACAATTGGGAAGAGCAAATTGTAAGCTCTCAGTCATTGCCAGATGTTTGTAATTATTCCAGCTCTTGGGGTCCACCATCACTGCTGGAAATATTAGACCAAGCAGGACACCGAGTGCTCCCCTTACATGCTCACTTGGCAAAAATAATAAATATGAAAATTATGTTTGTTGAATATGTGTCATTTTGAGATCTTAGTGGCTTGTGCAGAACTGAGCTGGCACGTGTCAAGTTGTTAATGTTTTTCAAACATAGTTGTACCTGATTTATATGCTAACATAAAATTACCCCTAAATTCTAATTTTAAGCACCCTCATTAGTTTTCACTCACTGTGTTGTGCTGTCTGACAGCTGGAGGGACAAATTGGAGATGGAATGCTGCAAATTGAAAGGCTCTATTGGTAAATAGGCACTGTAATCCTTTCTTACAAATTAAGATATAAGAAATGATTAAAAGAAAGAGGTTAGCTGATATATCATCATCATCATCATCATCATTTATTTATATAGTGCCACTAATTCCGCAGCGCTGTACAGAGAACTCACTCACATCAGTCCCTGCCCCATTGGAGCTTACAGTCTAAATTCCCTAATATAGACACACACTCACACACAGACAGAGAGGTAGACAGACAGACAGCGAGGGAGGGACTAGGGTCAATTTTAATAGCATCCAATACTTACAGACACTAAGGGCTAGATTTACTAAGCTGCGGGTTTGAAAAAGTGGGGATGTTGCCTATAGCAACCAATCAGATTCTAGCTTTCATTTATTTAGTACCTTCTACAAAATGATAGCTAGAATCTGATTGGTTGCTATAGGCAACATCCCGACTTTTTCAAACCCGCAGCTTAGTAAATCTAGACCTAAGAGGAAGAGTACTTAAAGAATTATTAGACTGAAAAAATACTTATTTAAAAACAAAGTCTATTCTAGATCTCTTCTTGTTGTATAAAATAAAGTCATTACTTGTATGATATGTGCACCCATTTTGTATACAGAAAAAATATGTTCTCTTTGTAAAATGCAGTGTGCAAACATGCTTGCTTAGTAATTACAGAAAAATAAAGCAAATTTAAAACATTGTTCTAAATATGATATGCACTTTTGTTCTTTAACGGTCATATAGCGCAGAAACATAATAACCAGAAATTCTACAATTCAGCATATAAAACAGACACATACAATGTTGATAATCTATTAACAATACTTAATACTGGTGATGCCAAGGACAAAATGATCTCTATTCGCTAGATATCTGTGTTGATTGTGTGATAGGAAAACCAGTTCAGGTCAAAGTGTAGAATATATGTGTTAATAAGCAGTAGATTATCAGGGTCCATCTGATAATTTTATGAAGCTCGATCATAAGGGCAAGGTTAGACAGCTATTTAGTTTTCCAACCAGGAAACAGCAGCTTTATGAAATGATAAAATTAATTAGTGTAACATTAAAGTGAAAAAGGAATTATGTTCTTTTGCAGCACTAGAGGGATTCAGTTGTCAATATGCTGAATCCATTGACCTCTGTTTCATGTAAAGCGACCTTCTGTGTAGATTATCAGTACAGGTTGAGACAGTGTTTTTATCTGATCCCAGTTACTATATTATATAAATGATCCTTCAGATTTCAAATAAACAAAACAGGACCCAACAGTATTAAGGGGATTTCTGACAACAGATTAAGTACATATCCACATGGATTTCTATGTAATGTAATATGACATTCTGCACCATGTGTCATTTTACGTGATATGACTGTCCTGCACTGCCTGAGCATATTCTTACAAGTTGAATCACAAACCTGCTGATTGGCTCAGTGAGTTAAAATACCTCAATCCTTTTTAGTCCTAGAAGTTAAGAGACAATAACATATATCAAATCCAACTATTTCATAATACTGTCTGGCTAGGTAATACCATACACAGCATTAGGGGATATGATATACATCCAGTGGTCTTATTGGGTGTGTAAACCGTGGTACGCCATACCACAACTTCTCCTATTGCCTTCATAGTAAAACTATCAAATTCCATTTACTTACACTCCCATTATGTTTTCCATACTGCCACTTCTAAATTTCCACTTTGTCCACTATATACATACATATACATTTTGGGCCTCATTTAGAGTTAGGAGTCAATCCAGAAGGGGCAATTTTGAAAAAGTATATCACACAATGCTGGGGGATTTAAATGTACACACAGATATAGATTTGGGAAGACTCAGATTTGGGAAGGGGACGCATCCTAGCTCAACCCTTAATGTCTGGTTGTGCACATTGCTACCTGTTACAGTAAGGAGTCTCTACTCCTTTTTCTGTGCAAATTTATGTGGCGTGAGCAAAAATGAGCGGAGATTTCTGACTGAACATTGCATGGATTCTTCTCCCACCTATGCAGTCTGTCTGACTTCTCTATCTCTCCCTTTCCACTATCTGATACCATCTCCTCTCATTCTCACTCTCCTCTGCACCCTTCCCCTCGCCCAAATCTACCCAGTCCAGACGTGACCTCGACGCCCTTGATCCTGCTATTCTGACCTCTTCTCTCGAAACTCTCCTCTCTCCCCTTTCCACCCTGACCTGCCCCAATCAGGCAGCCTCCCTCTATAACCACAGCTTCTCCTCCACTGTTGATGCGGTCACCCCTGCCCAAGCCGTCTTACATCCTAAAGGGAAGGCAAACAGACAGGAGGCACAGAGAGAGTCAGAGGAGGGGATCAATCTCAAAAGTGGGGAGTGAGAGAGGGTGAGGTATTCAAATATGGTAGAAGGTTAGGTGGTTGGCTTTGAGGAAAAGATGAGTTTTGAGTGCCCGCTTCAAGGAACACAAATTAGGGGACAGTCGGATGGAACATGGGATGTTGTTCCAATGAAGAGGGGCACCCTGGGAGAAGTCTTGGTTTCTGGAGTGGGAGGAAGTGATCAGGGTGGACGAGAGGCGACGGTCAGGGGCGAGGAGGTTGGATATGTATGGGGCACTGGAGTGGGTGAGGGCCTTGTAGGTGAGGGTGAGGATTTTGAAAAGGATTCTGTAGGGAAGGGGAGCAAGTGTAGGGTGAGGCAAATAGGGATGACAGAAGAGGAGCAGCAGGAGAGGAAGATGAGTCTTGCAGCCGTGTTGAGTATAGACCTAAGAGGGGTGAGGTGTTAGAGGGGGAGATTGGTGAGAAGAATGTTACAGTAGTCAATATGGGAAATGGTGAGTGCATGGATGATGGTTTTGGTGGCATCCTGGGATAGGAAGGACCGGATGCAGGTGATATAAATGATGATGATGATGATGATGATGATGTTGCAGAGTTAGAAGTAACAGGATTGGGCGAGAGTTTGAATGTGGAGGATAAAAGAGAGGGAAGAGTCAAGGGTGCCGCTCAAGCAGTGAAATTTATGTAGTAAATATAAAATCAGTGAATCTATACACTTACATTTTCCCTGCAGTAGTCATAAATTAAGTTAATCTCTGCATCAGTTTCAATGCAGTGATTATTATTATGTTACTGATCATACCATTCATGACAGTTACTAGCAAAGCCAGTAATTCATGACCTTCTCAAGTAAAGAGGAAAACAATCAATCCCTTGAGAAATATACAACAAAGTAGATCTTCAAAGACACAATTATAGCTTTAAGTCCACAAAGTATAGTATGCCGTGCCAGAATACCCACAGTTGGTTCTATTGATAACAGAGATTTATTAAAATGATTTGTCCACTGACAAAGTAACATGTTCTCATGTGAATCCTGTGAGCTATTACTCTTGTGACATGGATTCAGAATAAATAAGTTAACATGCAAGTAATTTCAATGCAGCTGTGAAGGGATTTTTCATTTTTGGCATACGTGTTTGGTAATGACTTGTACCTATTTATCGACAGTCACCCATACTATTCTACCCATGTGTTCCCATGCTGCAAAGGTGGTGGATTTAATATTGTTTATATAGAAAATTAGTTTTAACATTTTCTTCATTGTAAAGTGGAATTTAATTATATTGAAAAGTTTTTATTGTATGGCTGTGGTTCACTTTTGGGTTCATCGGTCCAAATCACTTTGTTTCAAATGTTTTCAGGCTACTTCTGCCCGCATCCGTCCCTTCCTCTCTCAGGATGCCACCAAAACTATCATCCACGCACTCATCATCTCCCGCCTGGATTATTGCAACCTTCTCCTCACTGGCCTCCCCCGCTTCCATCTCTCTCCCCTCCGCTCTATACTCAACGTGGCTGCAAGACTCATCTTCCTCTCACGCCGCTCCTCCTCTGCCTCCCCTCTTTGCCTCGCCCTACACTGGCTTCCCTTCCCCTACAGAATCCTCTTCAAGCTCCTCACCACCACTTACAAGGCTCTCTCCCACTCTACTGCCCCCTACATCTCTAACCTCCTCTCCATACACACTCCGGCCCGCTCCCTGCGCTCAGCCAATGACCGCCGCCTCTCCTCCTCTTTTATCCCTTCTTCCCACTCCAGAATCCAAGACTTTTCCCGTGCAGCCCCCCTTCACTGGAATGACCTCCCTCGTTCCATCCGTCTCTCTCCTACTTTGTGCTGCTTCAAACGTGCACTAAAAACTCACCTCTTCCGCATAGCCTACCAACCATCTACTTAACCCCTCACATTTACTACTCGCTCTCCCTTCTCTCTTCTGGCTCCCCTTGTGCCTGATTCTGTCTACCCTCCTTTAGGATGTAAGCTCACATGCGCAGGGCCCTCTTCCCTCCTGTCTCCTCACCTGTTCTTCTGCTCCGTGCTTATTGCAGCAGCCTGCCTGGAGTTTCTGAAGTATTGGTATTTTTGTTTATTGTTCTCTACTGTTTCACCCTGTATAGTCTACTGTTTGTACTGTGTACGGTGCTGCGGAAATCTTGTGGCGCCTAACAAATAAATGATAATAATAATAATACTTAATGTTTTGTATTGTATATTTAATACAGGCTTTTTAAATGAACTCCTAGAAAAGGTATACTTACTTATCTCACTCTTATACAGATCATTTTTGTGTATTGACCGCTTAAAAACAAATCCAGTGGCATGGTAAACCTTTTAGTAGGTTATTAGTAGTGAGTAGAGATAAGCAACATTTTATGACAATTATGTTCCACAACAGAACATGCCGTTTTGCTGAAGTGCAATGTTCTGGCAATACAACTTGAGTTCTGCCAGTAGTTCCCCTTTTTGCTGAAGGCCATACTGCACTGTATTTGCAAATTCACATTCTATGGAATGTATAGAGCCAGGACAACGATGGTCAATTAATTCTGTTGTGCGGTGTATACATTTATAAACATTATGGGGTAAGTAGAATACAGCAAGACACTTTATCAGGGTACTTATTAAACATTTACAGTTATATACTGTATGTGCAGTGCATCCTTATAGTATATTCTAAGGTCTATCAAAGGCATGAGAGTTTTTTATATAGGCCATGGAACTCCAAGGTGACTTCTAATATCTGTACAAATATACAGTAAGAGGTAGTCATTCCTTTTAATACATAAGTTTAAGATTTGAAAAAGCACACATGGTGATACAACACAATGGGGCATAGTCAATTGTTGCCCCGCGCACTATTGCCGTCATTACGGTAATAGTAAATACCGGTATTTAAAGTGGCGCTACCTTGTAAAGGGAAGTTTCCCTTTACAAGGCAGCGCCGCTTTAAATTTAAACTGTCATCTTGCCGATTTCCGGCGACTTGTACAACTCCCACTATGATACATTTACCCCCAAGTGTTTTTGCCAGAAATAGGGCTCTTCATCAGTTGATAAATAGCCCCTATTCCTTCAACACATTCAGCATCTGCAGTGGCTCTGATTGTAGTGTTTTAGAGAAGACATCAAGAGGAGTTCTTAAATGTTTCATATAATTTATTGTTAGTAGGACAAGTTATTGTCTGGAGGGATTTTAAATTAATTCACTTAAGTATTTATAATACAAAGCCTGAGGGATAGAAACTGATTCCTGAAACTGTACAGGTGTGTTAAGCACATCTCCTGTGCAGTTTTAAAATCCCTGATTAAACACTTCTAAACATATCTACATTATTGCACATCTGTTATAATGCAATTGTCTAATTGACCATGTCTTATCCAAATTCCAAAAATGGATGGTGTAAGAGGTACTTCAAAAAACCCAGTCGGGGTGTGTACTTCTATATGTACATAGGTTATGCTCTGCCTGTCCACTTCTTTTCCGGTTTGTAATTGCCTTTTCAGCGTACCATTTCAACTTTGCTAATTATAATTGCATTTTCTATCTTGTTTGCAATTACTTCAAAAATACATGGTGGCTGACCAGTTTATTGTTGTTCATTACCTGCCACCAACAGCAGCTTGAAGTTAATTTAGAAAAGATGGGCCACTAAGTGCTAAGGAGATCGGGGAGGGCTGCATAGCATCACCTCTTACCCTGAATCCACCATTAGTCATTGAGCACAACAATTCTTTCCATTTCATTATTTGTTGCATTTTCTGTGATTGGAGGTTTAGTTTATTTTAAGATAATTTCTCAGTGATCAGCAGTAAAAATATTTTGAAGGGATTGCAACCTGACAGCTACTGTTTCTCGACTTTTGTTATCAATGGAGGAAAATGTGTAAGTACCAAATTCTGCTGGGTATGTCTGTAATTGACCCTTTTCAGTGCTTGCATACATTATTATGGGGCTGTAAGATATGTTGTTTATATTATTAATCTAAATAGAAATTATATTATATTATATAATAATTCTAGTAGGGTTGTATTTGTCTGTGAACTGACTGCTTACATTGTTCACAATGAACAGCCATGAGTTGAACTCTGATGCAAGGACAGTGGCTGCTTATTGACCATATTTCACATACCATCCAAGACAAGGTGCCGAAGTGTAGAATCATTATTTAGTTATTTAATAATACAATAATTGTGCCAAGGGTCGAAAGCCTTGGACATTCTGTATTCATACCTTGCCTATTAGTTATGGACCTTTCTATTTTATGATTCAAATTATCAAAGGGAGAAAAGTAAAAAACTGGTGTTTTTTATGTGATTGGGTTTCTCATGATCTATAGAGCGGTTCACACCGACGATAGATCTGCTATCACCGGAGGAAACCCCTGCCCACTATAAGTTATCCTAGATTTGTCCGGCGATCCTTCTAGTATGGCCATCTCAGGAAGAAATTTATAATTCAAATAAATATTATACTGTGAACAATATTAAAAAAGTATTTTTAAAAGTATTATATATATTTTTTTTTTTTGCTAAGTGGATCAGAAAGCCTAAACCAGGGCAACTGGTCCTGGTCTACTCTTACTACTCTGAGACAGTTTAACTGGCAGCTGAGTATCACTGTCGATATTTAACTTGTAAATCATGACAATAGGAGGTTTTCTATTACTGCAATAAGAGGTGATGAAATACCATCCATATTGCCATTTTTTATGAATAGACCCTTTAAAGTCATAAATTAGAATATCAGTCAAGATCTTTCAAAATACAGCCATATCTATTATTATTTATACATAAGTCACTAGTCTCACACCTTAATTAGCCAGATCTCTGCTTGCCAAGTCTCCCTGTTTCTTTGAATTTATAAAGGACAGGAATGACAGCTACATACAACTTTTTGCCGCAAACTAGAAAAAAATTCCTTTGCAGCAAAATGTTACATGCATGCACACTACACATGATTTACCTTCAGATCTGTGCTCTTTATCCGATCCTATAGTCGTTTAGAGATTGACAGCAAAATATGCATTCATTAATTCATTCATTCATTTCTGTTACATTGATTAACTGCCTTGTTATAGCTATCAACATGTCATAACAAATTTTGTTAGCTTCTGTGACTCTGAAATGAAATATTCAGTCTCAGAACGAACTAAAGAATTATTCCATCTACAGCACTCTATATTTAGTCACCAGGATATATTCATTGCAGGCATCGACTGAAAAGACCATGACTCTGTAAACCGCATGGAGATTGTGATCGTGAGTGCATACACACTACATGATCGGACGGAGATTGAAGTGAGATTATTAAACAGTACAACCAACCAAATGAAACGGTGAACGGCACTTTGGAACGACTGTCGTTCATCATGTAAGTATACACACTAACGCGATATGTGACCGAGCGGTCATTTATCGGGTGATTTGCCCGATGATTGGCTGGAAAACCTCCGGTGTGTACATAGCCTAAAGTATACTTTCATATCTCTTATTATGCATGCAAGTCTTGATATATAAAAATGAATATATGCATTGTAATTTTGTAAGTTGGATCAGTTTATATTAATCTAAGGCAAGTGTTTAAGGGCAACAGGATTGCATTATGAATATCTGCATTGAGTATGTCATGTTGAGGAGAAAAGTTACGTCTAGACACAGCACACTTCATGTGACATGCATAAACACAACTGCTCAGCAAAAAAGTGTCCTTGAAAACTAATAAAGAGGTTATGTGTGTCTTTTGACCAAGCTAATTTAATAGGCTGAGAAAATCTAAAAATAAAGGATAAAATTAAGAAATTCCATTATGTCAGCACAGTAGACAGGAGTGGATCTGAGGTGACAAATGAAACATTATTTCACTTATCACTTACACAAAGTAACATTAACATTTGTAATAGTGTAGTGTACTCTAGATAAAGACACATTGTCACTTTAGTCATTATTAGATCTACCAACAAGCTACAAACAACTAGGATAATATTTTGTAGCAAAAAAATTATAATTTCATTTGTTCTGCTGCACCCAAAACCAACCGCTTGAAACAGCTTCCTTACTTTGCTTCATTACACCTAGACTTGACCTACCTGTGGAAGAACAAGAGGATAGACAGCAAGGTCTGGTCGATGTTGCTGTTGCAGATGCCCTCATTCAGAAGGTAGCAGGGATCCCTCACCACAGGTTCTAGAGAGTCCTGCCTCATGATGGTGTTGAGTTTATCAGTGTTGAGGTTCTCAAAGACCAGCTTCTTCCGTAACTGACGGAAATTGCTTACGGTTGGGCTGCCCAGGTTATTATTCTGCCCGCTGCCTTCATCCATATCACTCTTATTAGCTAGGTCCAGGCAGCAGCTGCAGCAATCCAGGCCAATGGGTGAACGGCAATCTTCTTCGTCTGACATGCCTCTGGAACTCTCTATAAACCCTAAGACACTAGATGCTAACCCAAGGGCAGGTGATAGTCAACTCTGAAAGACTGTGGTGAAACACAGCAAAAAAAAAAAGTTTTCACTTGCTGTTTGCTACTACATAAATAATCGCATTTGTCTGAAGGTCTGACTAAACACCTCAAAATTTACCAATTTTGCATTCCTTATCTAGGTTTGGCTGTGGAGCTGTGCTGCTCAGCAGAGCAGAGAAAAAACCCAGCACTTGCTTATCTGCTCAGTCTAATGTGCACATATACACACACCTCTCTGTGTAGAAACCGGGAAGAGATTCTTTCTCTCTAATAGGCACATCCCAGTATTGAAAGACTGAAATGTAGTCCTCTAACTCCCCCAGAGGCAGTGCTACTGTGAAAAGACTTTACATAAGAGGACACAGCTGAGGCAGTGCTACTGTGAAAAGACTTTACATAAGAGGACACAGCTGAGGCAGTGCTACTGTGAAAAGACTTTACATAAGAGGACACAACTGAGTGCAGGACGGGACAGGCTCTCATGTGTGTTTTACGATAGTAGATACATGTGTTGCAAAGAGCTTGAAGATTTTTTATTTAAAAGGAGTTCCCTCCCAGGAACACGTAGATAGCCATTTTTATGTTGCGGACTAGGCAGCATTTCTGTCTGACAGGAAAACCAAGAAGTGATACGTTATATGTTTAGCCATATAACCCCTATTAGTTGTAAACTTTGAATTACAGTATTATCCATAGTTAATATAAGCTAATTCTGTAATATAATATGCTACCAGGCAATCTAAACATAAATGTATCTTCTCAGTGTAATAGCACACTCTTTTTTTGTTCCTTCAAAACCCAAGATAGCAGGAAAGATTATTAAACATTTGGGGGCCTATTTATCAAACTATTCCCCCCTTGTAAAGTCCCGAAAACAACGTTTTCGGGGCTTTACCGGTAAAATCATTATGTATTAAGCTAGCATCGCAGCAGATATCGGAGATATCTGCTGCTTTGCACCTATTAGCGTTTATCTGAGTGCTCCCCATAACAATGTATGGGGAGCGCTCAGTACCGCTATGCAGGGGCGGATCTAGAATTTTTTTCTACCCCGGACGACGTAGGGGGGGGGGGGGATTTAAGCCCTGCCCCCTCTTTAACTTTTAAGGCTGCCGGCGGCTGCACAGTATGTGCAGGTCCGTTCTGCAGTGATAATGTGCTGTCCCGCTGCTCTGATTGTGTTTAAAACACATTCAGAGCAGCCGCCGGCAGCAAGCCCCTGCTAGGGGGGGCGATCGGGGCGATCTACCACTGCCGCTATGTATCAAAGTGTGTCAATTGAAATCTTTCTCATTTTATTCATGAAAATGTACGCCATCTGAAGCTGGCGTACATTTTCATAAGTGAAAGTTTTCTTACCTGTCAGCTCAGCAGAGCTGGACGGAGTCTGTGTGGATAGGTGGAGGGATCACATGTGATCCTCACAGTCACATGTCAGAGGTCACAGGAGTTCACAGTTCTTATTACTGCTGCCGAGAGACAGATTAGAGAGAGACATTACCTCTGCTGTTAACTGCAAGTATAGATATTTTAAGTAATTAAAGCATTCATTTAGTTATTTTTTTGTTATTGTTCCAGACCTTTATTAATTTTATATTACATTTATATAACATTCAAGTACAATACAATAATTATTAATAAAACACGCATTATCCACATTATTTTAAAAGTGCATTTATTTACTGCTGCTCCAGTAATGCTGTCCTCTCACAGAATAGCAGTGGGAGATGACTCTGCACATGCCGGTAATTTACAGTCTGCGCATGGGCAGTAAACAAAACACACACAAGAGAAGATCACCGCAGCTCTCAGGAAGGAGATAAGACTGCGATACCCTGGTGAGTCACTTCTCAGGGACAGCAGGTTATCGGCACTGCTGTCCCTGAGATTTCTTTTAATACATAGCCGTTACTTTTCAATCCTTATCAAGGAGATAAGGATTAAAAAGTTTCAACTGAAAAAAACGAAGGGTCATAAATAGACCCCTTGGAGGTCTATTTATCAATGGTAGGTAATGGGCAACAGTGAGTATAATTTAGTATTGCTCCATACTGCAGTGATACAAAAATGTACTGTCACTTGCAGTTACCATGCCAGGGCTCATTGATGAGCCCTGGCGAAACAGCAGTGCTCTCCAGATTTTTAGCTCATTGCAGCATAATAAATAGACACCTAAGGGCCTTATGTAGCGTTCACTGCAATCTATGCTTACAATGTAAGCTGCGTAAACATAAATTGCGTCCCATTGTTTACTATGTATTATGAGACGCACATATCTTAAAACATGTGTGATTTGTAATAGTACACAAAATGCATACATTTTCGTAAGATTATTATTATTTAAATAAGGTTTGTACCTTAAACAGCTGCTAACTCATCGCCATTTTAAGTGACGACAATCACACTGACGGCATTTTCTGCTGTCACAGTTTATAGCACTGGTGTCGGAAATATTCTGTATCACTTTTTAGGTAAGTCTGCATTTTCTAAAAGTCGTAGTTGCAGCAATCGGCATATTAGTGTTGCTATAACTCTTGTCGGATTGGTAGTCATCGTAATGATGACTATCGCTGAAAAAAAAAACCATAACCTAATGCCTAGGATGGTACTGACAATATCGGGGGGACAAAACTACTAGGCTATGCCAGGGAGCAGGAAAATCCACAGCATATTTGGCATTATGGTAGAAGTGAAACATCTCTAGGCTGGTCAGCATAGGACTGGTTCCCTAGGGTTTAACCAGCTCTGTGCTGAAAAGCACTAGGCCTGTTCCCACACCCCTGGGCAGTGGGATTGTGTTAATTTGGTAAAAATAGAATTCATTAACCATTTTTTCTGTGGTGCACTACAGGTCCCAGCAAGCATGCCTCGGTTGCCATTAAATGTTTGGCATGCTGGTGCTTGTAGTACTGCAGGCACAAGCGTAACCATGGCTGCCAGGGTATGCTGGTATTTGGTGAACCACAAGAGCCAGCATGCCTTATCACCCAGGTCTGCTGAGACCTGTACTGCAACAAATACAAGTAATACACAGACAACGGTTTTAAACTGTGGCTACAACTCCCACAGATAGTTATTATAAGCAGACTTAAGGGCCCTACTGCTTATTAATAAAGAGACGCTTTTTGCTTTTCAAAAAAACAAGAACTTATGTTAATGAATGCTGGTGCTTCTATACTGCCACAACTGGAGCAGAAAAGTACAGGGAAACAACACCAACAATAGGTCAATGAGTTGCACAGTATATAGTGAGGTATTAGCAAAACTTTAAAATTCCAATTTCTGTCAGAATGTGCTTTTCTTCCAAATGTTAATTAAAAAAAAAAATTGATTAACTACGTCCCAAGCACCTAAGCAGGGGCGGATTGGCAATGTAACCTACCGGGAAAAACCCCGGGAGGCCGACGACCTCAGGAGGCTGACTAGTGTCTTTTTAGGAGTTTATTTAAAAAAAAAATAAAAAAAAAATTATCTGTAGCGCGCCCCCCCCGAATGGCAGGGGAGGAGGAAAAGCAGTGTGGTATTAGGTAGCTGGCCCTCCTCCGGGACCAGCCACCTACCATAATGTGGCCGCGGAGAATGGTCTCTCCCCCCCTCTGTGGCTGCAGTCTCCTACACAGGTCACATGGGACGTGTCACATGACAGCTGCCGTCCCATGTGTGCAGTGAGGCGAGTCTGCAGAAGGAACAAGGTAAGTGTATGTCTGCTAAAGTGTATGTCTCTGCTATAAAGTGTGTGTGTGTATGTGTCTCTCTCTCTCTGCTAAAGTGTGTGTCACTGCTAAAGTGTGTATGTGTCTCTCTCTCTGCTAAAATGTGTCTCTCTGCTAAAGTGTGTGTGTTACTGCTAAAGTGTGTGTGTCTCTGCTATAAAGTGTTTATGTGTCTCTCTCTCTCTGCTAAAGTGTGTGTCTCTGCTAAAGTGTGTGTGTCTCTGCTAAAGTGTGTGTCTCTGCTAAAGTGTGTGTCTCTGCTAAAGTTTGTGTCTCTGCTAAAGTGTGTGTCTCTGCTAAAGTGTGTGTGTGTATCACTGCTAAAGTGTGTGTGTGTATCACTGCTAAAGTGTGTGTGTGTGTGTGTGTGGGCTACTAAAGAGTATGTAGGAGAGGAGGGGGGCTACTAAAGGGTGTTTAGGATAGGAGTGGGGGCTGCTAAAGGGTATGTAGGATAGGAGTGAGGGCTGATACAGGGTATGTAGGATAGGAGGGGGGGCTACTAAAGGGTGTGTAGGATAGGGGGGGGCTACTAAAGGGTGTGTAGGATAGGAGGGGGGCTACTAAAGGGTGTTTAGGATAGGAGTGGGGGCTGCTAAAGGGTATGTAGGATAGGAGTGAGGGCTGCTACAGGGTATGTAGGATAGGAGTGGGGGCTACTAAAGGGTGTTTAGGATAGAAGTGGGGGCTGCTAAAGGTTGGAATGGGAGGGTCTTAATATATTGTGTGATAAGAGGGAAGGGAGGGGGCTGTCTTAATAGTTCATGGGTGGGAGATAGGGTATTAATTTTATGGCGGAGTTTATGTTGGGTCTAATTATTTAATGGGTGCTAATATTTGTGGGGTGATGGTGGGGCAATTTAATTTATTGGTGGGATAATTTCATTTAATACTGGGCCTATTAAATTAATATGGAGTGAAGGGACCTTTAATTTAATGCTGGGATGGTTTGGGGCTATTAATTGAATGTAGGGCTGAGTTTGGGAAGGAGAGCTATTTATTATTTAAATATGAATATTAATTATGTAATGCCGTGATGTTTTTGGAAAATGGTTATATTAAATGTAAATGCTATTAATTTATTGCTGGGGCTGTTTGGAGGGAGGGAAACAGGTCTAATTATTAAATGTGGGTGCTATTGATTAAATGCCAGGGATGGTTGGAGTTTTCTAAATTTCGTGTACCCATTTTTTTTTTCCATGTAGGGCCGCCAACATTCCAGAATGCAGACAAGCAGCAAATGATCCAACAGCCACAGGTGGTGACAGTGACAAGAACAGGTAGGAGAGAGGAGCACAGTCTGCCAACTGTCCTGAATCTGGTGGGACAGTCCAGAATTTCGGTGACCATCTCGCTTAGGATTTGGTCCTACTGAAAGGACAGTTGGGAGGTATGCTCCGCTTCACACTGTACTGTGAAGGCAGAGCTGCGTGTACCTAACAGTAGTGCACACAGTTTTGCCTGTTTATTTGTCATATATAATAACCCCCCCTGTCTTAAGTGCCCCGAGCCCCCCAGAGCCTTATTCCAGCTCTAGCGATACTTTAGTGGTTCTCGCCTTGATTCCATTGCCTCCTTCTACCTTGCATTGGTCCCATTCTCAGATCACTTTGCTGAACATATGGCCAGCCCCCATTGTACTGACAATATAATTAATCCTGCCTCCTTTAAACTTACTATATCACCAGCAAACCCTTGGAATAGCTCTCCCCTTCACTTATGCCATTGTCTGCCAACCCTCCCTGCACTGTTATTAAATCAAAACACCACCAATCACAGGGCACATTTAGGGCTCATACATAATTGTTACCAAAGAAGTGTTTTCTTGCACATGCTTGAAGCATTTTACTTTTCTGGTGATCGCACTTGATAGCCATTTATTATAAGGATTATTTTTGATGCATTTTTTGAAAAACACAGTACACATTTTTAAATATTAAAGAGAGAGATTTGGCTGGTAGTTACAGCTCATGATGTCAGGGAAAGATGCAACAGTGCGGTGCGGTGCTCATATGCTGCTCTGGCAGACAGATCTAATAGGATTCTGCCAACATGTTTCGTAATAGTTAAACTTATTAAACAAAGTCAGATATGTTTCTATGAAGGGAATTTTGGAAGAATGTGTTAGTAGGCAACTAAAGAAGTTTGAGCACAGAGGCATAAATCAGTCTCAGATAATGTAAAAGATTTAATGTATTTTTATAGCACAGGACTGGCAGCTTTTCCCCTGCTTTGCTTTAGAAATGACCCACTGTGTCTTAAGTCATCACATATAGGTTTTCCTAAATGTTACTACAACCAAATTCTAGTAGTTTTAAATCCCGCCTACTTTTGTGTTGGCCCCACCCACAGTTGATTTGGACCCGCCCATATGAGGCCACTTCAAGAATCTTTTTTGCAGGGCCACTTTAAGTTCCCAATCCGCCCCTGCACCTAAGCGTAGCTCATTCTTTCGCGAAGCCTGAACTGCCTTTTTATAAACATCACTGGAAGGTGATGGTGGCACAGAGTCCCACTGGTTCCAGAGCCTAGGATCCATTTCATTTGATCGCTGTTTACTTAGCATTTGTTATGAACGGTATCTACTCTAATGTGGACATGTTCAATTTGCCATGGAAATCTGATGATGAAAATAAATGTAGGAGGAGAACATTATCAAGGTATGGGAGCGTCAATCCAGCACTTTATTTTTGCAATGATAAATCACTGAAAATAGTGATCATTTGCTAGCTGCCATGTCATTAGATCCTTATTATTAATGTCACGCAGAATGCATGTTGTCCCAAATCTACAAAAGAAGGCTATACACTGTTTTTACAAGCACTCTATACCATTTTATTCCCTTATAAAAAGCTTAACGGTTGATATTCTTTCCCTCACATAAACTCTCTTTACCCTCTTAACAAATACCTAAAATAATTGATACCAGGCTTGCATTGCAGCAAAAATACATTTTCAAACTGTATGGTGGTGGAGAAAAGAGCCGGCAGTGCGACAAGGCCAAAATCGAATATCGAAACGCGGGTCAACTTCCCTTCTGGATATCAACAACGTGGGTAACAACTTCACCCGGGTGCGCATATCTAACTTCACTTTACCAGGGTTTCAATTATCCTGGGTAATACAGAACCCACAACTCCTCTGGACTGAAAGGAGTGCAACCACAAGTTGATCCACAAGGGTCAGTACTTGCACCGAAACTATAGCCGACTCGTCGAAAGCAACAGGTTAAAAATGCTCACCACATTAATGTGCACCCAAAAATCATTGGCTGTGACTGCACTGCATTTTTCCGGCCATGCCTGTATCCTCAAGACCTATGGCCAACCATTATACCTACACCTACACTCACCAAACTCCCAGAAATGTCTCCTATAAACAAAACCATACCCTCATCCATCAGGTGAACTCTGTCCCACCTAAAGAGTGTATGAACCGGGCCACCACACACTTGACTTTCTTTCTAACTTCAGCCACTACCCACCCCTCGGGAAAGAACTGCCAGACCCTCCTGCACAATATATCGGACCAGCATAGCAATAGGGCAGGCCAAGAAGCATGGACCCAGGCCAGGTTGGATTTAATCCGCAAAATCATGTCCATGGATGTACAGTGCCCCCTAAATCCAGGCCACAAGAAACCACTCCGACCAAACCAACCCCAAAAAGGAGAGGTGTCCTTAGCTGCCTCATGCAACGCAGCCTAGTGTGGCCCAAAACCAATATCTGCAGCAGTGTCCGATGCGCTGTGATGCATGAAAGAAGCCAACACAAGTTAAGCAGACATAAAGCAGCATGAATAAAAGGGGGAGGAGTCGGGACTCCAGACAAGCGAAACCCAACGTAAATGAAAAGGGAAAATTACTAATTGGGTAGTCAGTACAGAATCAAAACAGGGCTGAAATGTGGAAAGGACAGAACATGCCATCACAACACCAACATCGCCAGCACAAAAGCAGAGAACAATACAAGAGTAAGTGGGAAACAAAGGAGGAGCGGGAGACATAAGTGAAGGAAAGTAGGTGGAAAACTGACTCAATATTGAACTTTGCCAACAAAGCCCCATCCCCAAAACCCCTGAACCATAACCAACGTGTCTTCAAAGGACTGATAGGGCACGGTACAAAAATGCTTGGGTATTGCGTCATTCATGGACCCACTTGATCAGAATGCCAGGTGCTGAATTAATCAGAACTTTCTGGCCACCTTCTTGGGTACCACACCCACCTCCTTGCAACCTCCTTGTGCACCTTGACCACCAGAACCTCAGGAAACATAACTGCTGATTTTAAATTCCAAACAGCAGAGGTCCGTACGGACCCCACAATCTGCAACCAGAATCCATTAAAAAACCCCTCTCGCAAAAACTCAGCCTCTGACTTGCGCAGATGGTGGGCAAGCCAGTGACACATGTTGACCACATTAACCAGGGACTCGGTGATCCGATGCGATGGCAGCGGACTGGTTCCCATTCCCACCCCCGCTAGCGTGTGAGAACTTACACACCACCCCTCAAAGGTAATGGGAATTATTAAATGAGAAACATGCCAGGCCTGTTCACCATTGAGGCCTGCCTCCAGCATCAACCGGGGAACACCCCTCAACCATCTTGAGAGACCTTCAGCCAGATCTCCACATCCTTAAACCCAAGCATAAGGCTCGAGTAAGTATCGTATTTTGCCCGGAACTCCTCGTTGTAGGCCAGCCACATACGGAGGCCTAGAAGACGTGTACATGTCATGCCCCACATGCATGTACTTGAGCACGTACATCCAATCACAGCTAGAGCTAGAGCAATTAGAAAAAAACAGAGTCACATCAGGTACTATGTTCTGCTCACTCCTCTGCATGGAACAACCGAGGAACCAGGATTCGGAGGCATACTTGCTGAGAGATAAACGATACCCCACGAATTATACAACAAATGACCACCAACTAAGGCCACTATACCCCATCCCAGGCCTCAGCAGCAGAATCCCATGCAGACTCATAGGAATCCCTAGAGCCAGGAACTGAGATAGAAGGGGAAGGTGATCAGAGGGAACAGGGATGCACCTGAGACAGCTGCTCCCTCTGTGGAGGAACTGCTCCATACCTGTACTGGATGGACCCGTCATGGCGCCAAAGGGACACCTGGTTCCCCAAAGTCCAGTACCGACCCCACTACAGTACTGTACAGGCCCCAAGGCCGGAGCAGAGCCCTGAGAAGACCAGGATGATGGACCCGGTGAGTCTGAGCCACCATTGGAGCCATTGAGCTCCATTCCACAGAATGGGCTGCACACAAGCCCACAGGCCACTTATGCAACCTCGAAACCAACATTGGCCCCATGGACCCAATTAACAGGGGGCCCACCTCCCTTCCAGGCCAGAGTCACAGGGTTGCAGTATCTAATGCCAGAGGAGGGTGGGGGAGAGACCTGCCCCTCAACCTGCTGTAATACCTGGGCCTTCCCATGGCCCCCTAAGGGCCCTGCACCAATAAGAATGCAGGATCCTGGGGCTGGGGGACCACACTACTCCCCCGGCCTTACTTGTGGGAAGTGCCACTCTCGCCACCTCATACTGGGGCTGTGGGGATGCACAACTCCTCCCAGCAAATTCCAAATTCAGGGGCAGGGGCTCAGAGCCCCAAGAATGGGTGGGGGGAGCCATTCCCACTGCCTCATAATGGGGCTATGCCTCCCAGCCTGAACTGTGGAAAGGGGCCTTTCCAACCCCAGACGCAGTGGAGGTGCCACTAGGGCTCTCCATCGCCAACTGAGGGGAACTAGGACCAAAAACAAAAAGGGAAGGGCAGCAAACCCTGATGTTCGAGGTGGGGCATCCAGGAAGGGGGCAGAAATGAAGCTGGAGGAAGGGGGCTAGAATAAAAAAAAACACACAAAGTAAAATACGGGACCAATATAATAAGGAGAAAATACAGGGAGGAAAGAAATGCAGATAAAAGAAAAAACAAGATATAGGGGAACAGCAATAGTCAAGGCACAAGAGAAAGCAATTATACACCAGGGACAGACAGGAGGAGGTACAAGTTACTTATCTCAATGTCCTGGATACCCCTCACTTTTATTGACATCTCCTTAACCGTTCCCTAGTGACATCAGATGGGTGTATTCCATCCTGTTAACTTTTAACCCTTAGAGAGGTTGATGAACACAACCTGAGATATTAAATCCCCTTGTGCTTTTTTCAGCCCTCAGTTCTTATCCCCACCCTCTGGATCTGTGCACATAGATAGTTAAGTAATTAGTTGCTGCATACCTTGTACAATGTAAACTTTTTACAAAAAAAAATGCTTGAGTTTAATTTTAGCATCTACCTCCTGTCTAGCAACACAGGGCGTGGGCCCGGAAAAAATTATTGAAGAGGCCTCATGTTTACGTGGCTAAAACAATTGTAGGTGGGGCCAACACAAAAGTAAGGATAATTTAGAACTACTGGAATTTAGTTGTAGTAACATTTAGGAAACCCTAGATGTGATGATTCAAGACACAGGAGGTTATCTCTAAAGCAATCCAGGCCTTTCACTACCTGTGGCTGCTGGTGTCTTTAGCTCAATTGCAGCTTGTCTGGATCTTGGAATGCTGGAGGATCTATTTGTAAAAAATAATGGGTACATGAAATTTAGATAATGCCAACCAGCCCCGGCATTAAATCAATAGCACCCACATTTAATAATTAGGCCGCCCTCCAGCCCCAACAGTAAATTAATAGCACTCCCATTTGATATATAGATCTATTTCCTTCCAACCAGCCCTGACATTGAATTAATAGTATACACATTTAATAAATTGATATTTCCTTCCAACCAACCCCAGCAAAAAATTAATAGCATTTAGTTTAATATAACCACTTCCCATAAGCATCCCCAGCATTAAATAATTAATATTCAGATTTATTAAAGAGCCCTCCTCCCCAAACTCTGGCCCACATTCAATTAATAGCCCCAAACCAAACCAGCATTAAATTAAAGGTCCCGTCACCCCATCTTAGTTTAATAGGCCCCACTATTAAATTAAATAGCCCACCATTAAATTAAATTGTTCCCCCTTCACTCCACACATGAAATATCATCCATTAAGTATTAGCCCCCACCAAAAATCCACCATTAAATTAATTGCCTGCCTACCTCCCACCTATGTACTATTAAGACAGCTCCCTCCCTTCCCTCATATCACACTTTACATTATGAACCCCCCTTTCATTACACATTATAACAACATTAGTAGCCCCCTTCCTGTCCTTCACACACTATAGAAGGCACCCCTCCTTTTCTTCACACATTATAACAGCCCCCCCTGCTTTCCCTTACACATTATAACAGGCCCCCTCTTTTCCCTCAAACATTATAGCAACCTCCTCCCTCCTGTCCTTCACGCACTATAGCAGCACCCCTCCTTTCCCTCACACATTATAGCAGTCCCTCCTTCTCCTCACACTTGCCTTGTAACTGCAGAGCTGGAGACTGCTCTCTCTGCATCGCACTGTGCACACATGGGACTGCACTTGTCACGTGGTGCACTTCCCATGTGCAGAAACTGTCCCTCACATATTATAGCAGCCCCCCTTTCCCTCACACTTTATAGCAGGCCCTACTCCTTTCCTTCACACATTAAAGCAGCCCCCTTCTTTTCTCTCACACATTATAGCAGCCCCCCTCTTTTCCTTCACAAATTATAGCAGCCCACCACCTTTACTTCACACATTATAGCAACACCCCTTTCCCTCACACTTACCTTGTAATTCCAGTGCTGGAGACTCCTCTCTCTGCATCGCCCCACGCACACATGGGACTGCTCCTGTCACGTGGTGCACTTCCCATGTGCAGGGCTGTCTTTCCCATTGGGCACGATGGGCAACTGCCCGGGGGCCCGAAATTTGCAGTGAGGAGCGCAGCACAGAGGAGCCACGACGTGACGGACAAGCAAGCGTGGAAGTAAGAAAACAGAAGAGAAAAAATAAGAAGAGAAATATGTAATAGAAAGGTAAGTGAAGGGGGCAAATAAAAGAATAATGGAGGGCACAGGCACAGTATCTGATACAGAGGCAGTGGGGAGACCAGAAGGTGCATGATGAAGGAGGCAAATAGAAAAATAATGGAGGGCGCAGTGTATGAAATAGGGGCAGACCAGAAGCATGATGAAGGTGGACAAACAGGTGCATAATGGACATGCCCTATCCCAACTATAAATTTGTCCCCACATTTTAAATTTACCTCCCCCTCCAATGCTACATGGTTTTGCCCAGGTGCAAAGTTACTCCTTTTGTTATGCCTTCAGCAGTTATGTATTTACATATGCGTGTATTCTGTGTAAACTCCATCTAGTGGTCAGCCTGGTATTAACTTAAATTGAACTCTGAGTCTCTGCAGTTTAGTTTCCAATGCACCATGGGTAGCTACAGGTCTCCATTTTAGATATTACATGCTAAGAAGCAAGAAGTGCAGTATATCTCTCCCCTTAGCACAGCATCAATGGTAAGATTGCTCCTTAGTTATGCACTTTTGCCATGTGTTTTCATGTTTGCATTACAATACATTTGTTCATGTTGTAAATGCATTTCCTCATTTCTGTATTACAGTTTTACCACTTGAATTATAACATTCTTAACTACTTGAATAAACAACATTGAAGTAGGAGTGGTTATGCTGTCTGTCTGATTATATTCAGGCTAAAGAGAAGATTATAGTGAAGACAGAACAGTAAAACATTTGCTGTCAGCAAGTGGAACACATATATTCTGATTAACAAACCTGCTACACTGCCAACTCAGTTATCTGCATATGACAACTCAGCAGTTTCTACACAGTCTGCAACACAGTGTCCACTCAGCAATAGGAGTACCGCCATTTGACTTCACAGAAACCTACAAATTGTCAGTGTAGCCATCTTGATTCAGCAATAAAGCAGTTTCTGCAGCTGCCATTGCTGAAGCAGACTTCTTGGAGACTGCAGATCGCACTGATATAAAAGGCACCATCAATGTACTTGACTCAGAGCTCGGATCCCAAGATCCACTGCAACGCACATCAGAATATGTCCATCAAGTCTCCAAAAGGAGTAGCAACCCTCCAGAAGCACAAGGTATGCAAACAGACCTTATCAGTAAAATAGTCTAACATGCAGTGCAGTGCAACCACATCTGAACAACAAACCGCAAATTTGCAAGCAAGAGAATTCTACACAAGGTGAAACGACGAGGGACATCCCTCCCCCACGCCAAGAGTTCAGTCTGTTAACTACAACAAAGGCAGCGCCTCCTGCACACAAAAGTGGTATGACACAAGCCGGCTGGAAACAGACAATCCTAGCAGGTATGACCACACACCACTTGCTCACTATGTTCATACACCAACAGCACATCCTAGAGCCAACCAGGACACACTAGACTTTGCCAAGTTTCTTGCACGATGAGAGCTAGTAACACAAGGACTTTTAAAGTTTAATGATCGACCTGAGAGCTTCAGAGCTTGGCCATCCTCCTTCCTAAATGCAATCAGAGGCTTAGACCTTTCATATAGCGAGGAGATAGACCTCTTGATTAAATGGCTTGGAAATGAGTCTGTTGAACATGCTAAAAGGATCAGAGCAATTAATATAAACTACCCAGAGTCTGGCCTTAAAATGATCTGGGTTAGACTTGATGAATGTTATGGCTCACCAGAAGCAATAGAAGCTGCACTATTCAAAATAATTGATGATTTCACTAGATTACCTAACAAGGGCTACCAGAGACTGAGTGACTTATTAATGGAGCTTCAAGTAGCCAAGTCTGAAGGAGACTTACCGGGTCTTGCCTACCTTGACACAGCTAGAGGCATTAACCCCAAAAGCTGCCTTACAATCTGCAGGAACAGTGGGGCACCCATGGCTCCAAATACAAACAGCGAACAATGTGCCATTTCCCTATTTCTCTGTCTTCATGGACTTTGCACACCAGCTAGCTAAGGTCAGGAACGATCCTAGTTTTGCCTTTACCCTATCAGGTGCTACCCCAATGCTACCTAGCCCACGCAAAACGTCAGTTGCAGTTCACAAGATTAATGTGTATCCTCCATATTCCTTCCACAGGTCTTCCAGATATATCAGTCAAGAGACTAAAGACAAGGATCCTAGCAAACAGTGTCCTCTACATCGGAGACCACATCCTCTCCAGAAATGCAGAACCTTCAGAGAGAAGTCCCTGGAGAACCGTAAAGCCTTCCTTCGAAAAAATGACATCTGCTACAAGTGCTGCTCTTCAACATCCCACTTCACCAAGGATTGTAAGGTCAGTGTCAACTGCACAGAGTGCAACAACACAGATCACAACACAGCTCTACACCCTGGGCCTCCCCCATGGACTTTATTACACAGTCACAGTGACACCGAGCTTGGCGGGGAGCACAGTGTAGAGGGAAGAAACACTATTATAGTCACACCAGAGATTACTTCACAATGTACTGAAGTCTGCAAAGAAGCCATAAGCGTCAGATCTTGTTCCAAAATCTATTTAGTAAGAGTCTACCCAAAGGGCCAGCCAGACAAAGCTGTCAAACTCTATGCAATCCTAGACGATCAAAGTAACAAGTATCTAGCCAGATCAACCTTCTTTGAAATCTTTAGTATTAAAGGCCCCAACACTCCTTACTCCTTAAAGACTTCTAACCAGAACAGAGAGCAAAAGAGAGTATGTATAGAGGGGCACTCTAGGGGTTACATTGGTAATATGAGCAATCAGAACGAAAGAAAATCGTTTATTAAAAGGAGCATAACTTTATTGATATACATTAAAAATACTAAGTATCCCATATAATATCCGGGATTAATGATAATACACAAAATTAGCGAAAATATTAAAAGATGTAAGTGACCAAAATGAAAATACTATTAAGAAGCAGTATTAACTGCTAAACTGTGTAGCTGTCTAACATCTCTAGTATGGGTGAAATACCCTTAGTATTTTAGTCAACATAACTGTTATCTAAACCTATCAATGGCATAATGAAAAATGCCTAGGGGGAAGTTAAGTGTTAATACAATTATAACCTTATTAGAAATATGTGTCAATAATAGCACACTGTAATATAAATTTATACTCTAAATGGAGTTGAATAAGCTATTCATATAACACAATTGAATATAGTGTGATGTGTTACATGGAGACTCTATTTGAGGGATTATAAAATCCTAAATAACACCTATACAATAGTGGGTGATTAATATACCATAGGTGTGGTTACCCAATAGTTAAGGATTCAGAAAACCCACTGTGAATTTCTATGCTTTGTAGGATCGAGACTGATTGTTATTATAGCAGCTAGATTCCCTGTGAAGGACCCTGTTATACAGCCTCTGTGGGTAGTACTGCTATATATAGTTAAAGACTGCCTATCTAGCACGGGATTCCCTGTAAAAGACCATATAATGTAGCCTCTATGAGTAGTTCTGCTTGATGTGATCAGAACTGTTGGTATAACGCGGGATTCCCTGTGGAGGATTCAATTATGCAGCCTTTATGACCCGCATATTATATGCATAGACAATCTAACCTTAATGAGGAATAAGTAGTAGCGTTATTGCCCCCTAACTGATAATAGTGCTTAGTTATAAAAAGCACTGAGGTAGAGATACTGTAACAGATTGACAGGACACCACAACACAGAAACGCCTAACGCGCGTTTCGCTAATTGGCTTTATCAACGGCCTTTGATAAAGCCAATTAGCGAAACGCGCGTTAGGCGTTTCTGTGTTGTGCTGTCCTGTCAATCTGTTACAGTATCTCTACCTCAGTGCTTTTTATAACTATGCACTGTTCTCAGTTAGGGGGCAATAACGCTACTACTTATTCCTCATTAAGGTTAGATTGTCTATGCATATAATATGCGGGTCATAAAGGCTGCATAATTGAATCCTCCACAGGGAATCCCGCGTTATACCAACAGTTCTGATCACATCAAGCAGAACTACTTATAGAGGCTACATTATAGGGTCTTTTACAGGGAATCCCGTGCTAGATAGGCAGTCTTTAACTATATATAGCAGTACTACCCACAGAGGCTGTATAACAGGGTCCTTCACAGGGAATCTAGCTGCTATAATAACAATCAGTCTCGATCCTACAAAGCATAGAAATTCACAGTGGGTTTTCTGAATCCTTAACTATTGGGTAACCACACCTATGGTATATTAATCACCCACTATTGTATAGGTGTTATTTAGGATTTTATAATCCCTCAAATAGAGTCTCCATGTAACACATCACACTATATTCAATTGTGTTATATGAATAGCTTATTCAACTCCATTTAGAGTATAAATTTATATTACAGTGTGCTTTTATTGACACATATTTCTAATAAGGTTATAATTGTATTAACACTTAACTTCCCCCTAGGCATTTTTCATTATGCCATTGATAGGTTTAGATAACAGTTATGTTGACTAAAATACTAAGGGTATTTCACCCATACTAGAGATGTTAGACAGCTACACAGTTTAGCAGTTAATACTGCTTCTTAATAGTATTTTCATTTTGGTCACTATCAGTCACTTATATCTTTTAATATTTTCGCTAATTTTGTGTATTATCATTAATCCTCGATATTATATGGGATACTTAGTATTTTTAATGTATATCAATAAAGTTATGCTCCTTTTAATAAACGATTTTCTTTCGTTCTGATTGCTCATATTACCAATGTAACCCCTAGAGTGCCCCTCTATACATACTCTCTTTTGCTCTTTGTTCTGGTTCGAAATGTTATAATATGTGAGGGTGCACCAAAACTCAGAGGTTTATATAATAGGTTATACCTATCTTTAATCTAAAATATCTCTGAAAGGGTTCTCCCAGTGCGGTCTACAACCTTTTAGCGCCTTAAATACTTCTGTAGGGAGTTTTGAGACAACAGGGAGGAGAGCTACTGGCTATTAAGTTGAGTCCATGGTTGGAAAGACTTGTTTCCCTTACAAACTATCACTGAGTGCAACCAGATCCCAGATATCAGGTCTGAAATTCCTACACCATCATCATCATCATCATCATTTATTTTTTTATATAGCGCCACTAATTCCGCAGAGCTGTACAGAGAACTCATTCACTTCAGTCCCTGCCCCATTGGAGCTTACAGTCTAAATTCCCTAATATAGACACACACTCACACACATAGACATATACATACAGACAGACAGGTAGAGACTAGGGTCAATTTGTGATAGCAGCCAATTAACCTACCAGTATGTTTTTGGAGTGTGGGAGAAAACCGGAGCACCCAGAGGAAACCCACGCAAACACAGGGAGAGGAGTACATACAAACTCCACACAGATAAGGCCATGGTCGGGAATTGAACTCATGACCCCAGTGCTGCAAAGCACAAGTGCTAACCACTAGGCCACTGTGCTGCCCACCCGACGCAGCTATCCATCATGCACACTTGAAACGTATAGCACACCTGTTACCAGAACTGAACCCTCAAGCCCAGATAATTCTACTCATAGGGAGAGATATCTTAGGAGTCCACAAGGTCAGAAGCCAGATCAACGGTCCATACAATGCTCCTTATGCTTAACGACTAGATCTAGGATGGGTTATAATTAGAGATGTATGTGTTACGAGCCGCGGCGGTACGCCGCATCCTGGCGTGATCTAGCAGCCGGGCACATGCTCTAGTTTCTATGCTCTGTTATTATTCTTTGGGATTATCCTTGTGGCATAGATATAGGCGGGTGTAGGGACATCCTCCAACTCCAGGGGGAGCTCTCATATGATTTAAACTGGTTCATTTATATTTTTATACATGCTTCCTGGTTATGTTATTACCTGTGCTAGTTCTAGCTAGTAATTAATTAGCTGCCTCCTGAGGCTGATTGTCAGTCCTGTCCTCCTCTGTCCTGATTGACTCTTAGTACTATTTAAGGCATTGAGAACTGAGCCTCACTGCCGGTTATAGCGTTCTGTTCCAGTACTGCTGCCTGCTCCTGTTCCTGTCTTTGGTGTTGAAACCTGTGATTGATTACCCGTGTATGACCTTTGCCTGTTCCTGGATTCTGAACCTGTGCTTCTGACCCTGATCTATTGCCTGTACCCGGATTCTGAACCTCTGCTAGTGACCCTGACCTATCGCCTGTCCCTGGATCCTGAACCTGTGCCTGTGACCTTGACCCTTCTGCCTGTACCTGACATTCTCTCTGGGGCTCTGTCCAGTCCGCTGATCTCTGGCCTGCCGCTACTCCGTGTGCTACCTTCTGTACCTGTGTGCTGCCCTGTTAACATAAACTCATACTACTCTGAGCATAAGACCTGGGGGCATCTGAGTACCTGTGAGCATAACCAGTCTCTACGAGAAAGGCGGCTGCCAAAGGTGAAGAACTCTTCTACCTGTTCTATGAGTTTATGCCGCACTGGTGGCCATAACATTATAACCGGCCAGTGAAGATTGGAGGTAATTTTGCAATGGACAACAGCGACCCGAACCTTTTTCCAGGCCTGGTCCTGGCTAATCAGATCCAGGCTATTTCCCAAGTTGTACAGGGCCTATCTCATCGCTTGTCAGCTCAAGAAGCGGCCTCCAGAAACCTGCAGCCTCAGCAAGACTCCTCTGGCGTCTCTCTGGAGCCGAAGTTGAATTTGCCTGATCGATTCTCGGGAAGCAGGTCCGCCTTCCGCAACTTTAAGGAGAGTTGCTGGTTATACTTTCGCCTGAGACCACGCTCATCCAACTCTGAACACCAAAGGGTTGGGATTGTAATATCTCTACTCCAGGGTGATCACCAGTTCTGGGCCTTCTCCCTTCCATCAACGAGTCCATCCTTACAAACTGTGGATGCCTTCTTACAGGCCTTGGATCTGCTATATGACGACCCAGACAGAGTGGCCTCAGCTAAATCCCATCTCCGGGCATTGAGGCATTCTGCTGAGTAGTATTGTGCAGAATTTCGGCGATGGGCAACTGATAGTGCCTGGAATGATCCGGCGCTGCGGAGTCAGTTCCGCTTGGGCCTCACTGAGCAAATTAAGGACTACCTAGTTCAGTATCCTGTACCTCCCTTACTTGAAGACTTGATGCAGCTTGTCATTAAGATTGATCGTCAAATCAGGGAGAGGAAAACTGAATGGGAATCATCTATATCTCCTTGCTCACCACCCAAGTCTGGTCCTACTGTTCTGGATTCCCCTGAACCCATACAGTTGGGTGCTTACCGTCTGCCTCCAGAGGAACATTCCAGACGACGCTCTCTAGGTCTCTGTTTGTATTGCGGCCAATCGGGCCACCTAGTTCGTTCCTGTCCTAGCAAGTCGGGAAACGCGCTGGTGAAGAGGTGCGCTTAGGTCTCCAAGTAATCTCTTCAGAAAATTCTCTGTTAGTCCCTGCACGCCTAGCCTTCAGACATCGTTCCACTGAGTTGTCGGCCTTTCTCGATAGCGGTGCAGCAGGTAAATTTTTGGACATTCTCTTGGCTCAATCTCTTGGAATTCCTGAAGTCAAACTGGATTCGAGCATTACCACCTGCGGTTTGGATGGTAATCCCCTGGTTGGGGGCCGAATACTCGCTAAGACTCCATTGGTTCGCTTATCCGTAGGCGCTCTCCATACTGAAGAGCTCACATTCTTCCTGATCACCTGTCCCTCCGCTCCTTTGATTCTGGGGTATCTGTGGCTACAATGTCTTAATCCCCTTATTGATTGTAAAAGAGGGGAGATCATCCGTTGGCGTCCAGAGTGCTCTACTTCTTGTTTGACCCTGCCTCTCAGAACTCTGCAGCCTAGTCCAGAATTGTTACCTGCACCTTACCAGGGCTTCAGTGACGTGTTCTGTAAACAGAAGGCTGACTCTCTCCCGCCTCATCGGGACTATGACTGCGCTATCGATCTTGTGCCAGGTTCAAAATTGCCCAAAGGGCATCTGTATTCTTTGTCTGCCCCAGAAACTCAAGCTATGGAACAGTACGTGGAGGAGAATCTAAAGAAAGGATTTATCCATCACTCCAAATCCCCAGTAGGTGCTGGATGTTTTTTCGTGGCTAAAAAAGATGGCAGTCTGAGACCCTGCATCGACTACTGTGGCCTGAACAAAATCACAGTCAAAAACACCCGCTGCCCTTAATTTCTGTTTTTTTTGACCATCGCAGGCAGCCACCATATTCTCTAAGATCGACCTGCGGGGTGCTTATAATCTCATCCGCATCAGACAGGGAGACAAGTGGAAGACGGCCTTTAATACCCTCTCTGGGCATTATGAATATCTCGTGATGCCATTCAGATTGTGCAACGCCCCGGCAGTCTTCCAAGATCTCATCAATGATGTCTTACGTGAAATCCTGGGTAAGACTGTGGTGGTGTACTTGGACGATATTTTAATTTACTCTCAGTCTTTGTCTCAGCACCGCCAACAGGTTCGGGAAGTTCTGGAGAAGTTACGCCAACACCACCTCTACGCGAAATTGGAGAAATGCGAGTTTGAGGTCTCCAGGTTGGCCTTCTTAGGTTATATTATTTGTTCATCTGGTTTCTCCATGGACCCCAGTAAAGTTCAAGCAATTCAGGACTGGGTCCTTCCTACAAACCTCAAGGCAATTCAAAGATTCCTTGGCTTCTCCAATTATTATCGGAGGTTCATACGCTCATTCTCTTCCTTGGTGGCTCCTATCACTGCCCTCACCCGGAAGGGTGCAGACATGGCTAATTGGTCTTCAGAAGCCTTGGCGAGCTTTACTGCCCTTAAAGCCGCCTTCACATCTGCGCCCATTCTCAGGCACCCAGACCCTGGGCTCCCGTTTTTTGTGGAAGTGGACGCCTCAGATGTAGGAAGGGGCACCATTCTTTCTCAAAGAGATCCACAAAGCAAAAAATTGCATCCGTGTGCATACCTGTCCAGAAAATTCTCACCTGCTGAAATTAATTATGATGTCGGGAATCGTGAATTGTTGGCCATCAAGTGGACCCTCGAAGAGTGGCGGCATTGGTTAGAAGGAGCAACCCATGTTATAACGATCTTCACTGACCACAAGAACCTTTAGTATATTCAGACCGCCAAAACTCTAAATCCTCGGCAGGCCCACTGGGCTTTGTTTTTCACCCGGTTCAACTTTCTCATCACTTACCGTCCAGGATCAAAGAATACCATGGCTGACTCTCTGTCCCGAGCTTTATGGCGTTCCATCCTCAGCCTCTGGACCCACAACCTATTGTTCCTTCGACCGCTATTCATATCGGTCTAACCCAAGATCTTAGGGCCACACTCCGCCACTTCCAGAAGATTGCTCCAGCTCAGACTCCTGCTAATAAATTGTTTGTTCCGGTTCATTAGAGGAAGTCTGTCCTTATTGAATGCCACGATAATCGCTCAGCAGATCATCCTGGAATCCATAGGACCATAGAATTACTTTCCCGCTGGCTTTGGTGGCCCACTTTGTTTGCCGATGTGGAAAGCTATGTCCGCGCCTGCCCAGAATGCGCCAGAAACAAATCCTCCAGAATCTGTTCTCCTGGTCAACTGCTACCCTTGCCAACTCCAAGCAGGCCTTGGACCCATATTTCTATGGACTTTATAGTCGACCTTCCATTGTCCTCAGGTCATAACACCATTTGGGTAGTCGATGATCGATTCAGCAAGTTGGCACACTTTGTTCCCTTACCCAAGTTGCCAGATGCCAGAAGTTTGGCCACCTTGTTCATCACTCCTATCTTCTGTCTCCAAGGCCTCCCAGAAGACATCGTCTCGGACCGAGGGTCTCAGTTCATTGCAGAGTTTTGGAGGCTTTTCTGCAATTCCCTCGGAATCAAGATCAGTTTGTCCTCAGCTTACCACCCTCAGTCAAATGGTCAGATGGAAAGAACCAATCAATCCCTGGAACAGTTCCTGCGCATTTATGTTTCCAAGTTCCATGATAACTGGTCCTCTCTCTTACCCTGGGCAGAGTTTTCTTACAACAATTCTTGCCATTCTGCAACACATACCTCCCCGTTCTTCTGCAATCTTGGGTTTCACCCGAAAGCTAACTCTTTTTCTTCTTCTGTTACCGTTGGTGATTCTGGGACACCTACTATTATATCCCGGTTGAAGTCCGTCTGGAAGAGGGTACATTCCACTCTATGTCAAGCCACCCTCAGATCCAAAACCTTCTCTGATCGTCACCGTGGTCCGTGTACATTGAAAGTGGGAGATCAAGTCTGGTTGTCCACACGGAACATCAAATTGAGGCAGCCCTGCAGGAAACTAGGGCCCCGATACAGTGGACCATTTTCAATTGAGAAAAGGATAAACCCAGTGGCGTTCAGGCTTAAACTACCACCCTCTTTAAAAACACCATGCACATTCCATTGCTCTCTTCTAAAAAAAGCTGTCTCTCCTAGCACGTACAATCGGCCTTCTTCAAATAGGCCTCGGCCTCTTCTTGTGAATGGAGATCGTGAGTTTATCGTTGAAAAAATTCTGGACTCGAGGAAAGTTCATGGGCAGGTCCAGTTCTTAGTCCATTGGAAGGGTTACGGCCCAGAAGAGCGAACTTGGATACCATAGAAGCGTCTCCATGCTGAGAGACTTATAAAGAAATTCTTTAAGAAATTTCCCACGAAACCAGGGTGTCGGGGTGCCTCGACCCCTCCTCAAGGAAGGGGGGTACTGTCACGAGCCACGGCGGTACGCCGCATCCTGGCGTGATCTGCCAGCCGGGCGCATGCTCTAGTTTCTATGCTCTGTTATTATTATTTGGGATTATCCTTGTGGCATAGATGTAGGAGGGTGTAGGGACATCCTCCAACTCCAGGGGGAGCTCTCATATGATTTAAACTGGTTTATTTATATTTTTATACATGCTTCCTGGTTATGTTATTACCTATGCTAGTTCTAGCTAGTAATTAATTAGCTACCTCCTGAGGCTGATTGTCAGTCCTGTCCTCCTCTGTCCTGATTGGCTCTTAGTACTATATAAGGCAGTGAGGACTGAGCCTCACTGCCGGTTATAGCGTTCTGTTCCAGTACTGCTGCCTGCTCCTGTTCCTGTCTTTGGTGTTGAAACCTGTGATTGATTACCCGTGTATGACCTTTGCCTGTTCCTGGATTCTGAACCTGTGCTTCTGACCCTGATCTATTGCCTGTACCTGGATTCTGAACCTCTGCTAATGACTCTGACCTATCGCCTGCCCCTAGACCCTGAACCTGTGCCTGTGACCTTGACACTTCTGCCTGTACCTGACATTCTCTCTGGTTCTCTGTCCAGTCCGCTGATCTCTGGCCTGCCGCTACTCCGTGTGCCACCTCCTGTACCTGTGCGCTACCTTGTTAACATAAACTCATACTACTCTGAGCATAAGACCTGGGGGCATCTGAGTACCTGTGAGTCTCTATGGGAAAGTCGGCTGCTAAATGTGAAGTTCTCTTCTACCTGTTCTATGAGTTTATGCCGCACTGGTGGCCATAACAGTATGTCTGGGAAACGTACACAGACCAGCTTCTGTTAACAGCATGCTTACCCATACCTTGGAAAATGGATGTCCTTCTATTTTCCAACCATGTCACAATCACTTTCTCATAAAAGAAGTGCCACACTGTCCTGTCATAGACTTCTCTAGTGACAATCACATCTGTGACAACTACCAAGATCATCTAGGGTGCACAGTCTTCCAAAGAACACAGAAGGATGATCAGGTAGCATTGTCAATTGAGGACAAACAATTCTTAGAAATAATGCAGAATGAACTAGTCAAAGATGAGGCAAACAGCTGGGTTGCACCTCTACCCTTTAGAACCCACAGACCTCGCCTACCTAACAACAGAGAACAAGTACTTACTTCTCTTCACTTAAACGTAACTTTCACAGGAAACTAGAGATGAGAGATCACTTCTTCTCTTTCATGGACAAAATATTTGAGAATGGCCATGCTGAGATAGCTCCCATCCTCAAAGATACAGAGGAATGCTGGTACCTAACTATGTCTGTAGTATATCACCCCAAGAAACCAGGTCAGATCAGAGTTGTGTTTGATTCCACTGCCAAGTTTGAAGGCATCTCCTTAAATGATGTTCTGTTGACAGGACCAGATCTTAACAACAAACTTCTCGGAGTACTTATGCGCTTCCGAAAGGACGCTATCTCCTTCACTGCTGATATTCAACAAATGTTCCATTGTTTCCACATAAGAGAAAAAGACAGGAATTTCTTAAGATTCCTTTGGTTCAGAGACATTGTTCTAAAGACATTGCAGAGTACCGCATATGGGTACACATCTTTGGTAACAGCCCTTCTCCTGCAGTTGCCATCTATGGACTCAGACATTCAGCTCATGAGGGTGAGCAAGAGTATGGTTCAGATGTTAGACAGTTCGTAGAAAAGGACTTCTACGTGGATGATTGTTTAAAATCTTTACCAACAGATGAGATTTCTGTCAGCCTCCTCAAAAGAATTCAGGAAATGCTTCTCTGCTCAAATCTCAGGCTTCACAAAATAGCTTCTAACAGCAGAGGAGTGATGGAAGCCTATCCTTCGCAAAACCATACTAGTGATTTAAAGGATTTAGATTTAATAACTGATTCTCCACCAGCTCAACATAGCTTTGGGCTGTTATGGGACTTAAAATCTGATTCCTTCACCTTCCAAGTGAACAATGAAGAAAAGCCTTTCACTCGCATAGGTGTCTTGTCTGCTATAAACAGCTTGTATGACCCCTTAGGATATGCAGCTCCTGTCACTATCCAAGGTAAAACTCTGCTCAGGGACCTAACCTGCAAGTCATCTGACTGGGATGCCCCACTGCCTACACAGAAAAAAGATCAGTGGGAAGAGTGGAAGAACTCCCTATCTGCCTTAACTAACCTTCATATTACGCGTCTGTATGCTCCTGTGCCTTCTACAGAGGTGCAGAACCAGAGACTGTGTGCAGTCCCGCCTAACCAAAATCGGGAATTGAGCGATATACTCACCGGGACACTCCCACTTCCAGTCCTGTTCTCCTGCTCCTCCCCGACACCTGCGGATGATAAGGAACTCACAGCCTCCCTCTGCGCTGTCAGTGAGACTAAGGGTGTACACCCACAACGCTAAACTTACTACAACAGCGACCCGACCCTAACAACTCTCTAATGGTCGGCAACGCAACTAAATTAACTATAACTAACTAGGTGTGGTGTACTAACAGGAACTGCTCACTGTACTCTACGGGGAACACCAGCCAGTGTTCACGGACTACTCCAGAAGGCAGTTCCTAACCCCCTCACCCAGGTCATACCAAGAAGACTGTCTTCTTGCTATGGGGTCACTCACGGATCCTGAGAACCAGCTGCACAAGGCCCGGCTGAGGCTCACTGGAACAGCACACTAACCTGGGAGTTGACTGCCGCGCGGAACAGCCGATCGTAACTGAACCGCTCGACTGCCTCCACCCAGGTATCGAACACGTGTCCGTCCACCCGGAACCGCCAGAGAACCTGCACGGAACTTGGGCTTGGAACACTCAACCAGAACCACGGGCCGCCCCTGGAACTGAATCAAGCTGTGCTGCACTGAGACTGTCTCACTCAGTCACCCCCTCTGGAAACCAGTGTAACCCCAGGGACCTATGGGACGGTAAAACTATCTGTGCTCTTCCCTAGTTATGTGTACCAGCTGGTAACTACACTTATCCCCACAGTGCAGGTTAGTACAGGACAACAACAAGTACAAGAGCCTACCTTTAATGGGGGCCTGATGTCTTGCACCTGGAAACAAATATGTAGCACACCAAAAATACAGTATACAAGCAATACTCGCCGCACAGACAGAATAAAAACAGTAATACAGTATTTTGCAAGCTACTCACCAGAGTACACAGCTGCTAGCCAACCAGCCGGTTGCTACAGCACCAACAGGAGCCTTCTGCTCTACTGTTACCTTCTACTCTCAGTGTACTCACCACTTACACAGGACCACTCACTAGACTAGTCAGGGCTCTCTCACGCCTCTGACTTCACCACCAGGGCCTTATGCCCTCCTGCTTAGGCCTCTAACTATGTCCTTGTGCCCTGTTTCCCAGGGGACACTAGCCCCTGCCTAACTAGGCCTTGCGGCCTTCCTCACTATGGCCTCTGGGCCACTAACTATAAGGGCCTTGTACCCTTAGTACACTTTGGGCTTATGCCCACTACCTAACTAACTACTAGGGCCTTGTGCCCTTTATACAGCTTGGGCTATTTGCCCTCTAACCGCTGGGGTCTAGTGCCCAACTCCCTGGGCCCTGGCCCTAACTCAATGTGCACGAGCCTTGTGCCCGACCGTGGCCACGGGCCTAGTGCCCGAATCAGGAGGGTGTGCTGCGGGCTTTAAATTTCAGTGTACAAGTAAGCTATCAAGTATTTGTGTGCTACATGAAAAAACAGGCCTTATTTAACTTAGGTGCAAAACAGAATACTAATTTGCACCCCTTGCATTGTTACATGGTTTTGTCCAGGAGACTGAAATAAGAAGTTCTCAAGTTAAGATCCTTAATGAATCAGGCCTCATGACTGCAACCCACAGCATCGACAGACACCAATTCAGATACCGCACCACCACACCAAACCATTAGAAGCAGTGGTTTATCGCTATGGGAAGATAAGTATAACATCTGTACATCTGTCCATTAATGCAAATCTTTGTTCAGAAAATAATCTGGTGGCAACCAAATGCATAAAAGCATGCAGACATGTGGTGTGGCTTGGATGAATATGGACTAGGATGCACCTGTTTGCCTCTACAGCAAAGATCCAGCTTATTTATCCTGAAACTTCATTCCTTTCTATCTCCACTTACCTAGAAATCATTGTCCGACGCTCTTCTCCTGGCTGACTCTGAGTTTTCTGTGTCCCATGGTTTCTGACAACAGCATGACCACGTGCAGGCAGCTCCCCATGCTGCAACAATCTCAGTGTCAGAGTGAGGACCGGTGCAGTATTTGTTATTCTTTATCCGGAGGGAACAGGCGCTGTAGACACTGCTTGTCCTTGTGCTTGCTGGATGGTCGGGTGGTGAGTGCCTTTTTTCCCTTTTGGACACGTTATTACATCCCACCTCCGCTACTCACTAGTTAGTGCAAGTTATAGAGCCCCAGTCTCTGCCCGCTTGCTGTGCGAAATATAGGTCTATCGACTCCTATATGCATGGATCCCTTTGCTGGCTTCAACGTGGTACCCTTTCTGCATATTTTGGGCTGTTATATCCTGCGTGATACCTGCCTGTAATTTAGTATGTGCTTCCCCTGCTGGGAATCTGTAGACACTGTATACCCTGTTGCATACCTGTGAATTTCATTTGCTACTCTATGCATCGCAAGGGACTGTGAACCATTCCCTTGAATTGTGCATCAGTAATTGTGCCTTGGTTTCACTTACCTGCTTCAATGCCTGCAGAAGCACTTTTACATTTTATCTGTATTCCTCCTTTCCACCTCCCTGATATCCTTCTACTCTTAACTACCATGAGCAAGTCCAGTCAATCTGCTGCTATGACAGCTTGCCTGGAGTGGTTTATCAGATCCTCTACACAAGCCAACTCGGGTGATACCCTGTGTCACGGAGGTGACTTTAGTACCTGCAAGTATTGGCTCAGCTATGCCAGGAGGCGCGGAGTCTAACACGCCGCCGGTATTCACCAGGGACCCCCGCAAGGGAGTTTGGACTTCGCGGCGAACGACGTGCAGGTCGCGGCCCTCCCAGGTAGCTACTTGCGAGGTAAGGGCAAATCCGTGGAGGTACAGGCCGAGTCAGAACCAAGCGGGCAGGTAAGGTACAAAATCAGAAGGCAGAGGATAGTCAGCAGGCCGAGGTCAGAACTGAAGTATAAATGCAGGACACAGGGAGGATCCAAAGGCAAGGTCAGGAAGCCGGGTCAAACACAGGAATCAAATGGAGAATACACTAAGGATGTCTGAAACGCTGGAGGCTAGGAAACTAGTTGCTCTGGCATCCTAGTGATGTCAGAGCAGGATATAAATAGCAGGAGCTAAACCCCCATTGGTGGGCAGTGATTCGGTGGCCAGCTGTCTGGCCGCCGACAGGAAATCATAGCAGCGCGTCCCGTTGTCATGGCGACGGGCGCGCATGCACACACCGCCGCCGGAAGGTGCGTCTCCGTTGCCTAGCAACGGGACGCTGCAGGAGAGTCAGACGTCCGTCCCTGCTTAGCGTGGAGGCGCGGGGATGGCGTCTGACAGTACACCCCTCCTCACAATCGGAAGACCTATCTGGTAAGGAGCGCTGTTTAAGAAAGGCGGATAGTAATCCTGGAGCATGCAAATCTTCTTTAAAAACCCAAGACCTCTGCTCTGGACCAAAGCCTTTCCAATGTACCAGGTACTGTAAACGTCCTCGAAATTTACGTTCTTCCAGGATTTGACTAACCTCATATTCGTCCCCCATAGTGGTGGGAATAGCATGAGGAACAGGGGTGACGTGGGAAAACTTGTTGAGTATCAGCGGTTTAAGGAGGGAAATATGGAAGGTGTTATGGATCTTTAGTGCCCGAGGAAGTTGGAGTCTAACCGTAACTGGGTTAATAATTTGAGTAACTGAGAAGGGTCCAATGAAGCGGGGTGCCAGTTTCATGGAGTGAACCCGAAGTCTCAAATTCCTAGTGGACAACCAGACCTTGTCCCCAACCTGGAGGGCTGGTACGACTCTTCTGTGAATATCAGCGGAGGATTTATAATGACGTCCAGACTTGAGAAGATTCTGTTTGGTGGAAACCCATAGTTTAGCCATATCTTGAGTCATGGCGTGGGCGGCAGGGACCGTGGGGGGAGGGAAAGAAAATGAGGGAAGCATGGGATGGGTTCCATATACAGTAAGGAATGGGGAATAACCAGAAGAAGAATGATTGTGGTTGTTGTGGGCAAATTCGGCCCAAGGTAACAGAAGACTCCAATTGGATTGGTTGTGTGAAGAAAAGCAACGAAGAAATAATTCTAAATCTTGATTAACTCGCTCCGTCTGACCGTTGGTTTGTGGGTGGTACCCAGAGGAGAATTTAAGACTGATACCTAAGTCCTTGCAGAAGGCTCTCCAGAAACGAGAAACAAACTGACTGCCACGGTCCGAGATTATCTCCCGAGGACAACCGTGTAGGCGGAAGATCTCTTTAATAAAGACTTGTGCTAGTTTAGTTGCATTAGGAAGGCCCTGGAGGGGGACGAAGTGGGCCATTTTAGAAAATCTGTCGACAGTGACCCAGATGGTGTTGTAGCCGTTGCTGGGTGGTAAGTCGGTGATGAAATCCATTGAGATGCTAGACCAAGGGTGGTCAGGAATTGGAAGAGGTTGTAACAGTCCAGCGGGAGGTTGTCTAGGTACTTTATTCTGAGCACAAGTAGTGCATGAGGCTACAAACTCCCGGACGTCAGTACGGATGGTGGGCCACCAGTATTGCCGAGAGAGTAGTGAAAGAGTCTTCTCTGATCCGGCATGTCCAGCAAACTTGGAAGTATGTGCCCAACGGAGCGCCCTCAGGCGAAGGTGTGGTTCCAGAAAGGAGCAACCGACAGGCGGTGTCCGAGTGACGGCCACAATGCAAGAAGGTTCTAAGACCGGTGGAGGTTCTACCGAATGAGGAGTATCAGAGGTGTCGAAGGAACGGGACAGAGCATCAGCCTTGGAGTTTAGTGAACCAGCACGGTAGGTGAGTTTGAGATTGAACCGAGCAAAGAACGAGGACCATCTGGCTTGACGGGGGTTCAAGCACCGAGCCTCCCGAAGGTAGATTAGATTCTTGTGATCGGTAAGTACGGTGACCGGGTGGAGAGCACCTTCCAGGAGGTGGCGCCATTCCTCGAGTGCAGATTTTACAGCTAACAACTCTTTATCCCCGATGCCGTAATTAGATTCAGAAGGGGAAAATCTCCTAGAGAAGAACCCGCAAGGTATTAGTCTCCCAGAAATAGTCTCTTGCGACAAGACTGCCCCGACACCAACCGAGGAGGCATCAACTTCGACTAGAAATGGTTTGTTTTGATCAGGTTGAGCAATCACTGAAGCGGAAGAGAAGGCTTTTTTAAAGAGTTCAAAAGCGGTAATGGCTTCCGGAGACCAAACTTGGGAATTAGCTGTTTTTCTGGTCAGATGGGTAATGGGTGCAATAATGGACGAAAAGTGCGGTATAATCTGTCGATAGTAGTTGGCGAATCCGACAAATCTCTGAATTGCTTTTAGTCCCACTGGTCTGGGCCATTCGAGTATAGCAGATAATTTCACAGGATCCATCTGCAGTCCGACTCCAGATACAATGTAACCCAGGAAGGGGATCCGGGATACCTCAAAAACACACTTCTCGAGTTTGCAGTATAATTTATTTGTTCTTAACCGAGAAAGAACCTCTGCAACATGAGCACGATGGGTGGCCAAATCTGGAGAGAAGATTAAAATATCGTCAAGATAAGCTACAACAGAAACGTAGAGAAGGTCTTGAAAAATCTCGTTAATAAAAGACTGAAACACAGCAGAGGCATTGCACAATCCAAAGGGCATCACGAGATACTCAAAGTGACCCTCTTTAGTGCAAAAGGCAGTCTTCCACTCGTCACCAGAGCGTATCCGGATGAGGTTGTATGCTCCTCTCAAATCTAATTTAGTAAAGATCTTAGAACCAGAGATCCTATCAAATAGTTCCGAGATGAGAGGCAACGGGTATCTGTTTTTCACAGTGATGGCATTCAATCGCCGGTAATCTATACAAGGTCGCAGTGTCCCGTCTTTTTTTTTGACAAAGAAGAATCCCGCCCCTGCGGGAGAGGTAGATTTCCTGATAAATCCACGCTGGAGATTTTCAGATATATAAGTAGACATGGCAGCAGTCTCAGGAAGAGATAATGGGTAAATCCTGCCCTTGGGAAGCGGTTTATCAGGAAGAAGTTCAATGGAGCAATCCCAGGCCCGATGAGGAGGTAGGGCCTCGGCTGCAGTCTTGCAGAACACATCTCGGTAGGAGTTATATGCAGAAGGTAATTCAATTTGAGGAGATGTCCGACGACAAGGAAGAGTAGAGTGGCCAGACTTTAGACCAGACAGGCAGGACTTAGAACATTGTGGGCCCCAGGAGGTGACCATAGCACGATTCCAATCAAATTGGGGTGAGTGAAGCTTGAGCCAAGGTAATCCTAAAATGACAGTGTTGACTGAACGAGGAAGAACCAAAAACTCGATAAGTTCAGAATGTAGCACCCCTACCGTCAGCCGAATAGGAGAACAGATGTGGGACACCGACCCGTTGGAGATCCGAGTCCCATCCACTGCGGTGAGAAATAACGGCTGAGGCAATTTTAGAGTATTTAATTGGAGTTGCGATGCCAGAGTGGCAGATATAAAATTCCCGGCAGAGCCGGAATCCACAAAGGCTAGGGTCTCAAAGGGGTCGACAGCTGAGTCCAAGGAGATGGGCATGAGGCAATCTGTGCTAGTAGTAGTGTAGGGAGTGGTAACTCCAACTCCTAAGTCGGCCTCCCTGCCACCGACTAGGAGGGGGCGTTTCCCGGTCTTTTAGTGCAAGAGGATATGGTATGACCAGGATCCCCGCAGTATAAGCACAGATTCTGTTTAAAGCGTCGCTGGCGTTCCTCAGCGGAAAGTCGAGATCGGCCAATCTGCATCGGTTCCTCCTGAAGTATCGGATTTTGGAACATGGGAGGATAGGCGAGTAGGGACCCGTCTGGAGGCGGAACGTTCCTGGGTGCGTTCTCTAAATCGTAGATCAATGCGGTTGCATAGGGTGATTAGTAAATCCAGATCAGTAGGAAGCTCCCGAGACGTTAACTCGTCCTTAACTCGATCCGATAGGCCTTGCCAGAATGCCGCTACTAGGGCTTCGTTGTTCCAGCTGAGTTCAGAGGACAGGGTGCGGAACTGAATGGCGTACTGTCCGACTGTCATGGACCCTTGACGGAGGTTAAGGAGGCTGGCGGCAGCAGAGGATACGCGGCCTGGCTCATTGAAGACCTTACGGAAGGTCTCAATAAAGGTAGCAGCATTAGCAAGCAGTGCGTCATTTCGCTCCCACAAGGGAGAAGCCCAAGCAAGTGCCTGTCCGGATAATAGAGAGATGATAAAAGCCACTTTGATGCGTTCCGAGGGGAACGAGGCAGGATTACACTCGAAATGAATAAGACACTGGTTTAGGAACCCCCTGCATTTCTTAGGCTCTCCGTCAAACTTCTTCAGCGGGGAAAGTCTCAAAACAGCAGTGGGTGCCACGGCAGGAGAGGAGGAAGTTGTTGCAGCCGCAGGAGTGGTCACGGGAACATTCTGGGCTGCAGTCATGGAGGTCTGGAGGGCCTCGAGACATGAGGCGACGCCTTGAACACAATGAAGCAACTGGGCTTGCTCGGCTTCTTGTTTCTCCACTCTGTGCGCCAAATGGAGTAGTAGATCACGTGCAGAAGGTTCGTTAGACGACTCAGTAGACATGGCCAGAGCAAACTGTCACGGAGGTGACTTTAGTACCTGCAAGTATTGGCTCAGCTATGCCAGGAGGCGCGGAGTCTAACACGCCGCCGGTATTCACCAGGGACCCCCGCAAGGGAGTTTGGACTTCGCGGTGAATGACGTGCAGGTCGCGGCCCTCCCAGGTAGCTACTTGCGAGGTAAGGGCAAATCCGTGGAGGTACAGGCCGAGTCAGAACCAAGCGGGCAGGTAAGGTACAAAATCAGAAGGCAGAGGATAGTCAGCAGGCCGAGGTCAGAACCGAAGTATAAATGCAGGACACAGGGAGGATCCAAAGGCAAGGTCAGGAAGCCGGGTCAAACACAGGAATCAAATGGAGAATACACTAAGGATGTCTGAAACGCTGGAGGCTAGGAAACTAGTTGCTCTGGCATCCTAGTGATGTCAGAGCAGGATATAAATAGCAGGAGCTAAACCCCCATTGGTGGGCAGTGATTCGGTGGCCAGCTGTCTGGCCGCCGACAGGAAATCATAGCAGCGCGTCCCGTTGTCATGGCGACGGGCGCGCATGCGCACACCGCCGCCGGAAGGTGCGTCTCCGTTGCCTAGCAACGGGACGCTGCAGGAGAGTCAGACGTCCGTCCCTGCTTAGCGTGGAGGCGCGGGGACGGCGTCTGACACCCTGGCTACCTCTCAACAATCTCCTCCTCCTGCCGACCCTGCAGGGTCTTGCCTTGAGGTTTCTCTTCAGCAAGTGTTGGTGGCTATTTTGGCATAAGAGAAATGTGTGACTGACTCCATTGGAGCAGTCCAAATGAACCGATCCTTTATCAGGCAAGATCTCCAGAAAATGAGAGAAAAAGTAGGTGAGGCCAAATATACGGCCCTCATAAAAGGTGAAATTTGTCTTGTCTCTCAATTTAATGTGTTCAAAAACTTTCAGATCTGGAAGGCAGGCTCCATAGAAATAATACACATATTGTAGGCCTCCCTGAGCATGCTGAGGGCTCCAATCTGAAACCTTATACAAATGTTTGGGACAGAAGCATTTACACAGCAATTTTGCGCGGTAAAGAGACCATCATCTGCCTGCAGAGCCTCCGCAATCTGGCATATCACAAGGTACTTTCATAGCAAAATTTTTACACTATAAAGATAGGTATGCTATCCTAAAATTGGTCAACAAGGTCCATTGAAGTTTGAAAATCAGACTGTGCCTGTTTCCTGGATTTTGCCGTGGATGTGCAAAAGATCCATGCGCAATTTTCTTAGGTCAAGAGACGTTTCCAGGATCTTTTGTTTCCATACTCCATGCTGTTTCCATCAGATCTGAGAGTAGTAGCGGATGGCAGAAGTCACTTTGTGTCACTCTTCAAGATGCCATAGAGTGGCTGGATGGCTGTCCGCCAGAGAGGGCTCAGCATGTACAGTGAATAAACTTAGCTATGAGCTGTATCATGTGGGGTGTCTGTATTGTATAATAACCCCTGTTGGGTGACTATATTGAGTTATGGTGGGGGGTGTATGGGTTTCTCTGAACACATAAGGTTTCATCACACAGACCTCTAGGCACCACACTCTGTTTCTTAGTTTGGTAGGTTTGGTATGGGGTACCACTTGATGCTATTTGTCCTCTACCCCAGTTCCTGCCATGTTGTGTAAATTTTTATTTTATTTACTGGAATTTCCTTTTATAAGGAGAGGTCAGTGCTGTATGACTTTTAAGAACGGTCTCTTTTGCCTTTTACTCCTTGGTTAGTTTTCCCTGGAAATTTCTGTTCTGGGCATTTGTAGAGGGTTGGCTCCCGCCAGAAGTTCTCATTGTGTTACCACAAAGGGTTTAAATTTCCCTCTTTTGTAGGATGTTTCGGGTGTAGGTTTTTGATTCAGGGTTCCAGGTATATCTTGTTGGGTATGGCTATACGTGGTGGATTTAGGGTTTAGCTAAGATACCACTGCATAATGTCATGCTAATTTTTCCTGATGGTAAATGTACTATTATTATCTGCTATTGTATGGGTGTTTGTTTCATTTGGTTGGACTCAGTGGTCTGTCATTTCTTGCATTGGGTCTTACATTTCCCGTTATATGTTTGTATTGCACTGGACCAGGTGCCTCAGGAGTTGGTACATTCTAGGACTGGCATGTTACTAGTCCATATGTGTTTGAGGAATGATGACTGAGGACACAGAAGTGGGGAGCTCAGTATGCTAATTTGGAATGTACGGGGTCTTAATATTAAGATTAAGTGTTTTTTGGTACTGACCAAGGTTAAGAAATATAATCCCGATATAATGTGCTTGGTAGAAACACATTTGCACACTTGCTCTTGCTCTTAATCGACCATGAGTGGGTTGGACTTACCATTCATCCCAGTCTTCTAATTCTTGAGAGGTGTCTATCGAAGGAGTCTGTTTGTGCCTGGCCATTCCCTCCAAGCCCATGGTATTTGCAAAATTGGTAGCCAAACTTGGTCTGACTGACGACTGGAGATTTAGGTTCCCACAGGCTCAACATTTTTCATGCCACTCAGCATCCCATCATACTTTGTCCCGGATTGCAAATTGACTTAGCCCTGGTCTCCCATACCATGCTCCATTTAGTTGGGGATTTGTGTTATTTGGCTAGAAGAATCTCAGATCATTCCCCTCTATCCTTATGTGTCACCCTTAAGCCCGATACTGGAACCAAATTCTGAAAATGTAATCCTTTTCGACTTACCCTAATTGGTATGGACAGTGACCTAATAGCGAAATGGGAAGGATACTGTGGGGTTAATTCCTGTACTGTTAGCTCCCCTATGTTGTAGGATACCTTCAAGGCTTTTCTTTGGGGCACCTTACCAGAATATTGGGCGGAAAAGGTTTTCCAGACAGTCAGAGACTCAGTTGGAACAGAAGTGTTGAGACCTAGAAGAGACCTAGCTTTTCTCATCCTCTAGGCGGGATCGTTTGTTCTGGCTCCAGGCTCAAAGGGACTGGACAGACTTTTTACTTGACAAGTACAAATGGAAATTACTTTTTTCCATGCACATTGTGTACAATCAGGGGCATAAGAGTGGTAGTATGATGGCCTATTTATCCAAATCTGAATTGGACCCTAGATGTATCCCTGCTCTTTTAGATAGTCAGGGTGATACTCACACTCGGGCGTACTATGACAAACTATAGAGCTCCCAAGTGTCTTATTCCCCCTAACAACTTCGTGTATAAGAATTTTATTTCATCCCAAATCTTAAGGACACATTAGATAGTCTGAGGAAGGGATTCTCTCCTGTCTATGTCGGAAGCTTCAATTATAGTCACGCCCAAACATGGAAAGGATCCTCTTCTACCAGATTCCTACAAGCCCATATCACTAATGACCACGGATGTTAAGATCCTGGCCAAAGTACTTGTCACTAGGTTAAACATGATAATATCCCAGATTGTCCATCCAGACCAGTCTGGTTTTAAAACAGGGAAGTTAATCTCTGGAAGTTGTTCATTCAGATTCAAATGTTTTCCCCCACGATGATGGAGCAAATGGTTGTGTCCTTTGATGTGGCCAAGTCCTTTGATTCAGTGGACTGTCTTTTTTTCTGGGAGGTTTTGGCGGAATTTGGGTTTGGCCATAGATTTATGGGGTGGGTGAAACTGCTTTATTCTGCACTGGAGGCAAGAATGTGCATTAACTACACCTCTGCCCCCTTTGCTTTGGGGAAGGGAACACGACAGGGCTGCCCTTTCTTTCCTGCCCTGTTTGTTCTTGCTATAGAGCCTTTAGTGTGTCCTATTTGATGGTATCTAGGGTGTGTGGTCTACAGGTGAGCGTTCCATTGTTAAAATCACCTTATACACGGATGATATGCTCCTTTTTTTGAAAGATGCCAATGTTTCCCTTATTAACCTGCTGAGGTTGGTTGATGGCTTTGACACATACTCTGGTCTTTGAATAAACTGGAGCAAATATAATATCTTTCCTCTCTGTGGAGGCATATCAAGGAATGTACAGATACATTCTTTGTTACAATGGAAGACTCAGCTTAAATATTTGGGGATACAGATTTCTAACAACACGCTTGACTATGTTACACTTAACATAGACCCTGTCATTGAATACATTAAGTCTAAACTCCATACCTACAGGAAACTACCACTATCCATGACGGGTTGGGTAAATTTAATAAATATTTAATAATAAATTATTATAAAGCCTAATTTCTTTTATTCGTTACAATTTGCACCTATTTATTTTCATGGACAGGTTTTCTCAAGGATAAATAAATAACTTTCCTCTCTGGTCTGGGGGGGACAAAGAGTGTGCATATGTTTGGATACACTTTGCTGCTCCAGGGCTTCTGGTGTATTAGTCTTCCCTAATTTTAAAGCCTATTATATTGCAGCTCAATTGACACACTAATAGGAATGAGTTGGGAGCGACCCGGGTGACACCCTTTGCAGATACTTACATGAGCGGACAGTGTGCTTCTGGGGACCACGGTCTCTTGGGGTACGGCCCCTTTTCTTAGACAGACAATTCTGGATTGGAACGTGGTGCATGAATCTTTGGATTATGTGGGCTGGGATCCTGAGTTTGTTCAGTTGGTCAGCTCTGCTCTGACACCTACTTGAAATACTTTGACCAATTAAAGTCAGAATATGGGCTCCCGAACAAGTTATTTTATGGCTACTTACAGCTACGCCATGTTCTCCAAACTCAATTTCATAACATTGTTCCCCAGTTCTGTAATGCTCCGTTTAAGGGTATCTTACGTGGCTTGGGTTCCGTAAAATTATTTCCATACTATACGCTACCATTCTTCCTGTTAGTTTACAGGGGGATTTGCCTGTCCTTAACGTTAGATGGGAAGATGACTTGGGTCCCCTTGATGAGGAAGACTGGAGCATTATGCTTGGTAGTGCCCTAGTTGCTACTTTGGTTTTCCCAGATCCAAAAGTGTCTTAATGTCTATATTACACAGGAAGAAAATATGTGCAGTCAATGGTTAATGGCAAGCATAGATCAAAGAAGCACCAGGAACAATAGGTATAATGGATAAATGCAGAGTCACAGACACAAAGTAGAACTGGAGCACAGGACAGCAGGATGACCAGGATTTCCAAATTTAGCAGATGAATCAGGAGACACTGGATATCAGGCACAAATAGTAAAGTGCATATTCAGGTTACCAGGTTTAGCAGATGAAGCGCAGGTAAAAGGAGACTGAATTACCAGGTTAGTAAGGAGGCACAAGGCACAGGTTAGCTAGGAGGCGTGAGGCACTGGATGGTCAATGTGAGAATCAGGCAAAAGGAGGGTCAGGCAAGACAGAGGTTAGAAGCTGGAAGATCCACAATATACCAGTGAGTAAGCAGAAGTGAGGTCCAATGAAACCAGAGTCTGGTCACATAAAGGAACAAAGCAGGAGTCAAATGCCAGTGAGAAGTCAGGATCCAAAAAGGAGTATCACCAGCAGCAGAGACAAACGAATTGGCACTTGTCTGTAGGAAAAGGCTGTCTTAAAAAGGCCAGACGCAGGTGTTCATGATGCAGATCAGATGATGAGGGCTTAACCCTGTGCAGGCAAGGAGAAACTGTCCAGGTATAACAGCAGCACCTCTGGTAGCACAAATTCATAATAAGGACAGAGTCCTAAAAGGCACCCGCTCTGGTGGTTGTCTCTGTTTTCATGTACTGCCATTGTTTATTGTTTACAGTCTCTCTACCTGGTAATTTAATCTATTCATTTTGAAATTGAATTGTATATGCTGCTCTTAGTCTTCTAGTTTGAAACCCTGCTGATTTTCTTTTATTTCAATGTGCATCCAGTTTTTTCAAGACTCTGAGGCTCAGTCATTAAGGAGTGCATCTGCCTTTTTTTCGTGTATTGTCCGCACATTCATTCTGTGCATGACCAGAATCGGACTATATGCCCAGGAACACAATGGGTTCCAAGTCGTCTTGGAGTGCAAAGGACACTTACTACACCTTACGATTTCAGGGAGGGAACGGGGTGGACTGTTATTTGTGTTCTTAATAAAGCCACTTTAACCACTTACGCTTTCTCCATGGTCACACCTGGGAAATCCTGACAAGATCCAATTGAACCGTTCCAAAGGGTCTGTTGTTAATATTTTAGAAAATGTGGGATCAGAAGCTGTTGCTGGCTATAGCAGTGTGCTGGGGGAAAAAATGTTGTGTGTATGTTCCTTGCAGGATAACCCCACCCTTTCAAGCACCTGTTATGGCCTATAAATTGATTTGAGCAGCTTCCACTTTTGTATTAGGGAACGGGGTGTGTAAGGAACATATGCACATAGGCAATGTACTATAAGGGCGTTCCTGTGCAGCAACATCTAAATTAGGTTCAGGCGCACATAGCAGCACACTATTTTCCAAAAGTAAAAGCTGCTCCTGCCTGGGGTCTAGTTTAAATCACCGCTGACACCCGTAAACAAACACAGCTGCACACCTGCCTCATCTAATAGAATTTAAACTTTGCTCCATTCACTTGCAAGCACTCATCTCCTTATAGACCAATATATAAAACCCATTGATTAATATGGTGCCATTTCGCCTGAATCGATTGCTGTTTGGAGAGATACATTGTATAGTTTAAATTTTTTTACAACTTTAGTTTTCTAAATAGGTATGTTGTTGTTTTCAAGCACTGCATATGAATGTGAATGGTTTAAGAATAATTGATTTTAAATTTGTGGCTATATATTTATACCATAGTAATATGCCACTATGCCAATGCATGTCTGTTTTAAAATGTTATGTGCCTGCTGAATAGTTTATCACCTGCTTGGGTACATTAGTATTGTTTGTTTTTATAAAAAAAATCTGTAAGTTTGTGAAAGCATTGCCTATGTATTCTACTATATATTGAAATGTGCCAAAACATTTTTAGTTTATTTATATATGTCATTAATTTATTTGTTTTAAATATTTTATGTCATGATATATTTTTTTTTGCAGTCATATAATAAGCCTGGCAAGGCCACTTGTAGGTGAAAGTATATTTGCAATTTTTAATGTACAAACAGACTGAAAAGGTTGCAAGGAGTGAGGTAATTTATTTTTTGTCCCCCATCATCCATCTCTCTCACATATAGCATTTCCTGGAAATGACGCAAGTGGAGAAATGACGCAGGTGTAGAAATAGCCGTCAACCCCCTTTAGAAACCAGCAATTGATCCACCATTGCCAGCCCAGGGAGCATTTCTTCAGGCCACGTATCAGCCTCTTTGGTATGTCTGATGTTGAGGTGGTCCGTCACTATTGGCTTCTATCGGCTTCTACCTCATGTCATCATGGACACCCTGGGCATTGTACTGAGTAACTAGAGAGAAGGAGCAACATCCCAACAGCAATACCACCATTGACCAAAACTGTTGGCGTTATTGCACTTTTGCGCCACTAGGTCCTTCAGCCCACAGTGGGGGTCGCATCAGGAATGTCCCAGAAGTCCTTCAGTCGGGTGATAAAGGCTGTGCTGCATACCTTCCTGTCGGTAATTTATCCATCTGCAACTCGATGAGGAGTCCCTTGTGCCCATAAAGCATCAGTTTTCACCATATCCGGCTTTCTGCATTGTATTAGCAGTAGATGGCACACAAGTAGCTCTGGTCCCGTCAGATGGGAATGCATCAATGTATTTGAATCCGAAGCATTTCCACTAGATAAATGTCCAGGCTATATGTTATAGTTGTCATTATCTACGTCCAGCTACACGGCAGCTACTTCTCTGTAGTGCTGCTTTGCATTCTGCAGATCCTGCCTGTAAGGGGTTAACTCCTCATCATTGAGCGTGAATCCTGATCACCTGTGGCTGACCTTTATCTGCAATCTGAGCCAGTTCATCATTTGCCATTGCTGCTGCTGGTTTCTCTGTGCATTCTTGTGATCTGATCCTGACCTGCTATCTGGTATTGGCTCCTGCTAATCCGGTCCTTTTGCACCTTCTCTTGCTACCTAGACCCCGACTTCATTTTGACCTTGCTTCTGCTCATTCACTGACATTGTGGATTTTCCAATTTCTGACCCTTAACCCATCTGACCCTCTGTTTTCCTGACACCCCTGAACTATCTGGTGCCTCATAGCTCCTGGCTAACCTGGAATCCTGATACCCGTGGATCATCCGATGACATGTGCCTCCTGACTAAACCTGAATCCTTTACCCATGGGTTATCCAGTGTCTCCTGCTTCCCTTGCAACTCCAGCCTCAGAGCCTGACCTGGTAAACCTGTTACCCTGTGCTGTAGTTTTCTGTTTGTGTCTAATAGCCTGCATTTAACCTTATACCTGCCATCTCTGCTGTCTTGAACCTGCCGCCTTTATGAACTCAGTTGACATTAACCATTGATTGCATCTGTTGGTTCCTTTGTAAGGCTGAGTACAAACTACAGTGTTTTCAGCTGATTATCGGGTCAATCAAACAATAAATGACTATTCGGCCCGATATCGCATTTATATGTATACTGTAACAATGAACAATTATTGTTCCAAAGCACATTGTATCATTTCATTTGATTTTTAAACTGCTAGTTGTTCAACGATGGAACAATGTCATTTCAATTCGGCAGTGTGCATGCACTCAAGACTAGCAGTGTCCATAGCTCTCTATAGAGAGTACAGAGTCACAATCTTTTCAGCCAATGGTTATCGCAGATGAAGAGCACAGATCTGAAGGTAAATTGTGTAAAATGTGTTTACTGTGTACACATAAATCGGCATGCTGGGTACATATGAATTAGAATGACCTTGCTTGTGCTCATTCCCTGGCATTGAGCATTGTCCGACTTCTGACACCTGTCCTGTCTAACTCTCCATTTATCTGACACCCATGGATCATCTCGTTCCTCCTGCCTCCTGGCTAACCTGGAATCCTGACACCCGTGCATAATCCGCTGACTTGTACCTTGGTTAAACCTGGAATTCTGACACTCATGGATCATCAAGTGCCTCCCAGATAAACCTGAATCCTATGTAGGATCCCTGCCCATGTAGGCTCACCAATTCCCCAGAATCTGCGAGTGTCTCCCGATGGAGTGATAACAAATCAGTCCTAGAGGTATAGCACCTGATCTGTCTCAATAGGTTCCTGGTTCAAACAATCCTCTCTGGCACTAAAAGAATGCGGCTACTCAACATCACTCCAAGTCTGTCTGTCCAGAATCCCACAGCAACAACAACCTCTCCCCTCTGGCTTTCCCTTTTTGTTCATCCCCAAAATGCCCCGATCCTTGCCACCTCCCTGGGTCATTCCCCTGGGCCATGATCCATTTTCATTGGTGGTGGATGGAATCTAGGTAGTAACAGTGGTGCAGGCAGAATATGACCTCAGCAGTAGCCCACCTGCTGTTTCTCTGCCAGAATGTCTGAGCCAGTCCTGTGGAAGACAATGGGTAATGATTGGCCTTCCCCACAGCCAGATCTTAGATAGCACTCAGTCCCCTGAAGTTAACCACTTTCACTACTTTGTAATGTCACAGGGTCCCCAGCAGTTCCATGCTTCCTGTGGGTTTGTCCCCCTCCCTCTTTGGTCACAAAACAATGCTGGATGAGCCTATGTTGCCCAATTGGCTCACTGACTGACAGACCAGGTTTTCCCAATATTCCCACTGTGGTTCCTGGTCTCATTACAGTATGTCATGTAGAGAATAAATAATCTTTAACCTTAGTTCCACACCCCTTGATACATTTACTCCTAAGTGTTACAAAAAGCCAACAGATGTAAATACGTACATCTTCAAAAACAGTGAACATCATGAGAATTGGCTCAACAGTATATCATATAGCCAATACATACTATTGAGAAGAAATTGCACTGAACAAGAGATCCTTTCACCTAGATGGACAAAATGAACTCCAACTTCAGCAAAAAGGGCTGTCGTGATAACAAATTAAATTTAGCAAGAGTAAAGGCTGAAAAATGAACAGGCATGATTTATTATTTCCCAAGGCCAAAGAGCCCAAAAAACGCAACAAATGTGATTTACTTTTTATTACAAGATATAGTTATTATCATAAAGCTATAAAAAAAAAACAAATGTAAACATTGGCGTGCTTTGGGTAAGGATAAAAAAATTACATCAGATCCTACCAGATAAACCTTCCTTTATATACAGAAGGGCCCCAAATCTTAAAGATAAGTTAGTAAGAGGTGCACTTCAGGGAAAATCCATCTGTTGGACATATCAAGACCAAAGGATTCCATAGATGTAGAATGTGCTCTGCCTACCGTACAATTAAAGGCAATAATAGTAAAACTCAAGATTTCATAGTACAAAATCAAGTATAGAAGATAAATCACTTCATCACTTGTAATTAAAAAAATAACATTTACTTATTAGAATGTAAGTGTGGCCTTTTCTATTTAGGGAAGACCACAATGATGCTCAAGAAATGTATTTCTGAACATATTTGGAATATAAAAAAAGGAAACAAAACACATTCATTTTCAGCACATTTTAATGAAAAACACAATTGTTCAGAAAAAGTAAGGGTGTGCACCGGGCACTTTTAGTGTTTTGGGTTCTGATTAGCTTGAGGTTTTGGGTTCTGATTTGTTTTGCCAAAACACCTGACGAAAGGTTTTGGTTCTGATTTCGGGTTTTGGGTTCTGATTTATTTTTAAAAAAGCATAAAAAGCACTAAAATCCAGTTTTTGGTTTTTTTTCCACTCCTACGCTATTATTGACATCAATAACATTCAATAACAATCATTTCCACTAATTTCCAGTCTATTCTGAACACCTCACACCTCACAATATTGTTTTTAGTCCAAAACGTTGCACCGAGGTAGCTTTCTGGACTGCGTAGTGGAGTGGGCCCGGTACCCAATTTGGTAGCGGGGCCACAATACCTCCTCCAACCATGGTACAGAGCATTCATCATTGAGATCCCATCAAGTATGTAAAAGACAGACAGGGTCGAAGTGTTATTTGTTGACTTTGTGAACAAAAAAACTGTCCCTGTTGCAAATCTTCGTGCAATGAAGAGTGACTTTTTCATTTAAAGGCTCAAGCTTTCAAGTGTAGTGTTTATAAGTTAATTATACTTTTGGTTTAATTTGTTTAATTTGTTTTAATTTTGTTTTACTTTGTGCTCATGGCAAACGACTGTTGAACGGTCACATAATGCCAAAAAAAGAGTTGCAAGATGGAATTGTCCTTGGGCCCTCCCACCCACCCTGATGTTGTTGAAATAGGACATGCACACTTTAACAAACCAATCATTTCAGCGACAGGGCCTACCAAACAACTGTGGCTGAAACGATTGGTTTGTTTGGGCCCCCACACCAAAAAAGCTATTCATCTCTCCCTGTACAAACTAAACAGGCTCTACTTAGGCAAGATGTCGTCCTCATCCTCATCCTCTGATTCCTCTCCCCCTTCAGTGTGTACTTCCTCATCCTCACACATTATCAATTCGTCCCCGCTGGACTCCACAAGCACAGGTCCCTCTGTATTATCTGGAGGGCAGTGCTGTACTTGATTGAGGAATTGATAATTAATTTTTATGAACATCATTTTTTCAACGTTCTGAGGAAGCAACCTTCTTCGCCGCTCACTGACCAGGTTCCCCGCTGCATTAAAAACTCTTTCCGAGTACACACTGGAGGGGGGACAACTCAGGTAAAATAGAGCCAGTTTGTACAGGGGCTTCCAAACTGCCTTTTTTTCCTGCCAGTAACAATATGGACTGTCTGACATGTCTATTTGGATGGTGTCAGAAAAATAATCCTCCACCATTTTTTGGATTGGGTTTTTGGATTTGACATGCCCTGTACTAGGAGATTGGGCATCGGCCTTGGCAGACAACGTTGATGGCATTTTTGTACTCCATTATATGCAGCACTAATGAGTGTACCCGTAAACCACACATACTTTGGAAATGCTTAAAAATTGAACGTAGTAAATGTAATATAGATTGCAGTACCTATTCTCTGGAACTGCTTAAAGAATGAACGTAGTAAATGTAATATAGATTGCAGTTCCTATTTTTTGGACTGCTTAAACAGTGAACGTAGAAATATAGATTGCAGTTCCTATTTTTTGGACTGCTGAAACAGTGAACGTAGTAATATAGATTGTAGTTCCTATTTTTTGGACTGCAGAAACCGTGAATGTAGGTATTGCAGTACTAATATTTCAGGACTGCAATAATATATTGCTCTAGAATTTTTTTATACTTTTTAAATTATTTTTTTAATATTTTTTTTTTTGGAGTTTTTAATAATTAGACAATTATTATGGACTTAGCACAAAAATGCACAGGACTAAAGCACCACTGGACTCAGCAGGACAGAGCACAGGACAAAAGGACCACTGGACTCAGCAAGGACAGAGCACTGGACACAAGCATAAAGCACCACTGGACTCAGCAAGGACAGAGCACTGGACACAAGCATAAAGCATAACTGCACTGATCACGCAGGAGTACCACTACCCTACAGCCTCCCTCTACCCTGATCACAGCCCAAATGAAAATGGCGGCGGCTAGCGGGGAATTTATGCAATCCGAGTCTCGCAAGATCCGACGCGAGACTTGGACGTTAGAGCCTCAGTTTCATTTTTTTGGCGCCGGAAATACTCGAACAGTGCTCGGATCCGCACTGTTCGGGTGGGCTCGGATTAGCGGAATCCGAGCCCGCTCATCCTTAAGAAAAAGAGCTGCTGAATTTCTGAGGGATAGATTCAATAGAGAGAAATTGGAAATATAGAAATCATCATTAGTTATCTATATAGCGCCACTAATTCCGCAGCGCTGTACAGAGAGCTCGTTCACATCAGTCTCTGTCCCATTGGAGCTTACAGTCTAAATTCCCTAACATACACACAGACAGTATAAGGTCAATTTTGATAGCAGTCAATTAACCTACTAGTATGCTTTTTTTGAGTGTGGGAGGAAACCGGAGCACGCTGAGAAAACCCACACAAACACACATACAAACTCCACACAGATAAGGCCATGGTTAGGAATCAAACTCATGACCCGAAGAATCAAAATCATGACCCCAGTGCTGTGAGGCAGAAGTGCTAACCACTAGGCCACTGTGCTGTTATATAGACAATCAGCTAATGAGGACTGAAATGTCATGGATATATAAACTCAATTGCCTTATCCTTCATGGTTTGAATAAAGATTTCGAACTAAAATGCTTTTTTGTCTTAAAGTGCATAAAGCATGATTTTATTCAGGGTATCTCTTGGAGTTAATCAATCTTCTTATTCATTTTGGCTTGTTTTCTTTCCCCCTTTATATTTATTGTAATTATCGGTTCTTCTAGATTTCAAATGATCATCCACTCTGATCACATGAAGTAACATGGTAACAAGTTGAAATGGACCAGATGAAAATATGAAAACAACTTCCATTTGCTTAATAACATGTATTAGTGAAATGTATATAATTCAATTGGAATCTGCTGTGTGTGTTCATATATTAATCTTTATGAATGAATATCAAATGAATCATACTTTAATTATATGGTTCATATTATGCATAGTATTTGCTTGTTATTAAAATTTTGTGAATAGCTGAATTAGTACCTATTCATTTTACATCTTATTCCTTATGAACTAGATCGAAACATTTCTTAGAAGTTTCTTATAAATAACAGCGATCATAGACTTGCGCTATTTACAAAACAAGGTCTGAATCACAAACCCCAGCAGACCGCATGCCACATTTATGCATAATCCTTCCTTGTTTTCATGTAACCATAGATACTCTCTACATTGCTCACTTTGGACGAAACCTTCAGTGATCGCCCATATAGTTGAAAGTAATCACAGTAACAAATCACGTCTCTAGATCGTCATTTATACTAAACTAAAGTTTCGTTTTAAATCATGAATAAAGGAATTTTATTACTAGACTGCTATGGAGTGTTAATTTGAAGATGAAAATCAGTGTTATTCTCTTGAAATCGACTAGATTAGATGTTTTTGTTTTTTGTCTATGTAAAATATGATTGGTGTACATGACTACAAAATGGCTTCCTGACACTTGTATCTTATCTACCTTGATAAAGACTGATCTATATGGTTCAAACACATTGGAGGTTGAGAAACGAGTATCTGTGACCAACTCTTCTATTTTATATAACTGCCAGTGTTTCTAATACCCTGGGGAAGTTAAAGATCTTCTTATCCACTGTCATTGTTCACTCAATCTTTACAGTAGGAGTACTTGCACACATTTTCGCTATTTGGAGTATTTTTTACATTTCTGCCGTGAACAGAGAGAACTTACAGTTATTTATAAGGGTTAACCTATCACATAATTGTGGGGAACAAGGTCTAAATCATAACTGCAGTGTAAATATGGTATATCAAATGAATCCATTAATAAGCTACTAAAGTGTAAAATGTGAAGCCAGAAAATCTGTGTGTGTGTTGTGTGTGTGTGTGTGTATTCGGTGGCTGTGCACATCCCAGTGTTAGAAGATAGCAGTGTCACCTGTAGCAGCTTCAAAGGCCCCTGTGGTGAGATATATCTTTGCCTGGGGGAGTTTTAACACCTAAATAGACTTTTAGGAACTGCTGAGCATGGTGTCTGACTTGGCTATAGTATATCGACAAGAATAATTAAGTTTTAAAATATGCCACTTAAAATCAATAAAAGTAGTGATCAACCTGAAATACCTCAATAGCATGATGAAGGGCAGCTCATATGTCAAATTAAGAATTCTTAATGAATGAGTATAAGCTCTACTAATACACTGTATCTAGGCCTGTTTGGTATCAAAAGATGGACACATTTGTAAAGTATTTATTAATAATAAAATTGGGTCTGGGTGACGCTTCATAGAAAAGTTAGGTCACATAGTAGAATTGAATAGTAAATCAGACAACATGCAAATGGTGATTGAAAAAAGTGTCACCAACCACATCCACTGAGGGTAGGGACAGGTGTGGAAGTGTCTTTAAAAAGCTGAGACCAGTTACAACAAATTATGAGTCTTTTGGGAAAATCAATCCACATTTATAAGCTGTTCATCTTCCTAGCCAATTTCCCATGGCACAGTTTATACAACTCATGTAAGTTATACTCTGAATGTAACCATTTTATTTTAAACTGCTTTGCTTGTGTATGTTATGTAAATTTTTTAAATGTTTTTTTTTTTATATTTGAATGCTCTGTACCTTTGTATATTAAATCTATAAATTTAGTAAGTTGAGTCCTAGATACTCTAATAAATCCATTAGCCTGTTAAGAAGAATATAGCTTGACCAAGTTAACCCTTTGAATACCGGTGTGTGATTTGTTGATACATTTGACATTTGACTAAGCCTAGTGTGTGCTTGCATTTACATCTGTGTAACAGTCTGGAGGTGTGAAGAGTTAACCCTTTGTTTGCTGATGTGGGCCTTGCTAGCCTGTTGGTAGCCAAAAGCCTTGTGTGCCAGTGTGGGATAGTATATTGGGATCCTATTGCCCGTATTCAATAGGTAGTGGAAAACCTGAAGTGCGTGGGGTGGGTGAAAGCGCTGTGTGGGGGCGATTCAGTAGGTCTATAACCTGTGTGATAGGTAGAGAGAGACTGCGGGCTGGACTCATGTGTAATTTCATACAGCAAACACCTCAAAGTCAATTTCTATATGAGTGTATTATCTTTTTATCAACATTTCTAAGTTTTAAACGATATTATGCCAGATGTTCTTTTTCTGTGTGTTTTATTCTCACTTTATAATGAGGAAATGAAAGGAGATATATACAAAGGAGGGATCCTGTAAGAAGACACTTCCAGTTATAAAAGATGAAAACAACCTCAAAGGCTTAAAGAAAACCTTCAGTAAGTTTTCTACCACTAAAGGGAAGCACAATTGGGCACTCTGGTCACCAAGCACTGAGGGTGTGAAGAGTTTTGCTCACAATCTTAAGGATTAGACACTTTATTATTTAGATGGTGTTTCAATGTTTCATGTGTAACAGAATTACACTATTATTGCTTTACGTATTTATGTTACAATGTTGATACTCAATTGGGAAGACATTAATCCCCATAAAATTTCAGTGTGCTTTGTTTTTATTTCAGCTTTTATACATTTATATAAGTTTTCATGTTGATATATGTTTTGCTTTAGTATCCCAATAGCACTTACACATTTATGATTACTATTTCTGTTGTTATATTTCTGAAACTAGTGTATGGTTTACATAAGAAATATCTTATCTGCGGTTGACTGAGGGGCGCTGTTAGAATTCACTTACTTATTTCACTACATAAATAATTGTTGCTGATGATGATGAAGAGAGATTGAAGAGAGATGAACAAGACAGACATATAAAAAGAACTGGACTGGTAGGCATACTGCAGATACTCCACTCTATTCCTGTTATTCAGGCAGCTAGAGATGCCCCTTTCCTAATCTTTGTGATGGGATCCCCATATTGACATAGAGACTGATTGGGGTATTTTTCGCTGCAGTGACAACCTATTTCACATATGCCACCAGTGCTACAGTTGCTGCAGCTTCACTTTAAGGATCCTGGTTTGGATAATCTTCTCACTTGATCTTTTACTACCATCCCATGTGACACTGGAGAAGAGGCACACTATATAACTGCAAGTGATTTCTTTGCTAAAGCTTTAGCCCTATTGGTGTTATTGAAAAACAGATGGCTTTATCATTTTATTTTGGGACTTGAAGCTAGATTTTATGTGGAGATTTTAACATCATTCAGTACAAATTTTATTTTATCTCACAAACATCGGTTACAGTAGTATTTTCTAGACAGGGGTCATGGACCTGTAGCACTGTCTATTATTATTACTATTCTTTTGTTGCCTGAAATTCCCACTCCTCTGGCAGTGGCGCACACAGGGGGGCTTTCTGGGTCTCCAGAAACCCCTCCCCTCCGCTAACGAAGTGCCCCACATATCGGCACTGTACTATACAGCAGCCGCGGACACTTCTTTGACAGCACCGCGGTTTTTTTTTGGGTGGGGGGGAATCCCCCCCCTAACAATCCTGCGTGCGCCCCTGTCTGGGTAACAGGAATCCTACCCCCAGATGTGCCTCTATAAATCCTTAAATGACATATTTATAATACACCACAGTTCAACAGAAATGATAATATATTACACCACTAAACCACCCACAAATGCAGATTCCAGGTTACGCAGAAATATATAGATTTAACATTTTCTCTTCGGAGATCCATGTGGATAGTGCAAGAATGGACTCCTAGGGTTCAATGTATCAAGGTGCGATTTATTTAGCGATTTGAAATAACTGCTAATCTCAACACATTATGGATATCGGAGGATGGTAGTAATATATTTTTTAAGTAGTATTAATAAAGAATTGTGATTTTAACATAAATTAGTAACAATTGGTGAAATATAGTGTGCCCCCATTATACTTCCTTTTAAGACCATGGGGTATATTTACTAAACTGCAGGTTTGGAAAAGTATCGATGTTGCCTATAGCAACCAAACAGATTCTAGCTATCATTTATTTAGTACATCCTACAAAATGACAGCTAGAATCTGCATCTAGCAACCCCCACACATGACTGGACTCAAGATGCTTTACTGTTGGCATGACACAGGACTGATGGTAGCTCTCACATTTCCTTCTCCGGACAAGCGTTTTTCCAGATGCCCCAAACAATCTGAAACGGATTCATCAGAGAAAATGACTTTACCCCAGTCCTCAGCAGTCCAAACCCTTTACCTTTTGCAGAATATCAGTCTGTCACTAATGTTTTTGCTGGAGAGAACTGGCTTCTTTGCTGGCCTTCTTGACACCAGGGCATCCTTCAAAAGTCTTCTCACTGTGCGTGCAGATGCACTCACACCTGCCTGCTGCCATTCCTGAGCAAGCTCTGCACTGGCGGTGCCCTGGTGCCCCGATCCCGCAGCTGAATCAACTTTAGGAGATGGTCTTGGTGCTTGCTGGATGTTCTTGGGCGCCCTGAAGCCTTATTCACAACGATTGAACCTCTCTCCTTGAAGTTCTTGATGATCCGATAAATGGTTGATTTAGGTGCAATGTTACTAGCAATAATATCCTTGCCTGTTAAGCCCTTTTTTGTGCAAAGCAATGATGGCTGCATGTTTTTCCTTGCAGCTAACCATGCTTAACAGAGGAAGAACAATGATTTCCAGCACAACCCTCCTTTTAAAGCTTCCAGTCTGTTATTCTAACTCAATCAGCATGACAAAGTGACCTCCAGCCTTGTTCTTATTAAAACTCTCACCTGTGTTAACTAGAGAATCACTGATCTGATGTCAGCTGGTCCTTTTTTGGTAGGGCTGAAATGCAGTGGAAATGTTGTTTTTGGGATAAAGTTCATTGTCATGGCATAGAGGGACTTTGAAATTAATTGTAATTCATCTGATCACTCTTCATGACATTCTGGAGTATATGCAAATTGCCATCATAAAAACTGAGGCAGCAGATTTTTTGAAAAATAAAATTTGTGTCATTCTCAAAACCTTTGGCCATGGCTGTACATGTTGATAAGTCATGAGAAAGTGATGATACAGAAATTATTCTGGAATGTGTAGATCATTTCTCAGAAGAAGTTGAGTCTAGAGATCCTTCCTGAAACAGCTCAACTCAAACCAGTGGAACCAGCAAATGTTCCAAATTTGGCAATTTCTTCAGCATGTTAAAGAAATGCAAAACAATGTGCTTACATTTCATCAAGATTTAATGAGGTGAATCCAAACGCAACTCACTGGTGGTTACTAATGTAATTAATAGTCTAACTGGTGCAGTAAGAGAACTCTCTGGCAATCTAATTTCAGCTTGTGTCCAAATGCTATTGGCCCGCTTACCTGTGCATCATCCTTAGACGTGAGCAGCCAGAATACAATGCCAACAACATCAATGCCACCTACTTCACAATGTTCTAGTGTTTATATCAGGGAAGGAAGATGGTTATCAACCAGGCGTTTCAAAGGTACAGAGGCCACAGCCAACATAAAACTAAGGGTGTGCACCGGGCACTTTTAGTGTTTTGGGTTTTGGGTTCTGATTAGCTTGAGGTTTTGGGTTCTGATTTGTTTTGCCAAAACACCTGACGAAAAGTTTTGGTTCTGATTTAGGGTTTTGGGTTCTGATTTATTTTTAAAAAAGCATAAAAAGTGCTAAAATCTAGTTTTTTGTTTGTTTTTCACTCCCACGCTATTATTAACCTCAATAACATTCAATAACAATCATTTCCACTAATTTCCAGTGTATTTGGAACACCTCACACTTCACAATATTGTTTTTGTGTTTACCCAATTTGGTACCGGGGCCACAATAAAAAAACATAAACTGGTATCAACTCCACTGCACAGCTATCTGGACTGCGTAGTGAGGTGGCCACGGTACCCAATTTGGTACCGGGGCCACAATAAAAAAACATAAACTGGTCTCAATTCCACTGCACAGCTATCTGGACTGCGTAGTGTAGTGGCCCCGTTACACAATTTGGTACCGGGGCCACAATAAAAAAAACTTAACTGGTCAGAATTTCACTCTACAGATGGCTGATCCTACATCCTCTGCAGCATATACAGGGTGTAGTTCTAACGCGTTAAAACCTCTTGTTTTTGATGATGACAGGTCATTTTAATTAATTTTGGATTTGGCCCCAACATTGAATGTAGTTTAATATCTGATACGCATCTATCTGGACTGCGTAGTGGAGTGGCCCCGATACCCAATTTGGTACCGGGGCCACAATATAAAACCCTCAACTGGTCTGAATACCACTGCACAGATGGCGGACACCGGATGCACGTCTAACACCAACATAGCAGTTAAGGCCGCAGTTATTTTTTTTTGGAGCTACAAAAAAAAAAAACGTAGCAATACAAATGGCAGTTCCTCTTTTTTGGAAATACAGAAAGAAAGAAAAAGTAGTAATAGAAATCGCAGTTCCTCTTTTTTTGAAATACAGAAAGAAAGAAAGAAAGTAGTAATAGAAATGGCAGTTACTCTTTTTGGGAACTACATATAGAATGAAAATATAAATAGAAATGGCAGTTCCTCTTTTTTGAACTACACAAACAATGAATGTAGTAATAGAAATGGCAGTTCCTCTTTTTGGGAACTACATATACAATTAAAGTATTCAATAGAAGTGGCAGTTCCTCTTTTTGGGAACTACATATACAATTAAAGTATTAAAAACTGTGGCTGAAGTGATTGGTTTGTTTGGGCCCCCACACAAAAAAAGCTATTCATCTCTCCCTGAACTTTGAAGGTTATTCAGGTGACGTATAAGGGAGGATGTCCCTAGGTGGCCAAGATCCTTACCCCTGCTTATTTGAGCTTTACATAAGCTACATATGGCCATACATTTGTTATCCGGATTGGGGTAAAAATAACTCCAGACAGAAGAGGTGCATTTCTTGGTCTTCTGACCAGGCATGACGATGGGCTTTTTCATCCCATGGACATCCACTTTTTTCCCCCCTGGTGCCTCATTTAAAATAACCACATCAGCATCCTCCTCATCAAGTTCCTCCACAATGCCAGCTACATCAATAGCCTCCTTGACACCTTGATTATCCAAATCTGGATCTACACTGTGGGTCATCCTTCCAGCATATGCAGAGGGTGTGCTGCAAATGGTGGATGGAGTCACCTCTTCCTGTACAGTGATGGGAAGGTCAGGCTTCGCAACCACCAACACCCTTGGACTCGCCTTGGGGATTTGTGATGTCATCTGTTTAGAAGGCAGAGTTGTTTGCTGTTTTGTTGCTGACAGCATAACTCTTTTAAATTTTTTGGAGGGAGGGAGGAGGAGGGCTTAGATCCTTGGGTGAAGCTGAACCACTAGTCCTGAACACGGGCCAGGGCCTAAGCCGTTCCTTGCCACTCCGCATATTGGCAAGTTTACGTTTCTCCTCAGATGTTTTCAATTATCTTTTTTTACTAATTGTAGTGAACTTTTGCTTTTTGGATTTTACATGCCCTCTACTAGGAGATTGGGCATCGGCCTTGGCAGACGACATTGATGGCATTTCATCGTCTATGTCATGACTAGTGGCAGCAGCTTCAGCATTAGGAGGAAGTGGGTCTTGGTCTTTCCCTACTTTATCCCCCAAATTTTGGTACTCCATTATATGCAGCACACGTTGTATTACAGTACTATTTTTTAAATACTGCAAGAACAGTGAACAATTTTTAATAGATTGCAGTATTAATGTTAATGGACTGAAATAATTTTTTTTAGACTTTTTAGAATATTTTTTAATATTTTTTTAAAAGGATTTTTGTAGTTTTCTTTTTTTTTTCTTTTTATGGAAGAATTTTTAATACTTTTGAAATAAATATGCACTTAGCAGAACAAAGCACAGGACAAAACGCACCGCTGGACTCAGCAAGGACAGAGCACTGGACTGATGCATCACTGGACTCAGCAAGGACAGAGCACTGGACTGATGCACTACTGAACTCAGCAAGGACAGAGCACTGGACTGATGCACCACTGGACTCAGCAAGGACAGAGCACTGGACTGATGCACCACTGGACTCAGCAAGGACAGAGCACTGGACTGATGCACCACTGGACTCAGCAAGGACAGAGCACTGGACTGATGCACCACTGGACTCGGCAAGGACTTTTTTTTCATTTTTTTTTTTATATTATTTTAAAAGGATTTTTGTAGAATTTTTCTTTTTTTTTTCTTTTTATGGAAGAATTTTTAATACTTTTGAAATTAATATGCACTTAGCAGAACAAAGCACAGGACAAAACGCACCGCTGGACTCAGCAAGGACAGAGCACTGGACTGATGCACCACTGGACTCAGCAGGACAGAGCACAGCACAGCACAGCACGAGAAATAGCAGGACAGAGGACCACCTAACACACCCTCCCTCTTCCCTGATCAATGCCCGAGTGAAGATGGCGGCGGCAAGCGGGGAATTTAAAGGTTCCGAGTATCGCGAGATCCGACAGCGGGATTATGACTCAGAGCCTCGTTTTAAGTTTCGGAATCGGCGGGAATACCCGGACAGTGCTCAGATCTGACTCGGATCCGCGCTGTTCGGGGGGGCTCGGATTCCAGGTATCCGAGTCCGCTCATCCTTACATAAAACAATAATTTCCATTAGTAAATGTTGTTTTTAAAAACATTTGTGCATTTTTTGCAAAATACATATCATCCTATAATAAAAGTGTTAACTTGCACATTCAACTTGGCAATTGTCACAGTTCTTTTTTTTTAAAGTAGAGTAAATGTTATGAAAACTGGTATTAGCAGATGTGCTAAATTGTAAGATGATTATTTGGGTAATTATGGTATAAATATTATAATCATATTTGTATTGTCTTTAGGCAATAAGGTTTTATTTAAATAAAACATACACATATCCTTTAATAGGTGGCAGAGGATGAAGTCACATTGTTCTGTGCCTATCATTAAGATTCTGCAAGAATATATACCAAACAGTAAATACAGTGTAATGCAAAATAACAAACCTATTGAATGAATGATAAACCATACTCACAAGAACAATAAGCCTGTACTTTCCTTTCTCTGACCTTCCTCCGCCCCTCTGTATTCTCCACATCAGCTGATGTTATGAGCTTCCCTGCTTCATCACTGTCTACTGCCGGTAGTATGGATATATTTTGGTTAAGTACCAAATTATAATGTGAGGAGTTGCCTCCAGCCAATCAGGTCTCACTATGACACCAGCGCCCATGCGACAGCTATAATATACCTGCCCTGTGCAGAGGAGTCATCCGTTTATCGAGAGGCAAGCTGACAAGAGCTGTGGACATAATACTGTGAACTGGAGAAGCAGAGAAGATGCTGGGATAAAGTAGGATGCCAGCAGAAAAAAAGGAGAAAGAAGAAGAAGAAAGTAAGGCTAGAGAAAAGGCACAGGAGCGTGAAGAGGACGGCAGAAGGACACGCTGAATGGCAAAAGAAGCATCACCGGCTGGAGGGACTGGAAGAGGTGAAGCAGGGGGAAGCAAAAAAGCTGTCATGGTTCCCCCCTGCTGTCACCAATATCTGCCGGACTAAGGTAAGGCCCTCTGGACAACCATCTTTAGGCCCAAGCCTGCATTCTGTCATTTCCTATAGTATTTTTATCAGGCACAAGGCCTGTGACATAAATTGAGTATTAGGCCCATATGGCAGCAGTGGGCATAAGACTTTGGGTCATTAGGGCCGTTTAGGAGAAGTGTATATTGCTTGGGGCGCATTTAGTGTAACTTCAGGCTTAGCCTGTGATACCAGTAGAGTCTGGCAAATGCCTGTGACACCAGATAAAATGCAAGAGTAGCCTGGGGACCAAGTTAAGAACAGGATTAGCCTGTTGCTGCATGTAAAAGTCAGGGTTAGCCTGTGGCCCCATTTAATTCAAGCAGTTGGCCTGTGAGTTCATATTGACATTAGGCCAGTAGCAGTTAGGAGGTATATTGCCATTTGAGACCACACCTGGTTTGTTTCCACTGTAGTATATTTAGGAACCCATTTTGTTGTGTATCCCTCACTCTGCTGTATGAAATTGCATTGTACTGTATGGTGTGATTTATTTGTAGTGTTTTCCCTTCCATGGTTCAGAAGTCAGGCCCCCATTAAAGGTAGGCTTTTGGTATCCGTATTCCTTGTTTCTATTTTTAGATTGTTGTCTGTGAACTGTGGGGAAGAAGTCAGGGTAGTACACAACACTTATTGCTAGGATTTTATAGTTGAGCAGCACCTGGTCACATAGTTTGTTTGGTTTGTTAGGATTATGATGCTGTCTTGTTGTTATTGTAGCTGGCACTAGTAAAGGGGATAAGTACCAGTCCATTAGACAACGTTGTAGGTGGGCTATTTTGTGTTACCCCTGTTTCTTCTAGATGCTGATCGCGGAAATGCAGATGACTATCAAGTGGAGGCAGCGATAACTTGTTGAGAATCATCTTCCTTTTTTGTCTCTATCTCTTGGTAGGGGCCCTTACCAGTACATTGGTGAGTAGGATAGTCGGGTGGAATATTTCCCTGTCCTGGATATCCATAGTACCGCGACCTGGCACCCAGGCCCAGATCAAATTGAGGTGTCGGCACTGAGTAGAGTGAAAAGTCTCTGGCCGTCAACTCATACAACCCCTCTCCTTCCACTCTTGTATCTGCCCATCAGTAATCTGTTGTGATTTTCCCCTAGACGAAATTGGTGTGGGAGCATTGCTGATGAGTCAGTACCAGTGGTAGGTTGATCATTTGTGGAGAGGGTAGAGTATCCGTGTGCATCTTTCATTCCTTGCAGGCGTTATAATGACAGCACAACAACATGATATAAGTTAACTTAGCTGTGGCATAGAGAAGTACACCACCAGATTTATCAAGGCCTATTTATTTGGCCTATTAAAGACCTCAATCTGGTCTCCAGTAGGCCAAAGGTACGTTCTATCACACCCCTAGTCAGGGGAGGGCTGGCAAATTTTAGCCTGGGGGCAAGACTCTACTCAGCAGCCTATTTTAAAGCGAAAAAAATGCAGGTGGCCCATTGACCCAGACCAAAGTAGTAGACTATGGGACCAGCCTGGGAGACACATGCCCCCCTGCCCCCAAGCCCAGGCCAGCCTGCCCCTGCTCCTGAGATCATAGATATAATAAGTAAATATAATAGACTTTATAGGAATTCACCTTTAAAATGGTGAAGATCAGGGTCTGGCTGGACTGGGTTGAAGGGGGGCATAAGCCCCAAGGGTTGGTCATGTAGTGGGCTACAATGAGTTGGGTCTCTGGGCTACTTGCATTTATTTCAGCAGCTTCCAGGTTTATTTATATCCAGGCATATTTGTCTGCAAACCAAGGTAATGGTTTGGCTACAGAGTAACTCTAGATACTAAAACTGGATATGTGGAAAACCCCTTCTTTAGAAGAACCCCTACGTAAGTTGAGACCTTGGTCTTTTAACCCTTGCAGGGCGCTCATAGCTCTTCTTTAGTGACAAATGCTTCTTTCATCCAATTTATAAGTTCCTTATACTGTACTGTTGGATGTTTTTTCCCCTTTGCTTGTGAAATGAATACTGCACAGAACATTCCTTCAGCTCCCTTAGAGGCTTGTCACAGGCTCCACATACTCTTTGTCCAGGTTCTGCAATAGTACTGAAGAGAAGCCAAATTACTTATTTACTAACTAACTAATGAAAAAGGATATGGTGCAAAGCATCAATTTGCTTAGGGGTTTATCTATTACGAGTGCTCTTTGACTGTTTGGGATCTGACTCAGACTCCATTGTGAATCATATCCATCAAACTCAAACTTGAGAAACATTCCCTTCCTGCAGGGTACCTCTGTGCAGACACACAGCCTGGATCTCCATGTCTAAACTCCAAAGCATAGAATGATGAACCAGCACCAAATGTATTGCAGCAGAACCACTCCTAATGTCTCCGGGTTGCCAGCCCCATCCATGGCTTGCAGCATTAGCTGGTGTGTCGCCAAGATTCTTGGAACAAAGTGAGCCCCTACGTATAGAAAACTTAAAAACACTACCTGCCCTACTTGTACATGAGACAGAAAAAAGGCACAGTGGAAGAGGAGGAGCTGCCTTATATACCACCAGGAGCATGTTTTTTTTTAAGTGTCATTACCTAACCTGAAAAAGTAAGCTACACATAGTTAAGGTTGTCATTGAGACCAAAGGAGAAAATTAGACTTATCACCATGATAAGTTTGTATTTGATGCCTATACAGTTGTGCACATTAAACAAATTAATGACTTTTGTTAAATTTAAATTGATCGTAGATGTTGCTGAGCAGTTTTATATGTGATGCAGATGGATTACTGAACTTTTGTCATGGCTCCTGAACTAGTCATCCATGTCTGTTACTTTATCTAAATATAGCTGCCACAGTCATAGGGAAATTCCAGGTGTCAGCTAATAGAAATCCCCAAACTCAATGCCTGCAGAGAATGATGTAAATAGTGTTAAGTGCGTATTGTCGCTAACCAATAACGATTGTCGAACCTCGATTTGTGTTTCCAAAGCACAAAGATTTATTCTCAAAAAGTAGCAGAATAATTCAAGCGAAATAATAATAAGTACAGCCGTTACTTATCGCAGGCGCTCTGGATCCAGTGTGCAGTCATTCAATCCTGAAGTCTGGGGACAAGATGTCTGAACACTAGATGTGAAGCTGCTGCTTATATGCACACAGAAATACAGTAATACAATGAAGATGGTATAGCTTGCTTCTATTGGTCCAGGTTTCAGGAAGGTCCAAGGGGTTGTCAATCATTGGCTAGTTCATCCTAAGGAATCCAAAGGAGGGGGTCATCCCTCCAGGGGGTATGCTCTGCTCTTCCCGCCAAGATTCCTTAGTCTTAAGTAGTTCATAATTCCCTATCATTCATAACTTGTGTATGCACTCTGCTATTCCTTCGCAGAGTGAACCAAACAGTAGCAAATGTTAAGAGGTTTATTATGATACCACACATGATATGATTCCTTCAACCTGTTCCATTTATTTCACTAATGTGCATATAACTTATATTATAACACATAAATACTACTATATTTCGACATAACTGACTATGTGTTGCAACTACCATTAATGTGTACTATTTTACAAGTATGCGTGTTTGTGCGAATGTATGGTAAAAGACCAAATACTGTTACTGCCACGTGTAGTAGCTGCGTACGCCCTTCATCATCATCATCATCATTTATTTATATAGCGCCAACATATTCCGTAGCGTGCCCTTGTACATCGTAGCGTACTGTACACATCTTTTCAGACAAAGACAATCAAGTTTGCTCGATTTTAATTGAAATGACTTTATCCAATTTGCTGACTTCGACAATAGATTGAACAACATTTGCATTATACGCTATAGCTTGTTTAACCTGCAAATCAAATTGTTAAAACTCTATACTGCCACTACATTCTTGTAAATGTTGTATTTTTCATGAACGTCTTGTGCAGATTTAATGTTACCAAAATGTATAAAGAACAGCTCTAAAACTCATATCAGTAAAGAATTGAGAAATCACATCATTCACAACAATAAAAAACTGTTGCGGCATTGCACTCTAAAATGTTATTTTCATATTTGCACCTGATGTACTTATACTTAAGCCATTGTGCATGTATTTAAAAAGTAGCACTCAGATTAGCATGGGGGTAGGGATTGTCAATATTAAATGGCGCTCCCACTTCAGTGATAGCCTGCAGAACTTCTATAGAACCAGAAAACACCTCAGGTGGCCCAGCCAATACTTTCAATGTGTTTTCACACAACCTGGTTTTAGTTTTATCAAGATAGAGCATCAATATGTACAGAGGAAAGTTAAAAAAAAATTGTAGTTAACTTGTGACACTTGAATGTCTACATACTCTCTGGAGTTACAGCAGTGCTACATAAATTGTTTAAATGTTTTGATGTGGCCAAAGGTTCTTAAAATTTTAAGTGTAAAATTAATGTTTACATTAATTAAGGTTATGTCCTTTCAGGTGACATTTTAATTTTAGCAAGCATGAGCATTTCAGTCACAGCCCAAAAATGTGCAAATATTGTGCAAATGTGTTGCTCTGAAAATGTCTGAGAATGTGAAATGTGTACATGGACAAGTTTAGAGGCTGTGCAACAAAGTAGGCGTTGGTGCACCTAACAAAGTTGCTTCTTCATGTTTTAGAATTGTAAATGTATATACAATTTTCCCATTTTAACAATCTCAGTGTCATTTGAAATGTTATAATGATTAGAGATGTTCACTGACCCCCATGTTTTGGTTTTGGTTTTGGTTTTGGATCTGTATTAGCTTTGTGTTTTGGTTTTATTTTTGGCCTTAGCAAAACCGCCCTCATGTGTTTTTTTGCTTTGGTTTTGATCTGTATTTTTTTAAAAAAATTGCTAAAATATGCTAAAAATTTGGCTCTTTTTTGTTCCTACAATATTATTAACCTCAACAACACTAATTTCCAGTCATTTTCTAGTCAATTTTGACCACCACACAGGTCACAATATTATTTTCATCCACTTTCAGCCAAAGACTGCAGCGAGCTGGCTGGATACTAAGCGACAGAGCAACAGCACAAACTGACGGCAGTTCATAGCACATCTAGGAAACATTTCCACACAGCAGTAGCAGAAACAAAAAGTGGTGCAAGATGGAATTGTCCTTGGGCCCTCCCACTCACCCATATGTTAAACAGGTTTAGCAAACTCACACAGAAACAGGAGGGGTAGCAGGTACAGTATAACAAAGCAAGCACTAAAGCAACAAGGCTGCTACTTTTGTGGCTACCAGTGGGCTTAAGGCTGCTAAGATAACAGTGCTGTCAATGAACTCTAAGACTACAGCGAGCTGGCTGGTTACTAATCGACAGAGCAACGGCACAAACACATGGCAGTTTATAGCACATCTAGGAAACACTGCCACAGAGCAGTGGCAGAAAAGAAAAGTGGTGCAAGATGGAATTGTCCTTTGGACCTCCCACCCTTATGTCGAATTGACATAATATGATTGATGGGCAGCAGACTAGACAATGTTATAAAGTGGACAATATAATAACATTGACAGTATTATTAGCACAAAAACTGCAATGTAGACAGTATTTATTAGGCTAACAATTCAAATGTAAACAGTATTTTCCCTAACTCTAACCCTGTCCTGACCTGTCCCTATCCATGTCCATGTCCCTAGATATGTCTCTATCGCTATCCATAGACATGTCCCTATGCCTATCTCTGTCCCTAGACCTGTCCCTAACCCTATCTCTGCACATGTCCCTATCCCTATCCCAGTCCCTAACCCTGTCTCTAGACCTGTCCCTATACCTATCCCTTGACTTGTCCCTAGGCCTGTCTTTAACCATATCCCTGGCCCTATAATAATACTGTCCTTATTTGAATAGTCTACCTAATTATACTGTCCACCATTTGAATTGACGACCTAATAATACTGTTGACACCTGAATTGTCGACTGTTACACAAGCTGATAGACCAAGGCCTAAATGTCAAACAGTGCAAGATGGAATTGTCCTTGGAAATATGTTAAAATGAACATCTATAGTTTTTTTTTTTTAACTGAAGTAAAGTTTACTGAATTTTCTAAGATAGTTGCAAAGGATACAAAAAAAGAAACAGGGAAAGGGTAGGACATAAAAGGGGAAAGGGGTACATAGTGGGGACGAAACACAACAATATGTCATAAAACACCAGCAATCTAGACATTTATCACTTTGTAGTATTTAAATATAATTATAGCCAGTTGACTAGTAAAACTAAAGATTGGCACTCTAAACATAGGTCACTTTAACTTTATAATACGGAGACTAGTCCATTCCATCCTTGTACCTAGGCCCAAAAACAAATATTTCTTAGATCAAGGCACGAGACACTGAGTCGGAGATATCCAGCCTATGGGGGGACTGGGATGGGGCTCCACCTCCGTCTGTGACGTAATTATGCCAGCTACGCCATTTCACTAATGGGGAAGAAGCTGCCGTGGAATACGGAACTCCTAGGGTCTCCATCTCAAAGCTGAAGTTCACTTTAGATATCACCATAGCCAAAGACGGGGGGAACATGTATAGTTTAACAAACCAATCACTTCTGCGGCAAGGACTGCCACTTTTGTGGCTGAAGTGCTTGGTACCACCAAGTTGATTGTGCGAGCAAAACAGGGAATGTGATGGAATTCACCCAGCTGTAATGCTCTCACAATATTGGTGGCATTATCAGAAATCACATATCCTGAGGAGAGATCAAGCAGGATAAGCCATGTTGCAATGACTTTCCTTAGTTTATGTAACAGGTTGTCAACGGTATGCCTCTTAGCGAAGCCGATGATACACAGAGTAGCCTACCTCTGAATAATCAAGTATTGTTTGGTAGATGCTGCTGCTGTTCCTGCTGCTGAAGGCGATTTACCAACCCAGTGGGCTGTCACAGTCATATAATCTTTAGTTTGCCCAGTTCCGCTTGTTCACATATCTGTGGTTAAGTGTACAGTGGGTAGAATGGCATTTTGTAGCCCAATAACTACATTTTTTCTAACCTTCTGGTACAGATGATGGAATTTGTTAATGGGGACACAGGACTTCAGTTAATGGTCTAAAACCAGCTGCATTAATTGTGCATATTGGATGCAGATAACAGGTGCTTGAAAGGGGTTATCCTGAAAGGAACAAACACATAGAAACCCCTCCAGCACACTGTTATAAACAGAAAAGGATCATAAGATAAATGTATAGTGACTGCGCTCTTATTTGCCTAAAAACAATAATGGTCGCATTACTTTTTCATAAAACAAGTAGAAAATGTATTCATATGAACTATTATAAAAAACAAAAAGAATTTATGACCACAAAATATAACATATTAACACCAATATTAGAAAAAGCCTATAAAAAATGTTGTAATAAAAAAGAAACAATAGTCTCTGATGAGAGGTCCTCCTTATGTGCAGAATGCAGCGAAAAACTCCAATTTGCAAGTATTATAAGCAGCGGGAATGATTCACAGGTGTTGGTAACTATGTATATCGTTACTCACAAATATTGTAGTGTTCAATAGAAGAACCAACTTCCGATAGATCCTCAATGCTAAATATTGAATGCATCCCAAGCAGATGTATTAGGCAATTCCAATCACGTGATCTTCAATACGAATGAAAATACAGCTTGTAGTTCTTTAGCAAGTAGCAGATAGATAAATAGAAAATTTATGAATTTTGAAAGAGAATTGATTGGAATTAAGGAGAAGAAATTAGAAAGTGATCAAATTGACTATGCCAAAGGTGACATTTATCAATATTCCAGGAATCTGAATATTTCCAACTATAAACAAAGATCAGTGAATCAACAATATCCTTATAGAGGAAAATTAGTAGAAAATTCTCCCACTGTGCGATCCTACAACCCTCCATTTCACAGGTCTATAGATTTAAGGAAAATCATAAATCTTTCTCCTCCCAAGCAAGCACTTTCAGTACAAATGGGCTCTAATAATAATAAATCAGAGATAGAAACATCTAAGATAACGGGTACTAGGCCCAAGTTGGCTAATGAGAGAATTTGTTCTCTCATGGGAGGAAACCGGAGCACCCGGAGGAAACCCATGCAAACACGTGGAGAACATACAAATTCCTCACAGATAAGGCAATGGTCGGGAATTGAACTCATGACCTCAGTGGTGTGAGGCAAAAGTGCTAACCACTGAGCCACCGTGCTGCCCACATACAGAAGGAATTTTTCCATAAAACCCTCAAACTGTTACAAGCCATTAAGACACGAATCATTTCTTTGAAATTCTCCAAAAATGAGAAGGAAATTCAGACCTTGAGGAGTTAGGGGAGGTAGAAAATTATGCACTAAAAAATCCAAAATACTGGCAATTACCTAAGGTATTTTTAATTTATCTACCAAAACACTATCTGAATCACAATTAAAGTTATTAAACTAGGGGTCTAAAATTTGCTCCATTGAGTAAGTCCAATTTGTTTACCTTTATTATGACCTTAACAGATATATACGCAATCTAAGTAGAAAGAATTTTTTTGCCTCCAAAAACCTCAAGAAAAAGAAAATAGATGGTTCTCCCATTGTTTTGAATGAGATCGATATTAACTGTGTTTCGATACTTGAAAGTCTATTTTCAGAAAGTAATTATATGTCAGTATCCTTAGAAGCTGAGGCAATACAACTGATATTTGATATTAACAATTCTCTAACTCGGTCTAAATTTAAAAAGAAGTCTAATTTTTATCCTTCACAATTTAGGGGTTCCTACATTGATTCTTTCTATGAAGTTACTCTGAAACAATTTAAAGAACTGTATGAAGAAGATAGTCAATCAAGAACCGTTAAGTATATATATCTCATACAGAAAGGCTAGCTTTGAAAGAGCTCTGGAATGACCCTACCATTAAAATCAAAGCGGCTAATAAGTGAAGAAGTGTGGTGGTGTAAAATGTGAAAGATTATTTAAAAGAGGCCAATCAACAGCTTCTGATCCCACATTTTCTAAAATATTAACAACAGACCCTTTGGAACGGTTCAATTGGATCTTGTCAGGATTTCCCAGGTGTGACCATGGAGAAAGCGTAAGTGGTTAAAGTGGCTTTATTAAGAACACAAATAACAGTCCACCACGGATTGTGGCACAGATATACAGAAATGAAAAGACAGAGCAACAATTCAATGGGAACAACAATATAGAAGACTTAACAGATCCGTAGATGGTATTCAGCGCAGCAGGTGTAGAGAGAGCAACAATAGCAGATCTTGGAATAGCGGTGCACTGCAACCACGGGTAAGTCTCACAAAGGAAGTCCAGTCCTGATGAGAGACCTGAACTCAAAGAACTTGGTAATGCAGACTGGAGCTGACTACTTGGTAATGCAGACAGTAGCTGACAACTTGGTAATGCAAATACAAAAGTGGAAGCTGCTCAAATCAATTTATAGGCCATAACAGGTGCTTGAAAGGGTGGGGTTATCCTGCAAGGAACATACACACAACATTTTTTCCCCCAGCACACTGCTATAGCCAGCAACAGATCTGCCATTTCTACTGTAGATAAAAATGCAAAAGTCTTTGTTGCACACATTTGCAAATGTATGTTTAAGCCATCCTGCCACGCCAAGGCGCTTTTGCTATTAGGATGGTCCTACTCTAAACAATGAGAGTCCCATATATTTGGGCCATACATATGTGTTTTTAAATTGAGAGCTAACTTACCAAAGAGGTACCCCAGAAGCCTCCAAACAGCAATTCAGTGCCAGTACCCCCTCTCAGCTACTGACACCAACATGCCTCTCAGACAAATACAAAAGTGGAAGCTGCTCAAATCAATTTATAGGCCATAACAGGTGCTTGAAAGGGTGGGGTTATCCTGCAAGGAACATACACACAACATTTTTTCCCCCAGCACACTGCTATAGCCAGCAACAGCTTCTGATCCCACATTTTCTAAAATATTAACAACAGACCCTTTGGAACGGTTCAATTGGATCTTGTCAGGATTTCCCAGGTGTGACCATGGAGAAAGCGTAAGTGGTTAAAGTGGCTTTATTAAGAACACAAATAACAGTCCACCACGGATTGTGGCACAGATATACAGAAATGAAAAGACAGAGCAACAATTCAATGGGAACAACAATATAGAAGACTTAACAGATCCGTAGATGGTATTCAGCGCAGCAGGTGTAGAGAGAGCAACAATAGCAGATCTTGGAATAGCGGTGCACTGCAACCACGGGTAAGTCTCACAAAGGAAGTCCAGTCCTGATGAGAGACCTGAACTCAAAGAACTTGGTAATGCAGACTGGAGCTGACTACTTGGTAATGCAGACAGTAGCTGACAACTTGGTAATGCAGACAGTAGATGACAACTTGGTAATTCAGACAGTAGATGACAACTTGGTAATGCAGACAGTAGCTGACAACTTGGTAATGCAGACTGGAGCTGAAAACTTGGTAATGCAGACTGGAGCTGACAACTTGGTAATGCAGACTGGAGCTGAGCACATGGAAATGCTCACAGGAGTGACCTGATGATCTGGCCCAGACTGTTTGAAGCAGGCAGGTTTGTATAGGCCTCATGCAGCTGAAACCACTCCCAGTGATCAAGGAAAATAATCAAAGTAGCACAGTGGCCCCTTTGGTGGGCAATGGTACTACAAGTAGAATACATAACAAATTCAATAAAGTCACTGCAGAATGCAAATCGTGACAGATCTTCTAAGACTGTTAAATAAGGCTTGTGATAATGGTATTATTACGAAAGAAGCTATAGATTTTCTATATCCCACTCATCCTATTACCCTGACCTACTACCATCTTTCAAAAATACATAAAACCTTAGACAATCCTCCAGGTCGCCCCATCATCTCTGGAGTGGGATCCCTAACATCATATTTTTCAGAATATGTGGATTCATATCTACAACCTCTTGAAACAGCCTTGTGTTCACATCTACTACCCATTTTCTCAGTTTAATTGAAAAATTTAAATGGGATCCTAGTTTCATTTTCATTACTTGTGATGCCCAATCATTATACACCAAAATTCAGCATGATTTCAGGGCTTAATGCGGTTGCTTACTTTCTTGAACGCCAGAATACACTTTCATTTGAACATCAACAATTCATTCTGTCATCCATATAATTTATATTAACACACAATTATTTTATTTTTGATAAAGGTTTTTATTTATAAATGCACGGTACAGCGATGGGGACCAGGTTTGCCCTGAGCTTCGCTAACCTCTACATAGGCCTCTTCGAGGAGAGGTTCATTTAGGGGTGCGAGCTCGCTGTGATCCTGGTCCTCTATTTGAGATAAATAGATGACCTTCTTTGTGTGGAAGGGGGATACATCTACATCAGATGAATTAATTGCTTATTTGAATCAAAACCCTTACAATCTTACCTTTGTAGGTTGTTCAAATACCTCTACCGTCGATTTTCTAGATATCACTTTAAATGTGGTAAATAATTGTATTGAAAGTTCAACAACGAAAAAAGTTGATTGAAATAATTACATACACTACCATAGTAATCATCAAAAAAGCTGGTTAAGAAACATTCCTTTAGGCTAGCTAAAAAGACTACATAGAGACTGCTCCAATGATACCAAAGAACAAGCCCTCACGTTAATTGAAAAATTTAGGGAGAAAGAGTATCTTGCTGCATTATTGGAGCTAACATTACAGAAGGCATTTTCGTTACAGAGACATCGGAGATTTTGCTCATGCAAAAACCAAATAAGAATGAAAAGCAGCTGTATGATCATTATCCATTATTTATTACAAGATTCAATAAAAGTTCAGACAAAATAAAACGCAGCATTAATCGAAACCATGGGATACTTCGTTTAGATCCTCTTCTGAGCTTGTCACTAGATATAAGAGCTTAAATTGTTTTTAAGAAAGCCAAGTATTTAGGTAATTATGCTCCAAGTCATTACATAAGGAAAGCTAACTCTGTTGGGACCAAGTATGTCTCCTCTTGGTAACCTGACATCTCTAAAGTTTTAGGATGTTACAAGTGTGGAGCCACTAAATGTATCATGTGTAATTTTATTGAGTGTAAAAACTCCTTTGAGTCACATTCTACTAAAGAGAAGTTTTATACAAAATCATATATCAATTGTAAGACTAATTATGTAATATAATAATAATGATAATAATATATATGTTATATAGTACTTGTGGCCTTCAATACATTGGCCAAACAACAAGAAAACTTAAAATTCGCTTTTTGGAACACAGGCTTAACATAAAAATACAAATAATTGATCATAGTGTATCTAGGCACTTTAGAGAATGTCATAAGAGTAACCCTCTGAGTCTTAGGGTGTCGGGCCTCCTACAGCTAGAGGTGGAGACAGATTCAATCACTTGTGTTTCATAGAAACTTTTTGGATCCACAGTCTCAACACTCTAAGACCAGAGGCATTAAACGAATGCACAGATTTGAATTTTGGCTGAATTTGTGTTTTTTTCTTCATATACGGGATGATATAAATATTAATGGCTTAATATAAAGGTTAACTAGAATTTATTTTTCTATCTACTATTTACAAAAGATAAACCAGAAAGGATTTTTGTAATTTTGAAACCATTTAACCCATTTAGGGTTTGAACTCTGGTCTGGAGCTCTATCGTCTGAGCTAGTTTAAGTTTTATTCCGTATGGGACATACTTGCTGTACAAATGGTTATTATTGGCACACAGTACAAGAATGTTTATGCTCTTTATTCGCTAATATTATTTACAATGTCAATGACACATATAGATAAATATATTTGTGTTGTATTAAATCTAGCCTTTGGAGATAGATATATATATATATATATATATATATATATATATATATATATATGCAATACTCCATATCCTTCTAATGAAAGTGCTTATAGCACTGAAACCAGTCTGAGATTTCTGAATTTTTGTGCACAAGTAGAAATAGCAGCTTTAATGGTTATTGTAGTATGATAGGGCATTTTTCTCTGTGTTTGTTCCTTTCCCAAAAGCTTGCTCTCTTCAAATGGCTACAAATTGTAACATGGATGAGGTTCCTAGATGGTTAAGGCCCCTACCTCTACTGACTGTGGCTTTACAAATGCAACAAATCGCTAGACAACTGTTGTCAGGATTTGGGTAAAAATAATTCCACACATACGAGGTGAATTTTTTGGTCTTATGTTCAGGCATGACAATGGCCTTCTTCTTATAACTGGCAAGAACTGCTTCCACCGGTGCAGGACTTACACAAACAACATCATCATCATCATCAACATTCTCATTAGCACCATCGTCAGCTACAATAATATCCGCCTCATCCTGTTGCAAATCCAAAGTGGCATTCTCAGTTTCTATATTCCCACTACACTTGGACTGCTCATCCACACATTTTCAGAAATGGTGAAATGAGACTTCTTTATGAGTACAGTATCAGAAAGGTCAGGCTTAAACATTGTGCTCGTGGATAGACTCTCCTCAGGGATTTGTGTAATTTCTGAACATACAGTTTCTACTATTGCCTTACTGTTTTTTTCCAGCTCGGCTTTTACACATTAAATTTTTCTGAGTGAGCAATGCCACTGTACAATGAGACTGGAGACTGGAGAGTGAAAAGAACACCACTGTCCCTACTGTTTCTATGGGAGTACCATTGGGTACTGTACAATGGTACTGGAGACTGGAGAGTGACAAGAACACTGCTACTCTTTCTGTTTCTGTGTGAGCAATGGCACTGGAGACTGGAGAGTATCAGGAATACTGCACTGCTACTCCTTCTGTTTCTGTGTGAGCAATGGCACAGAACAATGTCACTGGAGACCAGCAAGAACACTGCCACTCCTCCTGTATCTGTGTGAGCAATAGCACAAAGCAATGTCACTGGAGACTGAAAAGAACACTGCCACCCCTCCTGTTTCTGTGTGAGCAATGGCACAGAGCTATGGCACTGGAGACTGCTTCCCCCCCTGTGTCTGATTGAGAAATGGACCAGATATCCAGGGAAGGAGGAGATCCGTCGATGCGCCAATGACGTTTTGCCTCGATTTCAGTTCCAAGGACGCGATAAAGTACCGATCCGGCGCGGCTTTGGGATGTTTGGGGGGTGCTCTGTTTTCAGAAAACCGAGGCTGAGCATCCCTAATACTGAGGCATCATAGAAACATAGATATAGTATACCAGGGCAATCTAGGCTGGGGGGCAGAGGGGCATCTGCTCCACGGGCCGGTCCCGTAATGGGCTACTTTGGGATGGGTCACTGGGCCATTTGCATTTTTTTCTTTAAAATGTTCCTAATAGGCTGCTAAGTTGAGTATTGCCACTTGGACTAATATTTGCGGACCCTCCCATGCCGACGACAGATAAAGACTAATTGGTCCGTCTAGTTTGCCCATTTGATTTATTAATGGTTTTGTATGGAGACTTTGTTTAACCCATGTGTGTTTACATTAATTACTGTAGGTGAGGCTGTGAAAAGTATGTGCTTTAACATGGAACACTTGTCTTATACTTCTAGCATCCCTTTCCGAAACTCTATTTATTGTAATTGGGGAGTCTGTAAGAGGGTCAAGGGTCCAATTAAAATTGCCTCCCATTATCAGAATGCCTTCCTGCTGGAGTGCAATTAGATCTAACATACGGGTTATGGAAGAAGGTTGACCACGGTTTGGTGCATATAGATTGGCAAAGGTGTACAATTAGTTGAAAATTTTCCCCTTTACAAGAATCTACCACCCATCCCCCAGCTGAACTGAGAAAGCTGATGTGACTTGTAAGCGCTTCAAAAAAAGAATCGCAACCCCTTTTGATTTGCCTTCAAGATTATTGTTACAATATAAATGGGGTAATGTCGGTTGCCAAAGAGGGAGCTGCTAAATCTTTAAAATGAGGGATAAAAGCTATGTCGATTGTTTCTATATGTAGTGTGTGTACTAATTTGGAACATTTCTCAGAGATGTTTAACCAAATAGTATTATTAGAAATAATCTTTAACTAATCTATATTGGAAGCCATCCAGGAACAGAAAAGATCAAGTGAATGCTATACTCTGGTGCCTGAAGATTTTGGTACAACCTGATGCTCCTCACTAAAATGCAGACTCTGCAGATCCAGGGATAAAAAGACAAAAACACAAGGGAGGGGGAGGGGGTGGTAAAAGGTGGAAGAAAGAGCGGGGCAGAGGAATACACAAATAACAAGCATAAGCAATGGCAAGTAAATGAACAAGGAAACAAACTCCCCTGCCAAGATAGGACTAAGGGGAGTACTTTCCTCTTTACATAACATTGCAAGCCTACCAAGCACCATGTTTAGGAGGAGAAAGGAAAGCGGAGCTACTAAGTAGGGGTCAAGACAGAACTAACAACTATATATATATATATATATATATATATATATATATATATATATATTGTAACAAAAGGAGGCATTTAGCTGGCAATATGCAGAGAAAGCAGGGAAGTAGAGTAAAACATTGGCACAGTTATGTACCTAGGTGGAGATTAAGCCAAGTAAAAACATATGTGTAGTAAAAGTTGGTTTACTTACAAGATTTAAAAAGCTGCTTCCTCTCAGCAAACAGACAGGGTGTATCTGAAAGTCTAAACAGAGCCAGGGATGGGCATGTCCTTTTTAAAGAGAAGGTGGGTGTGTCACCTGTCCATCAAGCTAGGCCTGTGGGAGGAGTGTCAGGTATAAAACCCTGCTTGTTTTATTGTTCAGGGAGATCAACGCTGGGATAGCTGGCTGATCTTGACAGAGAGCTGGACTATGTATAGTAAGCGTTTAGGGTCTCCATAATTGCTGTGCAAGTATACGGTGTCAAACAATTATTACCATCCTGACAATAAAGAACCATAAAAAGGAAGAAGTTGTACGCGTGTGCTTCACCAGTAGCGGGCTCGTGTCACAAGTGTTGTCAGGAGTGGGATGCTCCGGGAAGCAAGTTTCCGCAACTCAACCCGCGCAGACGTCAACATGGAGGAAGTACTGAGAACCCTCGTGAATGTGGCCGCTGCGCACCAACAGCAGCAAGCTCAGATGCTACAAGTCGCCGAGGCACAGGTGGAAAACACAAGGCTCTTAAGAGAAGAGTTAAGCCAGGTGAGACATGACAGAAATGAACCACCTGGTCCTATTCTCCTGAAAATGTCGCCAGGTGATGACATAGAAGCATATCTGGTGTCCTTTGAGAGACTTGCAAAAAGGGCAAAATGGCCTCCTAAAGATTGGCTGAGAGACTGGCGCCATATCTGACTAGTGAAGCTCAGCAAGCTTATATGGATCTAGATGAGGAACGGGCCTCTGATTATTCGTGCCTAAAGTCTGAGATATTGGCTCGCATTGGAGTTTCCGGGCCAGGCCCAGCGCTATCACCAATGGCGCTATGATAAAGAAAAACCGGTCAGATCGCAAGTGGCTGAGCTTTCTAAAATTTTAAAGAAATGGCTGCAGCCTGAGGAGAATTCGCCTTCTCGGATTATAGAAGTTCTGGCGATAGATCACTGCATCCGGGGGCTGAACCACGATTTGCAAAGGTGGGTTCTGCAATCAGACCCACAAACTTATGAAGAGCTTACCACCGTGGTAGAAAGGTTTTGTGCGCTACAGCAAATGACTAAAGAACCTGCATTTGTGCCAAAGCCGCTGCCACGCCAAAAGCCAGGTTTGACAATCCTTGCCACAGGCCCAATAGCAAAACTGCTATGGACAGAGGGCCAGGTGCAAAGCTGTCTAATCTGAAGTGTTTTGAATGTGGTGAGCCAGGCCACTTTAAGGCAGAGTGTCCTAAACTACAGGAACCCATGGACTGTTCTGTGGCACATATTGGGCCTGCATTTCCAAGCTGTTTTACCATGAGTACCACATCAGGAAGTCCTTGTTTGTTCCGGGTGTGCTAATCAACCAAAACCTTGTTCTGGCCTTGGTTGACTCAGGGAGTGAACTCTCATTGGTTTCCAGCTCTGCCTTACCCGAAACCATAACTTCTCGGTTGCCCAAAGTGAAGGTTCTTTGCGTATATGGCACCACAGAGGAGTATGAAAGAACAATACTACCAGTCACACTCAAAGACAAAACTGTTATGGTGGTAGCTGCCATAGCACCTAAACTCCCATATCCACTCATTTTGGGGTGAGACTTCCCACTGTTTAATGATGTCCTCGGTGAGCGGATCCGGCCGGACATGCCGGCAACTGATGCAACGGTCGGAAGCCCGGTCTTAAAGGAACCGCCTAAGAATCCACAGCATCTGGACATCGATCTTTTGGAACCGCCAAACCGGAATGCCATCCTGGGAGTCACAGCAGGAGTTCTACAAAAGCATCCACCTGCGGGGAAACATGGACAGTCCAAACTAGCATTGGTCGGTGATGTCGCAGATGAGCCCAACCCGCCTGTCAGTGAGGATACGGACTGGTCCGCAATACCAATTTTGTTTCCTCTGCAGGACTTTGCTCGAGACCAACTTAATGATGCCACTTTGGAACGTGCCTTTAAAAGTGTGACTGAGGTAAATGGGATAGCGAAATCCACCCAGCCTGCAGAAGGTATACCATATTTTATTGTTAAAAATAATTTCTTGTATAGAGTTGCTACTGTACAGGGGGAAAAAGTAGAACAATTAATGGTTCCTCAGGTCCATGTACCCCTAGTGTAAAAAGCAGCACATACAGGTGTCTGTGGGGGACACCTAGGGGAGGATAAAACACGGGAACGAGTTCTGCTTAGGTTTTACTGGCCCGGTGTACACATGGCAGTGAAAAAGTATTGTCGGTCCTGTCCCATTTGTCAGAGAACCTGTCCCAAACCCATCTACAGGGCACCTCTCATTCCAATTCCAATAGTACAAGTTCCCTTTGAACGGATAGCTATGGACCTTGTGGGGCCACTGGAAAAATCAGCACGTGGGCACCAATATATACTAGTGGTGCTTGACTATGCAACGAGGTATGCAGAGGCAAATTCCCTGCGAAACATAAAGTCCAGCACCAAAGCTAAAGAACTTGTATTGATGTTTACACGCTTGGGAATACCCAAAGAAATTCTCACAGATCAGGGTACTCCATTAATGTCTAAACTGATGAAGGACATGTGCCAGGTGCTAGGGGTTACGGCGCTTCACACCTCTGTATACCATCCACAAACAGATGGCTTGGTGGAACACTTTAACCGCACATTAAAGCACATGCTCAGGAAAGCAGTGGCTCAAGAGAAAAAAGATTGGGACACTCTTATTCCCTATTTGATGTTTGCCATCCGTAAGGTATCTCAAGCTTCAACAGGGTTTAGTCCCTTTGAGTTATTGTTTGGGAGACAGCCCAGGGGTATCTTAGATATGTTAAAAGAAGGCTGGGAGCAGCAAGGTCCCAGGGAGCCAATTCTGGAACAATTTGTGTCCCAAATGTATGAGAGGCTAGGAAAGATAGGGCCCATTGTCCAGCAACATGTAAAAGAGTCTCAGGAACGACAGAAGAAAAGTTATGACAAAAGTGCTGTTGTTCGATCTTTCAAGCCTGGGAACAAGGTCCTAGTCCTGGTTCCTACCCAGGAAAGCAAACTTTTCGCCCACTGGCAGGGTCCATAGGAAGTTCTAGAGGCTGTCGGTCCTGTCAATTACAGAGTCCGCCAGTTAGGTAGGAGAAGGGAGGAGCAAATATATCATGTGAACCTCCTTAAACCCTGGCATGATGAGGAAACCTCTCCTCAGGTAGTGAGTACTGTCATTGAAAAGTCTGAAGTGCCCATAGAGCCAACCTTGTTCATTCAGCAGAGACAACAGACTGAAGAAATGATTCGCCGGAACAGGGATGTCTTCTCTTCCATTCCTGGGCGCACTACCTTAATCGAACACGACATTGTCACTACGCCAGGAGTCATTGTAAAGCAGAAGCCGTATCGTATTCCACAAGCCAGACGGGTGGACGTGAGAAAGGAGGTCGAGAAGATGCTCCAGTTAGATGTAATTGAAGAGTCCACGAGTGAATGGAATAGTCCCATTGTGCTTGTCCCGAAACCCAATGGGACAATTAGGTTCTGCAATGACTTTAGGCGCCTAAACAGTACGTCGCAGTTTGATGCCTATCCGATTCCACGTGTGGATGAACTAGTGGAAAATCTTGCTGGTAGCAATTATTTGACAACCCTTGATCTAACAAAGGGTTATTGGCAAGTTCCCCTGACTTCCACGGCCAAGCCAAAGACTGCATTTTCCACCCCTGATGGTCTCTATCAATATAAAGTCCTTCCCTTTGGGTTGCATGGGGCACCTGCCACCTTCCAAAGGGCCATGAATAAATTGCTACGACCTCACACAGCTTATGCAGCCGCTTACTTGGACGACATAGTGATTTATACCCCAGACTGGGGATCACATTTAGCCAAAGTTGAGGCGGTCTTAGCTTCATTAAGGTCAGCAGGGTTAACAGCTAACCCAGAGAAATGTGCCATAGCCATGAGAGAAGCCAAATATTTGCGGTACATTGTTGGTCGAGGGCATGTAAAACCCCAGCTAGAAAAAGTGGAGGCAGTCAAAAATTGGGCAAGACCAGAAAAAAAGTCGCAGTTAAGAACCTTTCTAGGCTTAGTAGGTTACTACAGGCGGTTTGTAAGCCACTTCGCCACTAAAGCTGCTCCACTTACGGACATGTTAAAAAAAAGTTGTCCAGATAGATTAACCTGGTCTGACTCTGCAGAAACCGCCTGGTCTGATCTTCGGTTAGCTCTTTGTTCCTCTGCAGTTCTACAAGCACCGGATTTTACCCGGAGGTTCTTCCTCCAAACTGATGCTTCTGGTGTTGGCTTAGGTGCAGTCTTGTCACAGGAGAAAAATGGAGTAGAAAATCCTGTCCTGTACCTAAGTCGTAAGTTGCTTCCAAGGGAACAAAAATATGCCACTGTGGAGAAAGAATGTCTCGCCATAAAATGGGCTACAGAAGCTCTGCGCTATTATCTTCTAGGCAGAGGGTTCACCCTAATAACAGACCATGCACCATTAAGATGGATGCAGAACAACCGGGAGGTAAATGCCAAGGTAACCCACTGGTTCTTGGCACTACAACCTTTCAAGTTCTCAGTAGAACATAGACCTGGAATTCTACACAAAAATGCTGATGCGTTGTCACGGAAATATGCGCTCCTCGCGAAGTCCGCGTCCCCCTACTTGGAGACGCTAGGGGGGGGGATATGTAACAAAAGGAGGCATTTAGCTGGCAATATGCAGAGAAAGCAGGGACGTAGAGTAATAACATTGGCACAGTTATGTACCTAGGTGGAGATTAAACCAGGTAAAAACATATGTGTAGTAAAAGTTGGTTTAGTTACAAGATCTAAAAAGCTGCTTCCTCTCAGCAAACAGACAGGGTGTATCTGAAATTCTAAACAGAGCCAGGGATGGGCATGTCCTTTTTAAAGAGAAGATGGGTGTGTCACCTGTCCATCAAGCTAGGCCTGTGGGAGGAGTGTCAGGTATAAAACCCTGCTTGTTTTATTGTTCAGGGAGATCAACGCTGGGATAGCTGGCTGATCTTGACAGAGAGCTGGACTATGTATAGTAAGCGTTTAGGTTCTCCATAATTGCTGTGCAAGTATACGGTGTGAAACAATTATTACCATCCTGACAATAAAGAACCATAAAAAGGAAGAAGTTGTACGCGTGTGCTTCACCAGTAGCGGGCTCGTGCCACAATAGATATAGATATAGATATAGTAAAAATACTGACAAAGTAAAAATTCTCAAAGGACACTTTTGGAGCAAAAAATAACATCTATTCAAGGTACCCTGGCTCAGCTATAAGCTGGGAACACTAGTTGATGAGTGACTACTCAAGGAAAGGAGAAAAGAATGGACCTATTGGGGATCATACAGACTATATAATGAAAAAATGGGTAGCTAAAAGGATCTAACTAATTACTACAGATAAAGTGGTGAGAACATTAGCTGGTCTTTGTTATTTTGAAGGAGGTGGGCACAAACCCTCGAAGGGGAAAAGTATTTAAATCAGGCCTACAAGTATTCATAGCAGAATAGGTATAATAGATACACAAGGAAGCTAGTAAATTATTACGCCTGCCTTGGTTGTCCACGTGATCAAGGCACCTTTGCATTTCACACATCTCTTCTGCTTCATTATCTACTGTTTCTCGAAGATGGCTAAGCAAATTGGACTGTACTTTCTGGTTATTCTCCAAGGTTGTCACCTTGGATGAGGCATGAGAATGTTCTGACTGAAGAGTAACAAACTGAGTTTAGATCTTCTTGGAGCCTCTGCTCCAGATCTTGGATATCCTGCTTTGTTGGTAATGTGTCCAGTAATCCAGTAAGTATTTCACCCAAGTCACCATTGATCATAGAGCTGTATTTGCTATTTGAATCAGGTGAGGGGTCCCAGGCATATTTAGGGATTTAGAGTCTAGTGGTTGGACTGCTGTGAGCAGGTGTGTCACAATAGGCCTGCTGCAGCTACTGTCTGCCAGGTACTATGTTGGCATTTTGCCTTTGTGTGTATACAGTACCACTGTTCTACCAAAGGGGCCACTGTGGTACTTGAAATGCTCTCCTACCGGCCAGAGCTAAGCTCATTACTTTAGGATGCTTAGCACCTGTCCCTGGCCTAAAAAGACTGCCTTCCCCAACAATCCTGGCCAATTCATCTGTTGGTCTGCAGACTATTGTATCCTGTGTGTCATCTCCTTGCTATAATGGCCATACAGATTTTTCATGCCTTATCATTAATTACATCACTTACCTGTGTAGCCGCTGTTAAAAAAAACCATTTCATTCCACTAGCATTTTCTCAGTGTTTTTCATATTGCGAATTGTGACAAGGTGAAGAGATTGTGACAGTGGTGAATTGGAGCAGGTTTGATTGTGATGTAAGATCCTTCAATTTTTTTTACTTTCTTAGTTGACCCCTTTCTATCTTTTCCCATCGAGGTAGTGGATACAGAAGAATTATCCTTTGTAGAGTATTAGATCATGGTAGTTTAATGTGGTTACTTAGGATGCAGGAATTCACCACCCCCCATAAGATCATTCTATAAATTATTTAATTAATGAAAGCTTTAGATAAGGGTCCACTGGAAACCCATTTGTGGCTCATTTTACTTAGCCAGGTACATATAGAGTACAATCGAGACAAGAATAAGATAGCCCTGTGCTGATCCCATATCTTTTTGCAGCGAGATTTGGGCTACAGTTGTAATATAAACTATTGCCACAAGAGGGTAGCAGAGATTAAGATAGAGGTTATAGGCACTGGTTCAGCTGTGCAGGTATATGTTTAACCCCTGATATATTGTAACAGAACTTAGTGATTGAATTCAAGTTCCCATAAATGATTGCAACTTGCCGGTGACAAAAAAGTATATAGTCACTTCTATCTTTTATTTATCTTTATTTCTATATTTTTTTTTATTATATCTTTTTATGTTTTGTTTATGGGGATAGCACAGTTAATGCTGCTTTCAAAGTCACTCTGGAATCGTGGTTTATACCAGGAGCTGAACTATAATAAGAGCTATGAGTACTCTCACCACACTTGCAGTGTGAGTGTCCATTTTAATAAATACTACCAGAGGAACAAGTGATGATCTCCAATCAGAGATAGACAGACACTATGACAGCTGGCTGGATGTGGGGTCACCACCTGTGTCCACGGTCTCACCTGATGGACATCTTCTCCCACACAACATGAGGGCCATTCCCTTGACTTCATTTTCTCTCACCTCTGTGATTTCTCTGACTTTTCAAATTAATTATTCCGGCTTTCTCACCCCAGCCACCTCTCCTTCCACCTTTCCCTAGCTCCCTCTCCCCCTCCTGCACCCAAAACTGCATGGATACTATGCAGCTTCCTTGGTCTTGACCGCTCCCACTGCTCTGCCAGTATTGAACCACTCCTCTCTCCCATCTCCTCCTTGTCTTGCCCTAACACAGCAGTCTCCTTTTACAACTCCACCATCTCCGCAACCTTAGATGAAGTCACCTCTGCCATGACACTTCACCTCCGTCATTCTAAGCCCCTACCTTAGCATGCAAAGCTCACTTGCTATCTTGAGAGATACTCCTGTTCTGCTGAGCACCTCTGGAGAAAGTCCTCTGACGCAGATTTTACCCATTTGAAATTCATCCTGTCATCCTACTAAGCTGCCCTCTATATTTCCAAAAAGTCCTACTAAAATCCTTATCTCCTCCTTATATCCTCCCAGTCCAAAATTCCCATCGCTTGTTTTCTACCGTCAACTCCCTTCTCTGACCATCCCCTCCTCCTTGACACTCTTCACTAGCTTGGTGGTTTACCTCCTTGCTCTCTTCTTCAGTGTCGATGACACTCTAATATACGTTTCCTCCCCTGATCTCTCTCCCTTCCTCCTCTCTCGTGTGTCAGACTGACTCTCTCTGCCATCTCCACATGGCAGGTTGGATGTTAACGCAAGCTCAAAATATCCAAAACTGAACTTATTACCTTTCCACCATCTAATGTCACATCACCTCCTCTGATCCTCTGATCTCCCTTAAGGTTGATGGTGTCTCCCGCTCCCTTGTTTTCCACACATGCTGTCTGAGGAGGTCATCATTGACTCCACCCTCGGAGGGGTGGTGGTGGGGGGGGGGGTAAGGACCTAGTAAGAGCTTCTGAAGAAACAACCTTTTAAGTAGCGGGCATGTTTGCTTGATGAAAAGAATACCAGAAATTCCATACCTTTTTGAAATTTATCATTTTGTCGTGAAGAAGGCTGGTGATGTATTCCATGGAAGCCATGTACCACACACGAGAGATTACACTTTGGAGGCTGGGTGGATGAAAGGACTTCCATTCCTTCGCTATCTGTAGGCGAGTAGCTGCACAAATGTGTTGAACAAGTCTATCTGCCTGTTTGGTTAAGCCTTCGACCCGGGAGCATAACAGCATAACCATTGGGTCAGGTGAAATCTCAACCTCTAAAATTCTTGTCATTAGGTCGGCCACCTGGGACCACAAATTTGAAACTCTAGGGCATGTCCACCAGATGTGGTAGAATGAGCCCACCTCCCCACACCCTCTCCAGCATGAGTCAGAAGTACCCGGATATATTATGTGGAGCTTTGAAGGCACTAGATACCATCTTGTGTATACTTCAAATGTGTTTTCTCGTATTGAAGTATTAATGGAGATTTTGGAGATTCTCACCCGTAGCCGGGACCATCCCTTCTGATCCAGAGCTCTACCAGTATCCCGAAGCCATGCCATCTCAAACGATTCCGCAGTGTCAGATTTTGGTTCCAGGAAATTATGATATATCAGGGATATTAATCCTGAATCTCCTGGCCTATACACACAGCTCCTCTCAAAAGGAGTAAGGGTACGTAGCTTGGAAGATCTACAGAGTGATTGAATAAAGCTTCGGATTTGAGTGTAAGCAAAATGTAAGGACGAAGGAAGGCCCTTTTTTTCTCTTAGATCCGGGAAAGTGCGGGGAGCAAAATCTCCCATAATGTGAGTAAACTGAGTGATACCAGCCTTTTGCCAGGGGCGCGAGAACGACCGCATATTTCCTGCTGGAAAATCTGGGTGATGCCACAGTGGGGTAAGAGGAGAAGGAAATGAGGTGAGCTCCCACTTTCTATGGAGCTTGTCCCATAGATTGAGTGTGAACTGTATGGAGGGGTGCGAGTACACTGAGGCCGGCCTTTGAGCTCTAAGGAGCCAGGGGAGCGAATTCAGATTGTGATCTGTTGTATGTGCGTTCTCTAGATCGACCCATCTCTTGATCCCCGGAGCAGACTGCCAGGAAATGATGTGACTGAGGTTAACTGCATGATAGTAGCGCTCAAAGAGCGGAAGTCCATATCCCCCTGATTGGGTGGGCTTGGCTAGGCAGGACCTTTTGAGTCTCGATTTTTTCCCTTGCCAGATGAATGTACCGCATGAAGATTGCAGATTTGTTAGAAAGGTACCTGGGATTGGAATGGGTAAGGTCTGGAAAAGATACAAGACTCTAGGCAGAACGTTCATCTTTATCACACTAATCCTACCAAACCAGGAGACAAAAAGCGAGTCCCATCTGGCCAGGTCTCTTTTTATTGAGTCAAATAGGGGGGTGTAGTTGGCGTGGATTAGCTGTTTGTATTCTTTCGTGATCTGAACCCCTAAATATCGTAGAGCCTTTGGGCGCCATTGAAAATCGAACGAAGATTCGAGAATATTTTTGGTGACAATAGGGACTTGGAGTGAGAGAACTTCCGATTTAGAATTATTTATTTTATAGTTTGATAAGGATCCATATTCTTTAAGTTCTTTAAGAAGATTTGGGAGTGAGATAAGGGGGTTTGCGAGTGTTAATAGTACGTCATCAGCGAATAGGGAGATTTTGAAATGACGAGGGCCAATTTGGATCCCTGATATGTCCGGGTTTCTTCTAATGGCGGCAGCTAAAGGTTCTATGCATAAAGCGTATAAGAGGGGGGACAAGGGACACCCCTGTCTAGTGCCATTACCTAGTGAAAAAGCCTGGGATAGGAGCCCATTGGTCAATACCGATGAGGTGGGGCGGTGATATAGGGCCTGGATGGCTGAAAGAAAGGCCCCATTTAAACCGAAATGACTTAACGTGCTAAACATGAAAGGCCACGAGAGTCTGTCAAAGGCCTTTTCGGCGTCTAATGCCACAACCACTGACGGGATCTTATTCTGGTTTATGTGGGCGATGATGTCTATAGTACGCCTAGTATTGTCTAAAGCCTGCCTGGTGGGGATAAAACCTACTTGGTCTGGGAAGACCAGTGTTGGTAAATAGGCATTTAAATGATTTGCCAGAATTTTGGCAAAAAGTTTAACGTCAGAGTTGATTAGTGAAATGGGGCGGTAGCTGGGGCAACAGGTCGGGTCCTTGTTAGGTTTAAGAATCACCACTATAGTGGAGCGCGTGGATTCCATATGGAATTTACCCCCCGACATAATGGAATTAAACAAATGTGTCAAATGAGGGACTAGTTCTTTGGAGAATGTTTTATAATAAAGCATCATAAAGCCATCAGGGCCGGGGGCTTTAGAGTTCTTCTGTGACTTTAGTGCAAGGATTACTTCTTCACTGGAGATAACCTCGTTAAGAGTAGAAGCCTGGCGGGAGGATAGGGAAGGAAGAGAACAATTATCTAAGTAGGTATTGATGGCTTGAGGAGGGGCTTTAAATGAGGTTTGGTCTTTTTGAAGGTTATACAGATTTTCATAATATTTGTGGAATGTTTCATTTATGGTCCTAGGATCATAAGATAAGTCCCCTTTTTTGTTTCTAATAGAATTGATTATTTGGGAGCCACGTTTGGCTCTCAGTCTCCTAGCCAAAAGAGAATCGGCCTTGTTGCCTTTTTCAAAAAATGTTTGATTAAGCCATCTAAGCGTTCTGTTCTCTCTGCAAGAATTGACTGAATTTCGCCTCTAGTCTTTTGGATTTCTTTCAAAACTAAATGGGAGTTAGACTCCTTATGTGTTGTTTCTAGATTTTTAAGTTGAAGAGTGAGTTTATCAAGCGTTGCGTTACGTTCTTTTTTCCTGCGGGAGGCAAACTGAATGATGTCCCCCCGAATGACTGCCTTGTGGGCTTCCCAAATAGTGGAGGTCTGAATCTCTGGGTCTGAATTGATCTCAAAGTATTTCGTGATAGAATCAGATATGAGATCTTTAAACCCGGGGAGTTTAAGAAGAGTCTCGTTCAATTTCCAGGAGGTTCTGCCCCGAGGGTTCTGAAAAAGGTCAACCGTTAATGATAATATAGAGTGGTCGGACCACGTATTGGGAACTATATCAGCCCTAGTTATATGTTGGAAGATGTTTGAGCAGCCCATAAACATGTCGATCCGGGAGTAGGTTTGGTGGGGAAAGGAGTAGAATGTGTAGTCCCTTGATGAGGGATATAACGCTCGCCAAATATCAAATAGGCCGGCCTCAGTCACTTGTATCTGCAGGTGTTTTGTATGTGAAGATGGGGGGAAGTGTGCCTAGATGCTGATCTGTCTAAGAGGGGGGACATAACAGTGTTAAAGTCACCCCCGAGTAAAAGCAAACCCTTACGGAAATGGTGTAGTTCCGAGAATAAGTGTGTGAAAAAAGCTGTCTGACCTGTATTAGGCGCGTAAACGTTGGCAAAGGTTATATCTAGATGGCCAATTTTTCCCGACAGGAAGAGAAACCGGCCTTCAGGGTCGTCCTTAACTGCTGACACGACAAACGGAACTGAACTGCGGAGAAGAATGGCAACACCATTCCTCTTTGTTGAGTGAGAGGAATAGTAGGCATCAGGATATCCTCTTGAGGACAGGGAGGGATGGCCACCCGCTTTGAAGTGAGTCTCCTGCAAAAAAATTATATCACCATTAAGTTTTCGTAACGTATGGAATAGCATAGAGCGCTTTTGAGGTGTGTTTAAGCCTTTAACATTGAGGGAGAGTGTTGTGAGAGTCATGATCGGTATTCTTAGGGGGAGGGGGGGAGCGGGGAGTGGGAAGGGAAGGGAAAGAAGAGTAAAGGAAGGAGGAGTTATGAAAGAAGAAAGGCAAGGGTGTAGGTTCAGGCCTCAATAGCAGAGGAGAGACCTACTAGGATAGTGCCTAAAAGAGCTATGTTAACTTAAAAACGAGGCAAAATTTGCCTATTCAATTATCAGAACCAAGGCACAGAGTACGGGAGTGCGTATAAAATATAAACTATCAGATAGACTGCTAAGAAAATCCCAAGGTATGTGGGTGCGTGGCTAGGAGGACAGGACACGTCCCCCGCCCGTACATAAATAACATAATAAGGTTAAACCGAAGCTAAACTTGTAACCAGAGACAACAATATCTACGGAAATTATGAGAGCAACATGAAAATATTGACATTTGTTAGAAGAATAAAAGAAGATACAGACAGAGCAAGTTAAGGCACAATATTACTTCACGTCTCCTCTAACAGAGACACAGATTTACAAATCAAGGAGGTTGTTGCGAGGAGCTCTGGGCATCGCCACCCACGGTCCTGTCAAGACGGAAGAGATGGAGCTGGCGGAGTAAGTCTTTTCCTTCGTTTGGTGTTCGGATTGACACTTGATGGCCCTCGACTTCAATAATCAAACGGAAAGGGAAACCCCAGCGGTATTTGTAACCATTTTCTCTAAGGATGCTGGTAACCTCCCTGAGGTCGCGTCTCTTGGCTATCGTTGAAGGGGCAAGATCTTGAAAAACTTGGATACGGGACCCTTCGTAAAGAGTATATGAAGAATTCCGAACCGCTTTGGTAATAAGTTCCTTGGTCTTAAAGGATAGTAGTCTCAATATCACATCACGAGGGGGTTCGGAGTCTTTCGGGCGTGGTCTCAAGGCCCTATGAATCCGTTCGATCTGCATTGGGTGATTGGATAAGGCAGAGTCCAGAGAAGAGAAGAACCTACTCACATAGTCCTCCAGATCCGTAGGTTCCACTGATTCGGGGATGTTGCGTAATCTGAGGTTATTGCGACGTTCCCTGTTCTCAACATCTTCCAGCTTGTCCCTCATGAAATCGTTGTCCTTTAGCAGGAAGTCTATATCTTTTGAGGCTTCATTTTGGAATGTAAGTGACGACTCCATCTTGTTTTCCAGAACCGAGGTTCACTTGGAGATTGCGACCATTTCTGTTTTGAGATCGCCTATAGCCTTCTGAAGATCAACGGAAAAGGCGTTAGTGCGCTCTACTATTAAGTTTCGTAATTCAGCAAAGTCCGCCTTGGTTGAGGGAGAAGCAGTGGTAGGAGGGTCTCGGTCGCTCTGGGACTCCGAGGGTGAGTTAGGAGAAGATGAAGTATGTGCTTTGTCCTGGCGGGAGAAGTGCTGAGTTATCTCAACTGGTGCGCCTTTGCGGCCTTTACCCGTAGATTTATTCATGTTGAGTGCAGAATCTCTGGGAAACCGTTTGCTAATGTTGAGTATGAGGCAGACGGGCGGGGGACAGACCCGTGTGGGTTAAGTGGACATAGTAAGTTGTGGGACAGTTAAGTAGAGGGGTAGTATATGCTCTAGTGTCCCGCTGTTCACCGTCACCACACCCGGGTTTTTGCTCTGGAGCTGAGGAGCTCTCCAGTAATCCAGCTGCGCGTTATGGCTGTCAGGCCACGCCCCTCAATTGCAATTTTTGAGTTAGCAGTAGAGGGTGATAAATCTTCATTCCTCTCGTCCGTGAGCAGTAGAATATGTATAACGTCCCGAGATGGCGTCAGAGGCCAACAAACTGTGTTGAAGAAAGTCTAGATGGCCAAATTTATGACCTACACAAGTTGGCCACTAGATGGCAGTAGGGCACCGGATAAGACTTGTGGAGAATATAGTGTATAATATAGCCACAAGATGGCAGCACCAACTCTTTGAAATTTTTTCCTTTACAGATGTAGTAGCACAAAAACGACACAAGGTGGCAGCAAAGACTGACTTTCAGTGTGTAAACTGCTCGGTAAAGACATAAAGCCTCACTTTAGGTGCGATATTTCAGACACTGTAAAATTTTTCTTGAGAGGCACAATAACAGTGAGGGTGTTCAGCACTGTATGATGTTGTGCAAACCTGGTATATGCTTAGGGAACTACAATAATCGGGCACCGCTGGGCCACCTAGGCAGACTGGATAGGGGTTTCTCTGTGAGCCCCGGAGGACTTCCCAGCAGACACTGCACTGGCTCCAGTAGCGGAAGTGAAGGTGGTAATGGCGCTAGTGATATCCGGTCACTCAATCCTTACACCGGGATCTAGGGAAAGGGAGGGGATCCACCGCTGGGCAGCCGCTCGTCAGCGCAGACATCCCCACAGCTCATGCAGGTAGTTAGAATAGGCAGACACTGCCCGTTCTCGTGTCTCCCCCCGCGCTGCCTCACCTCTATATTTCCTGATGCTGCGTCCCCTGGGTTGATTTTATCACAGCCTGCAGCTTCCACAGCATCCAGCGTGTGCTTGGGTACAGCAGCTTGTCGCCTCCAGGCGGATCAGAGCGATCTGCGGCGCACACTGAGCGGGTCCCTGCGTCCTCAAAACACCTGGCCAGGCTCCACGTTTGGGCTTAAGAGACCCCAGCTACTCAGCCCAGAACTTAATGACTTTTATGGCGCTGTTTAATAAATGTTACTTTGGGGAAAACCGCTAATATAAGAAGATATTTAAGGTGGATGAGCGGAGCTCAGATAGAACACGTCCGCTCTATATGGCAGTCAGGCCACGCCCCCCAGGCAATCATTTTTGAATATAGATACCTTGTTTGCTTCTTTGCTAAACCATTATCATACCAATTTGCACAGTCTTTAAAATTGTTAAATAATGGTTTAACCATTCAACAAAGTTCTTGGACATGGCAACATAAGCCATTGGCTCCAGGTGCTTTATTCACATTCATTTTATACATTATTTTCTGATTCAGGACTTCTGTCAGCCACAGTGGTACATTTGTTATGGTGTCAGTAGTATTGTCCTTTTCTTTGCATTTAATGCTTTCTTTTACATTTGTAGTAAGCAATGATAGTTTTGTTTTTATTGTTTTGCACTTCTTCCCCACACAAATATATCTTATGACAGGGGGTCCCCGTGCCATGTAAATAAAGACCAAGTCCACCTGGGTGTGGCGATTATTTATTGCACCTAATCACTATTTGGTACTTTTCCATCTTTATGTATGACATTGTGTATATTGCTTGTAACCTTGTAATGTAAAGTGTGCTTTGCTGACTGACACCAGTGACCTTTCCAAGTGTCAAGAGTATTTTGAAAGCAAACAGGCTAGATAGATACATTTTCTGAGAAGCTTCAGAGTTGTGTAAATAGTCTGGCCAGCCAAACAGAGCAAAGTTGAGAATCATGCCCTCCTGGATGCCAGACATATATCTTAGACATAGATAACACACTTGGAAAGCCCTGTATCATACTGGGAATCAAACTGCCCTGACATTGAAAGAGCTAAGATCCAAAGGTGGGGATGAGCACAGTGTGAGGGTTTAAATCCATTGCCTTATCTGATAATGTTGTTCATTTCTCTGAATAGACCTAAGTCTAGGTTGAAGTATGCCATCCTTCTCAAAGTGTACTCCTCTCACGCCAAGTCTTAAACTAGTAAGTTAGTGGTTTTATTTCCTATTTAATTTCTGAAACTTATTTGTGCAACTTATTTTGAATGTCTTGTTATTGTTTTGTAATTAAGCCTTGGGAACATTTTTCAGATTAAATACATTTAATCTAGCATATTCTCTGTGAGTCTTTGTGAATTTACAAAGACAAATGAGGCTCATGCTACATGTGTATGTGATTTAAGTATATAATATTAATAAGTGGTTTTGGTGAAATCAAGGACTCCATAGTAAATCCTTTGTGGTGGCAGAAATGATGTATTCATTGGTAAGTGACCAAGGTAACTCCAGTCACGGCCAGCTGTTTCATATTGCTGTATCTGAGACAGGCCGGGCATTCGTGACACTGGGACGGCCTACTCACAAGACATGAAGACAAAAATAAATTCAACTTATTGTTTTTAGTATTCATCCAAAGTGTGTTCAGGCCACAGTTTTCCAGTGTATGTAAACTTGTTTATCCATCACCTTCACAATTTTTATATGTTCTGTTCCATAAACTTTGGACAGGGCTGTGGGAGTAAAGCACAAAATCCACAAGTGGGTTAAATACACCAGTGTTAGCATGCACATAGCCCCGTTATATCATCCTAGCCCTTTGTCTCTGCATTATCTATCTTATTATCCCCAGGTCTATGCCCCAGTAACTTTGGAGCCAATTCAGTGAGGAACACCTTCACTATGACCCTGCATGCCCAGGCCCAGGGAACAGCAGACTATCACCCATAGGTCCCAACTGTGTTCACCCATCTTAGAAGCATGGAATTTCTGGTAGAATAAACAAGCATGTCTATGGAGGGTCCAACAGACTTTTGGTTACACGGATGCCAGAGATCAATGTTTGCATATTCTGCCTAAATCTTGTTAGAATAATTATGGACAACTACACAGCAACTTACAATTGGCTCCACCAGACTGCCTGCAATGGGTCAAGGTAGTTGGAGTGGGTCACCAAAACCAAAAAGACTCTAGGGGGTAAATGTATCAAGGTCTGATTTTTTTCAGCATATTAAAATCGCAGCAAATTGTGGGTGAGAACCCACGATTTTAGTCCAAAATTTCTCAAATGTATAAAGCTGCGATTTTTACCCTGATCTTCAAAATAGCTGGCCATCTCTGGCGCTTTGCTGCGATGTAAAACACTCCCGTGTTTAGCAAACTCTCCTGTGTTATCCATATCTAGCTGCGAGATTAGTAAACACATCACTGTTACACTGCCTGTCCTATAGCCGGAGGTCCAGGCAGCTGTCAAAAATTAAAAATAGAACAAAGTTTAAAAAAAAAATGTGTGGGATCCCCCCTCTAGTCACTATTAACCCTAGTGCTGCCAGCCTACCTGAAAATCGGGGAAAAAATTTGTTTGAGGTCCCCCCGATTTTCACATAACCAGCACTAGGAAAACCAACCGGGGTTGGTGGCACTATAGCAGGGGGACATGTGGCAGGCGTCCCCCTGTCATAACGACAACCAACCCCAGGCTATTCAGCGCTGGGCTGGATTCCCTATGGAGTGGGGTCCGCCGAAACAAACGAGCGGGCCGCCCCTCTATGGACAACCAGCCCAGTGCTGAAAGCACTAGGGCTCTTCCTACACCCCTGGGCGGTGTGTGTAGGGTAATAACGGCAATATAATTTGAAAAAAAACAAACGGACACCATTTTGTTTTGTAGAACTACAAGTCCCAGCCAGCCAAGTTGCCATAAGCAGTGTGGGCATGCCGATACTTGTATAACTACAAGCACCAGCATACCCATGGCAGCCAGGGAATGTTGGTACTTGGAGAACCACAAGTGCCAACATGCCCTGACACCCAGGGCTGGTTGGGACCTGTAGTTCCACAAAAGAAAATGTTAAATAAACCACTCTCTGTTTAAAACCACATCCATTTATTAAAAATAATAAAACCCCAATAAAGACGCAAAACACATTTTTTATACCACATATTTTTTTATGACACCATATATATTCTTGCATTAATTTTACATGAGACAATAGTCATATTATTAGTACATTTTATTGGGGACCAATCTCCTTCAACTACTAACTGTTCAATTATGGCTTCATGCTTGTCTCAGTTCTGCTCCTCACATGATGACACTATGTTACAAGCACTAGGAGTCTTTGCCCAGGATATCACCAGATGATGATCTTACCAGAGTAGTGTGGGTTACACAGTGGTCCTCTGCTAGCAGGGTGACTAGCGGAACATATGACTCAGCAGATGGTGAGAGGATGCAAATAGAAAAGTCAATGACTAGCAGCAATCTGGTTAATGATTAGGTAGATATGAACACGAGGATCTTGATGGACGTGAAGAAGTGCAGGAAGGTAACAGGGAAGTCAGTGGTCTGCGTACAGCAAGTTGTACCACTGCTTATGGTGAAGAGACTTGTCCAGGTGCAGGTAGGTAGCAGGGAAGTCAGTGGTCTGCGTATAGCAAGTTGTACCACTGCTTATGGTGAGAGGACTTGTCCAGGTGCAGGTAGGTAGCGGGGAAGTCAGTGGTCTGCGTATAGCAAGTTGTACCACTGCTTATGGTGAGAAGACTTGTCCAGGTGCAGGTAGGTAGCGGGGAAGTCAGTGGTCTGCGTATATCAAGTTGTACCACTGCTTAATAGGTGAGGAGGTGTACAAGTGTTGATGAGTGGAAACATAGAATGTAGACACTGAGAGCACAAGGAACTTGATCCCAAACAATATGCACAAGTCTATGTTGGTGTGGCAGGCGCTGCTTGACAGAGACGAATTCACTACTGGAATCTAGGCTAATAGCAGAAGGTCAATTAGCATATGTATCTCACGACTGAACAAAGAGGTAAACTTCCCAGCAGATGTGCGGAGTAAAAACACAGTCTCAGGGAGATAGAGGATTCCGTGGGTAAGTGGAGAACAGTCCAAGCGGATATGCAGTAAACGAATACAGTCAATAGAAAGTAAGCATACCGCGGTTCAGTTGAGCAGGCTGTCCACGAGAGGATACAGGAACAGCTGAGCGGCTGCACGCCAGCACGAGTAAAGAAACCACAGGTGAGTGGTAGCGGTAATCAGGGTCCGGGTCAGCACACAGGCAGAGAACTTGACACGGGTAGAACAACGATGAGCAATGCAGGAATCACTGGAGATAGCGAACACGAGTAGAACACGGGAGACTTGTAGCGGTCTGGAAACCGGCAGGAATCAGCAGGGAACTGAAGACATAGTAGAACACGGGACACTTGTAGCGGTCTGGAAACCGGCAGGAATCAGCAGGGAACTGAAGACATAGTAGAACACAGGAGACTTGAAGCGGTCTGGAAACCGGCAATGAGTTGACCAGGAATCAGCAGGAAGCTGAAGACACGGAGAAGTACACAGGAACACCTTTAGAGACTCACAGGGAATGAGACTCCAAGATCAGGCAACGAGGTAATGAACACAGGTGCTTTAAATAGGCGTTGCCTGATCAACCAATTAACTAAAAGCAAAGGTCAGAAGAGTTCTTAGGAACTGCGCATGCGCAGACCATCAGGATGGCGGGCGGCCACGGTTCAGGATAGGTGCTGCAGGGTACTGGAGAGCCACGCACCATTGAAGAGGCACTCACGGTCCGGTGAGTGACAGCCCCCTTGTTGATTAGCCCCCGTTGTTGATTATAGTATTAGGGGTTTCCCACGCTAGCATGGAAAACCCTTAATACTATAAATAGACCTAACGCATAAACTAAGTTCATTGCATATTGGAGCGTCTACACTGTAGAAGCTGTTTACGGCAGCTCTCCTCTTTTTTTTTTTTTTTTTTTCAAGCAAGCATGTTCCAGAGTGGAAATTACAAATCTGGGGCTCTCCTGGCTGAAGAGAAGAAGACTTCAAGCAACAAGCGGGCCCAACTGGCCCCCGTGTGGGGCCAGGAGGCACTTGGAGAACTTGTGGCGCTCCAAGTGCCAACATGCCCTGGTTGCCGTGGGTGTGCTGGTGCTTGTAGTTATACAAGTATCAGCATGCCCACACTGTTTATGGCACCCTGGCTGGTTGGGACTTGTAGGTCCACAAAACAAAATGGCATCCGTTTGTTTTTTTCAAATGATATTGCCGTTATTACCCTACACCCACGCCCAGGGGTGTAGGAAGCGCCCTAGTGCTTTTGGCACTGGGCTAGTTGTCCCTAGAGGAAGGGCCCACTCGTTTTTTCCGCCAGACCCCACTCCCTAGGGAATCCAGCCCAGCGCTGAATAGCCTGGGGTTGGTTGTCATTATGGCAGGGAGACCCCTGCCGCGTGTCCCCCTGCTTTAGTGCCACCAACCCCAGCTGGTTTTTCTAGTGCTGGTTAAGTGAAAATCATGGGGGGCCCCACACAAACTTTTTCCCCGATTTTCACGTAACCAGCAGTAGGCTGGCAGCACTAGGGTTAATATTGAATAGAGGGGGGAGCCAACTTTTTTTTTTTATTTTAACTTTGTTCTATTTTTAACAGTTTTGACAGCTACCGGGACCTCCGGCTATATGACAGGCAGTGTAACAGTGATGTGTTTACTAAACACGCTGCTAGGATAAAGCGTGTTGTATCTAGCGTGTTTGAAAGCAAACTCTCCTGAGTTTACTTAATCGCAGCTTCATACATTTGAGACTTGTATAGCTAGAGTGGCAAATAGTCGGGAGCTTGATCTCTATCGATTTTGTAAATAGCGCTTTTGACAGAAGCACAACTCTGGCGATTTTACATGAAATCTCAGGTTCATACATCTGCGAGTTTCAACTCTCCCGAGAAAATAGCTAATTTTGCAAAATCGCACCTTGATAGATTTACCCCTAGGTCCTAGAGATCGCAGCAGTGTTTAGGATACAAGTGCTTTGGGGTGTCCCATATTCCCCAGTGTGAAACATTAACTTTTCTGGCTGTCAAAAGTCATATTTGTCAGCAGTATCTATACAATTTTTTGCACAACAAGTGCTTTGGGCTCATTAAAATGAATTCAAAGCAGTCCACATATGAGCAGAATCAGCAAGCTGGTGCTGGCACCAGTCCTGATGGTAGTGTTCCCAGTATGTCATCTGGTAAAGCCTATGTAAAAGTACATAGCCTTTTTAAATCAGGGAAAGAAACACACACCAAAAAAAATTGTACCGTGTTGAAGCGAAAAAGAAGTGTAACTGAGGAAAAGTTAACTGCTAACATGCCATTCTACACACGCAGTGGCAAAGAAAGAATGAGGCCTTCGCCTTTCTCTATTAGTGGCAGATCAAAAAATGTTACTGAGCCTTCTTCTTGTACGGTCACTTGTGACCAAGCAAGACCAAGTAATTTGGAGTCTAAAAGTGGTGCACAACTACTGTTACGCGTCAAAGCCGAGCTGCAAGAAAACAGTAAGGCATTAGAGGATAATGTATGCTCAGAATCAGAAATGACACCAATCCCTGTGGAGAGTCCATCCACCAGTGGTATGTCTAATCGTGAGCGTTCTGATAATGTACCCATAAAGAAGGGCCCTTTCAGCAGTTCTGCTGATGTGTGCCTGATCAGCCCGAGTGTAGCCGGTGATACACCAAGTGAGGATGACACTTTGGAATTAGAAGAGGATGAGGGTGAGATTTGGGTAGCCGATGAGGGCGCTAATGAGGATCCGGTTGATTGTGTAAGTCCTGCACCAGAGGCAGCAGTGTGGCACCAGTGGCAGCAGTTCTGGCACGTGAGGTTCTGGCACCAATTTGCACTTTCCAAACACAAGCAGAGATGACGCAGGTGGCAGACCACCCCAGTTTGACATCTGGGCTGGTTTGAAGGATTTGACAAAAAAATGTGTGACCTTGACCATAATTCCAACCAATCCTACTATTAACATGCAAAGGATGGTGGAGGGCCTAGCAGGGATTAAACTGTATTTTTCCTAATTTGCACTAATAAGATTTGGGTGTAATATACACCCAAAGACGAGTGCTCAATTGCTAAGAGTCATTGATGAAGAGGAAGACAAGCAGGCTTGTCTGTAGAATTTGCAGGCAAATTCTACTGCATTATATAGGTAACAACCAAAGAGAAGAGCTCCATTGCTCCATTGCTAATTGTAATTGCTGAAATAGAAATAATAGGGCTGACAGTCTTGGTCTAAATTTGCAGTTACATTTTATTGTACCATAGCTCACTCAGAAACAGGAGAGGTGGCAGGGTTTAGTGATAATCTTCCTCAAACAATACTAATTCATCCCACCATCATAGAAGTCTGTGTAGTATGATGTAATTGCCGATAAAGGCCTTCCAAATGGAATTACTAGTTGATTTTAGGGCAGAGTTGTCACGATTTTTGGCCAATTCTTTTACAGCAGAGCAAATATCAAAATGTTGTGTGGACTCATCTGCATCACCATTGGGTGTCTTGGGAAAGCAATTTTTTTTACAACAAGCAGTTGCCAGAGAAACTGAAGGAGAAGACGTCCAAACAAGATGTTGATAACTCTTGGATCCTTGCAAAGCAAATTAATCTACAATTAAAATATAGTTAGCACATTTACTTTGTTTTATTTCACACGTTAAATTTCTCTAGCTGCTTCTCAACAAATATAATTAAGGCAATCACTTGATTCAAGCTAATCAAGCTAACCGTGTCTGCACTCTCTATACAGGTGACTACTTTGCTGGACTAAAGTACATTCCCCTCAAATGCTAGCCTTCTTGCAGCTGCTGAATTCTCCTACATGCTGTTGCAGAAACCAGAAATTGACCCTAAATTTTTCAGGACACAAACAGCATCTCCTGCATGTCATTTTTTAAAAGTTCTGTAACACCAAGTTGATTGTGTGTGCAAAACAGGAAATGTGATGGAATTCAACCCCGCTGTAATGCTTGAACAATATTGGGGTCGTAATCAGAAATGACATATCCTCAGGAGAGTCCAAGCAGGATTAGCCATCTTTCAATGACATCCCTTAGTTTTTGGAACAGATTGTCAGCTGTATGCCTCTTAGTGAAGCTGCTGATACACAGAGTAGCCTACTTCTGAAAAATATGACGTACTTGGGTACATGCTGCTGCTATCCCTGCTGGTGAAGGCGAATGACCAACCCAGTAGGCTGTCACAGTCATATAATCTTTACTTTGCCCAGTTCCTCTTGCCCACATATCTGTGGTTAAGTGTACAGTGGGTAGAATGGCATTTTGTAGCCCAATAATTAAATTTTTCGCAACCTTCAGGTACAGGTGAGTAATAGCTTTTCTAGTAAAATGGTATAGTGATGACATTTGCTAACAGGGACAGAACATCTCAATTAAATGTCTTAAACCAACTGTATTAATAGTAGACATTGGACGCAGATCTAATAATGGCATAGTACCCAGGGCGTCTGTGATCCGCTTTGCGACTGGGTGACAGGTTTCATACTTGCTTCTTCTTGCAAAGGATTGTTCAACTGTAAATTGTTGGTTCTGGGGATATTGATGATAAAGGTGTTGGGGGTGTAGATTGCAGGTGCTGGGATGTAGATTAGAGAAGGGAGGTAGATGATGCTGGACTGCTTGTTGTTATTTTTTTTAACCTAAGTTTCTGATTTTCACAACAGTTTTCCAAGAACTCACTGAAAAATGACGTAACATGGATGAGGATCCCAGATGGTTAAGGTCCCTACCTCTACTGAGTGTGGCTTTAAAAACGCTATAAATGGCTATACAACTCTTGTCAGGATTTGTGTAAAAATAATTCCACACTTAAGAGGTGGATTTTTTGTCTTATGTCCAGGCATGACAATGGCCTTTTTCTTATCACTGGCAAGAACTGCAGCAATTTTTCTTTTAAAGTGTATGAAAATCATATTGTGACTTAGGAGGTGGTCAAAATTGAATGGAAATGACTGGAAATTAGTGTTAGTGAGGTTAATAATAATATAGGTAAAAAATAATACCTAAATTATGTTATTTTAACCCCAAAAAAATGTAATTTTTGTAACAAATTGCAAAACAAAACCAAACAAAACCAAAACCAAAACACGCAAGGGCGGTTTGGCAAAACCAAAGCACAACGGTAATCCAGATCTAAAACCAAAACCAAAACAAAAACATGGGGGTCAGTGAGCATCGCTAATTTTACTGAAATATGCTGTACTACCTCTAATAAGTTTGGGGTGTGTTTGTGCCCAACCTACTCCACATAGTCTTGACATACATGGCTACTTCATGATCACATTAGGGTACTCTCATTCCCTTGTTGTCTGAAGGAAACTAAGCATAAAATGAATCTCTAAATAAAAGAGTAAATAGGGTCTTCTACACACATATATTTCAATTGAAATTCATCAAACTCAAGAAGGCAGTGGTATGGAAATTATATTTTTTAAGAATACTTACAATGGTTTGTAAAAGGACACAGCCCTGAGACATTTGGATTCACTAACGGAGAATTAAACAATTCTTGCTTAGCAAATATGGGTGTGTGAGAACATTTACACACATTTGTGAATGTTATAATATGAATTTTCATACTGAATGAACTTTTACTTTTAAATACATTTTTTCCAGGTTCACCAATCTACCCAAAAGGGCCAGTCTATTGCAAAGGTAGATTTGATTTATTTAAATGTGATGTCCACATGATATTGTATTTCTAGAATGCCCTCTTAATTTAATATTGAAACCATTAGTAAATAGCCACCAATTTGTATCCAGTTTCCTCTGCAGATGTCTCTATTTCAAAGTTCATCATATTTGACTCCATGCATCACAGAAATGAGCTTTGCATACTTCTTTTCTTCCTTACTCTACAGACACAACTACAATAGAAGAGGGTTTCTTAAATGTTAGCACATTTGACTAGAATTATAGCACCTAGCTGACCTAACTTCATCTTTTGTCCATAGTTATGAGATGGGCAAGGAAAGGACAACCTGTAACCAATCAGACACTGGAATGCTCACAGTAGCATATTGTATTTCAGGATATGGATATGCTGATATTATGGGAGACAGTAAACTATACACTTGTGTGATTGTGTAATATACAGCAGGGCTGCATGTAACAGGTGTAGTGTGTCACTCACCCGACCGTGAGTGCCTGTTCACTGGTGCGTGGCTCTCCAGTATTCCTGCCAGCACCTATCCTGAACCGTGGCCACTGTTAGGAACCCCTCCAGCCGGCACAACACAACCCGGAGTCTACTCTGCCAGTCAGGTGTTCACTGGAGCCCCTGATGGTGGGGACAGACTGAGCTGCGGACTGACAGAGGGTCGTGAAGTGTGTACCGGCTGGGGAGAACCCAGGCAAGCGAAATGTGAGGTCCACGCAGAGGTCAAGGGCCGGCAGCAGGTAGCAAGTCCAGTTAAACAGGCCGGGGTCAGGGCCACAGGCAAACATGAGAAACAGTAGACAGGCCAAAGGTCAGGGTCACGGGATACACAAGCGAAAGTCCAAATCCAAAGCCGAGGGTCATACACGGGAGGTCAGCAGAATACAAAAGACAGGAACAGGAACAAGCAGGTCAGCAGACTGTGGGACAGAAGCTATAACCGGCAATGAGGCAGCAGGCCTGTCAGTAGCCAATCAGAGCCTGGCTTTGACAATACACAGCCCCCTTGAATAATTGCACTAATGTATTAATCAGCCCACAGGCTAGTAGCGCTGGTGTGCACACGCGCCCGATATAGGCTCATTGCCGGGACGCGGCGCTAGATAGAAAACCTCCGACTGTTGCCTTGGCAACGGTCGGGAGTTGGGAGGAAATTACGTCCCGGTCGTCATGGTGACGGCCGGGACGCCAGGGCGCACGGGAAGCGAGCCGCAGCGGCTGTGAGTACCGCCGCGGCTCGTGACAGTACCCCCCCCTTGAGGAGGGGTTAAGGAACCCCGACACCCAGGTTTCTTGGGAAATCTCCGAAAAAATTCCTTCAACTGTCTTGGAGCATACACTCGTCTTCGCGGAACCCAGGATCGCTCTTCTAGTCTACGATTTTTCCACTGTACTAGGAAGTGCACCTGCCCCCGCACTCTTTTAGAGTCGAGAATCTTCTGGATGATATAACTCTGTGGTTTGTTCCTATTCCGCACAGGCGAACTAAACGATTGAGATAGACTAGAGTATAACACAGGCTTAAGGAGGGAGCAGTGGAACGTGTTGGGGATCCTCAACGAAGCAGGAATTTTCAATCTGAAAGCTACAGCATTGATCTGCTTGATAATTGGGAAAGGACCGATGAATTTAGGCCCCAATTTCCGGCAAGGCTGTCGCAGCCTAATATTTCATGTGGATAGCCACACTTTCTGGCCCACTTTGAGGGAGCAGGTAGTACGGTGACGGTCCGAATTTTTTTTTGCAAAGAATGAGGCTCGTTTCAATGATGACTGTACCTTCTTCCAGATGACCTTGAGATCCCTGGCTGTGGAACAAATTTCCGGAATATCAGCAGACTTGAGAGAGCACAGGGAATTGGATCTGGGATGATAACCAAAATTGCAGTAAAATGGAGAAATTTGAGTGGACGCATGACATGAATTATTATAGGCAAACTCCGCCCAGGGTAACAAGGAGGACCAGTTGTCGTGAAACTCTGAGGTGTAACAACGCAGGAACTGCTCTAACGACTGGTTAACCCTTTCAGTTTGCCCATTAGACTGAGGGTGGTATGCGGATGAAAGACTGACCTTGATGCCAAGAAGGGAACAGAAGGATCTCCAGAATTGCGCTATGAACTGGGACCCACGGTCCGAAACAATGTCAACCGGAAAATCATGGAGGCGGAATATGTGCTGGACGAACAGGAGAGCCAGATTTCGAGCACTAGGGAGCCTGGTTAATGGTATGAAGTGAGACATCTTGCTAAATCGATCTACTACAAACCATATGGTGTTGTGTCCTGCAGAGAGTGGCAGATCGACTATAAAGTCCATGGACAAATGTGTCCATGGTTTTTCAGGAATGGCCAAAGGAACCAACTGGCCTACCGGACGAGTCCTAGGGATTTTGTTTCTGGCACAAACCTCACAAGACCGGATGTGATCCTTGACGTCAGCAGACAAATATGGCCATCATACCGTACGTGAAAGAATTTCCAACGTTTTGAAGACTCCAGGATGTCCAGAGGTCCGATTATTGTGTGCTTCCGCAAGGACTGCCTTCCTAAGATGTACTGGGACAAACAAGCATCCTACTGGAGTATTATCAGGAGCCAATTTCTGAAATCTTTGTAGGGTGCAACTTAGGTCTTGGGTTAAGCCAGCATGAATCACGGACATGGGAACAATAGGCTCTGGGCTAGAGACCGGAGTATGACGTGCCAGGAAACTTCTGGACAGGGCGTCTGCCCGAACATTTTTAGAACCTGGACGATAGATGATTATAAAGTTAAAACGGGTGAAGTACAGTGACCAACCAGCCTGTCGAGGGTTCAGTCGTTTGGCCGACTGTATATATTGTAAATTTTTATGATCCGTTATAACGGAGATCTGATGTGCAGCGCCTTCCAACCAATGTCGCCACTCCTCAAAGGCCCATTTAATTGCTAACAGTTCTCGATTTCCAACATCATAGTTGGTTTCCGCTGAAGAGAACTGACGGGAAAAATAGGCACATGGGTGTAGACAGTGAGTATGGGGGTCTTTTTGTGACAGGATGGCCCCGGCACCGACGTCAGAGGCATCAACTTCAAGGATAAACGGTACTTTAGGATCCGGGTGTCTAAGGACCTGAGCAGACACGAAGGCTTTCTTTAGGGTTTCAAATGCCATTATTGTTTGTGGAGACCAATTAGCTGGATCGCTTCCCTTGCGGGTCAAGGTAACGGTAGGGGCCACGATATCAGCAAAGCCCCCAATAAATCTCCTGTAATAATTGGCAAATCCCAGGAATCTCTGAACCACCTTGAGGTTATTCGGCTGCACCCAATCCAGGATTGCTTGGACCTTGGTTGGGTCCATGGAGAAACCTTCTGAGGAGATTATATATCCTATGAAGGATACCTTCTGAACCTCAAACTCGCATTTCTCGAGTTTAGCGCAGAAATGGTGTTCTCGCAATTTCTGTAGGACTTGTCTGACGTGACCCCGATGTACAGACGATTCAGAATATATGAGGATGTCGTCCAAGTAAACAACAATGAAGTGTCCCAGAAACTCACGTAGCACCTCATTAATCAAATCCTGGAATACTGCAGGGGCATTACTAAGGCCAAATGGCATGACCAGATATTCGTGGTGGCCCGAGAGCGTGTTGAATGCCGTCTTCCACTCATCACCAGCTCTAATACGTATGAGGTTATAGGCACCACGAAGATCGATTTTTGTGAAGATAGTTGCCCCTCTTAATTGGTCAAAAAGTACGGATATGAGAGGAAGGGGATAGGTATTTTTAACCGTAATAAGATTCAGCCCTCGGTAATCGATACAGGGTCTGAGTCCCCCGTCCTTCTTGGATACAAAGAAGCACCCTGTTCCTACTGGGGACTTGGATGGCCTGATGAAGCCTTTCTCCAAGTTTTTGTCAATATATTCTTGCATGGATTGAGTCTCTGGACCGGAGAGAGAGTACAAGCGTCCCTTGGGTAATTTTGAACCCGGAATGAGCTCAATGGCACAGTCGAAATCCCGGTGCGGTGGTAGAGTGTCAGCAGCCTTTTTGGAGAAAACATCCCAGAAGTCATGATAGTGTGAAGGAAGCTGCTCCGGAATAGGCTGAATCACACGCAGAGGTAGTGTCAAGCAAGACTGAGTACAATAAGGGCTCCACTGGACAATCTCTCCTTTTACCCATCTATGACAGGGTTATGACGGGATAGCCAAGGGTGGCCCAAAATCAAAGGAACTGACGGGCATTCGATAAGGCGGAAGACTATGGATTCTGAGTGGAGAGCTCCGATGTTTAATTGTAGTAGCGGGGTCTCCCAGGTAATCTTACCACCTGGCAATGGAGTGCCATCTAAGCCACATACTGTGATGGCAGATTTGAGTTTAACCCGCGGAATTCCAGCAGAGCGGGCAAACTCGAAGTCAATGAAGTTGCCTGCAGCTCCACTGTCAATGAAGGCCGACAGGTCCACAGAATGAGCACTGAACGTGAGCTGAGCAGGGATCAATACAGCATTTTTCGGGGAGACAATCTGCAGACCTAGGTGAACTTTCCCCTCGTTCCCTAGGCATGCTCTTTTCCCGGATTATTCGGGCAGGAATGGGAGAAGTGGCCTTTTGTGCCACAATAGAGACATAAGCCCTGTGAACCTGTCTCTTTCCTCAGGGGAGAGACGATACGCTCCTAGTTGCATGGGTTCCTCACCATCCGTGGAAACAGGAATGAAGGCGGATAGAGGTGAAGATGCCTCCTTTTCGGTTTTCCGTTCTTTAAATCTCTTGTCGATTTTAATGGAGAGGTGCATCAGATCCTCCAGAGAGGTAGGAGATGGGTATTGCACCAGAGAGTCTTTAATCTGTTCCGACAGGCCGAGACGGAACTGGCTACGTAAGGCGGGGTCATTCCATACACTATCAGGTGACCATCTACGGAATTCAGCGCAATATTCCTCTGCCGACCGTCGGCCTTGTTTCAAGGCCCGTAGATGAGCTTCTGCAGAGGCCATTCGATCCGGGTCATCATATAATAGACCTAATGCCTCAAAGAAAGCGTCTACGGACTGCATGGCAGGACTGGTCTGTGGCAAAGTAAAAGCCCAGGACTGGGGGTCACCTTGTAGGAGGGAAATGATAATCCCGACTCTTTGTTGCTCTGAACTAGAGGAGAGGGGTCTTAACCGGAAATAGAGTTTGCAGCTCTCCCTGAAATTCCGAAAAAGGGATCTATTTCCAGAGAACCGATCCGGTAAATTGACCTTAGGTTCACAAGTGGAACTCGGAGTGGGTTGTGAAGTTTTCGCGGTTTCCTCTTGAACGGACAACCGCTCAGCCAATCCTTGGATCATCTGGTACAAGGACTCAACATGGCCTGCTAAGGCTTGAGCCGGAGACGGTGTGGATCCGCTTTCATCCATCGCAACCTCGTCTCAGTGTGTGGGCCGGATATAATGTTAGGAACCCCTCCAGCCGGCACAACACAACCCGGAGTCTACTCTGCCAGTCAGGTGTTCACTGGAGCACCTGATGGTGGGGACAGACTGGGCTGCGGACTGACAGAGGGTCGTGAAGTGTGTACCGGCTGGGGAGAACCCATGCAAGCGGAGTGAGGTCCACGCAGAGGTCAAGGGCCGGCAGCAGGTAGCAAGTCCAGTTAAATAGGACGAAGTCAAGGGTTACAGGCAAACACGAGAAACAGTAGACAGGCCAAAGGTCAGGGTCACGGGATACACAAGTGAAAGTCCAAATCCAAAGCCAAGGGTTATACACGGGAGGTCAGCAGAATACAATAGACAGGAACAGGAACAAGCAGGTCAGCAGACTGTGGGACAGAAGCTATTACCGGCAATGAGGCAGCAGGCCTGTCAGTAGCCTGTCAGTAGCCAATCAGAGCCTGGCTCTGACAATACACAGCCTCCTTGAATAATTGCACTAATGTATTAATCAGCCCACAGGCTAGTAGCGCTGGTGTGCGCACGCGCCCGATATAGGCTCATTGCCGGGACGCGGCGCTAGATAGAAAACCTCCGGTCGGGAGTTGGGAGGAAATGACGTCCCGGTCGTCATGGTGACGACCGGGACGCCAGGGCGCACGGGAAGCGAGCCGCCCGCCATCCTGATGGTCTGCGCATGCGCAGTTCCTAAGAACTCTTCTGACCTTTGCTTTTAGTTAATTGGTTGATCAGGCAACGCTCCCTATTTAAAGCACCTGTGTTCATTACCTCGTTGCCTGATCTTGGAGTCTCATTCCCTGTGAGTCTCTGAAGGTGTTCCTGTGTTCTACTGTGTCTTCAGCTTCCTGCTGATTCCTGCTTAACTCATTGCCGGTTTCCAGACCGCTTCAAGTCTCCCGTGTTCTACTATGTCTTCAGTTCCCTGCTGATTCCTGCCGGTTTCCAGACCGCTACAAGTCTTCCGTGTTCTACTCGTGTTCGCTATCTCCAGTGATTCCTGCATTGCTCATCGTTGTTCTACCCGTGTCAAGTTCTCTGCCTGTGTGCTGACCCGGACCCTGATTACCGCTACCACTCACCTGTGGTTTCTTTACTCGTGCTGGCGTGCAGCCGCTCAGCTGTTCTTGTATCCTCTCGTGGACAGCCTGCTCAACTGAACCGCGGTATGCTTACTTTCTATTGACTGTATTCGTTTACTGCATATCTGCTTGGACTGTTCTCCACTTACCCACGGAATCCTCTATCTCCCTGAGACTGTGTTATTACTCCGCATATCTGCTGGGAAGTTTACCTCTTTGTTCAGTCGTGAGATACATATGCTAATTGACCTTCTGCTATTAGCCTGGATTCCAGTAGTGAATTCGTCTCTGTCAAGCAGCGCCTGCCACACCAACATAGACTTGTGCATATTGTTTGGGATCAAGTTCCTTGTGCTCTCAGTGTCTACATTCTATGTTTCCACTCATCAACACTTGTACACCTCCTCACCTATTAAGCAGTGGTACAACTTGATATACGCAGACCACTGACTTCCCCGCTACCTACCTGCACCTGCACAAGTCTTCTCACCATAAGCAGTGGTACAACTTGCTATACGCAGACCACTGACTTCCCCGCTACCTACCTGCACCTGGACAAGTCCTCTCACCATAAGCAGTGGTACAACTTGCTATACGCAGACCACTGACTTCCCTGCTACCTACCTGCACCTGGACAAGTCTCTTCACCATAAGCAGTGGTACAACTTGCTGTACGCAGACCACTGACTTCCCTGTTACCTTCCTGCACTTCTTCACGTCCATCAAGATCCTCGTGTTCATATCTACCTAATCATTAACCAGATTGCTGCTAGTCATTGACTTTTCTATTTGCATCCTCTCACCATCTGCTGAGTCATATGTTCCGCTAGTCACCCTGCTAGCAGAGGACCACTGTGTAACCCACACTACTCTGGTAAGATCATCATCTGGTGATATCCTGGGCAAAGACTCCTAGTGCTTGTAACATAGTGTCATCATGTGAGGAGCAGAACTGAGACAAGCATGAAGCCATAATTGAACAGTTAGTAGTTGAAGGAGATTGGTCCCCAATAAAATGTACTAATAATATGACTATTGTCTCATGTAAAATTAATGCAAGAATATATATGGTGTCAAACACATTCTTATGTGAAATGAGTTTCTTAGAGACAACTTTTCATCATTTGGTGGTATTAGATGACAGCTCACCTTTTCCTCAATCAGAACCAAGTTAACTGTCATGTTCTCTTATAGGAACTCTTTTCCCATAGAACTTATACATACTCACCAGTATTCAGCTGCCCCAGAACTTAAGCAGGTAGTAGTAGTATCTTATCTAAAGCGCAACCCCATGGCACACTGATGACAATGATCAGACAAAGGATAGCAGTGAGTGGAAACAGATCCAAACACAAGTAGCTAACGTATTCAGTTCAAAGCACAGTGTCACTGGCAGGCGGCAGGCAAATAGCACAGTAAATAACAGTTATAAATAGTAAATCAATATGGTTACAAAATTGCAATATATAAATGATAATGAGTTGAAGTGGTAAATGGATCCAGAAAATTGCAGAAAAAAAAGAGGGTTTGCAGGGGAGAATATTACAGTTATCTGTAAGCACAGCCTCCTATGGCTGATTGGGGGATGAGTTCAGCTGTGCACTCTGCCGGGTTATAGGTCCACATCACTATTTAAGGCAGTGAGAACTGAGCCTCACTGCCGGCTATAGCTTTCTGTCTCATTTGCTGACCTGCTCCTTTCTACTGCTCCTGTGCTATTCTGGATAGATTCTCTGTGTATTACCCCTGGCTTGCATACTGGACTTTCCTGTTTCCCGGATAAGTTGCTTTCTGCCGGCCCTGACCCTTGCCTGGACCTCACTTTCCTGCCTGCGGTTGCACCTCTGACCTCGACCTGTTTTCTGGACTCCGCTACTATATACCATCAGGCCCTCGCCTGCGCTGCAGTATATTATAAACTAGTTCTACTCTGAGTTACAGACCTTGGAGCATCTGAGTTCCTGTGAGCGCATCCAGCTCTATGGGAAAGGCGGCTGCTATAGGTGAAGACCTCTCCTGCCTGTTCTACAAGTTTATGGTATTTTCTGTCAGCCCTAACACCTTTGCCCCTTCTCAGTCTCTGCCATGCTGCCTTTGCCACTTTTCAGTCTCTGCCATGCTGCCTTTGCCCCTTCTCACGCTCTGCCATGTCGCCTTTGCCCCTTCTCACGCTCTGCCATGTCGCCTTTGCCCCTTCTCACTCTCTGCCATGCTGCCTTTGGCCCTTCACTCGCTGTTTGTGCTCTCCCTTCACTCTCTGCCATGCTGTCTGTGCTCCCCCTTCGCTCTCTGCCATGCGGCCTTTACTCCCCCTTGCTTCCGTTCTTGCACTTACCTTTTCTATCAGCTTCTTTCTTCTCTTCTTCTGTCTTCTCTCTTCTTGCCGACTCCTCTCTGCGCCGCTCCTTACTGAACGTCATCACGCCCGACATTCAGTGCAAACAGAGCAGAGAGGAGACGGAGAGCGCCGCGGTCACGTGAGTATTTTTTTTTTACATTTACCCACTCCCCACACCAACGAAGAGGGGAGTGATCAGGGTTGGGGCCTACCCAGTCTGACCCTGCATAAAGGCCACAAGCTGCACACAGATGCTTCGGCCATGCTTGGTATTCGAACTCATGACGCCAGTTTGGTGAACAGAAGGGCTAACCACTAAGGTACCTGTGCGGATCATAATTGGCATATATTTTTGGATAATAACTAAGAGTACTATTATTTAGCTCTTACATTGGTTGCACACATTCTGTATTGTTGTGCTTCTCACTCTAGTCTATAGAATTTATTTATGTTTTCAAATGAATGTTGCCTTAGTGGATAGCCAATTGACCTTTCAATAATCGATTCATGAGTTTGATTACTGACTCATGCTCTTTCTCAGTATGCACTTTTCTATGTATCGTTTATGGAAGAGTAGGCTACGCATTTTTTGAACACAAGTGATAAAAATTAAAAAAAATACATTAATTACTGTTTATATTAATATGCATGTTCATTTATGCTAGTGAATTATTATGAGATTAACCTGCATTAAACCTTCTTAGTTGTAGTCATTCTTTACACAAACTTTCATTAAAAAGGTGTGTTAACTTAGTTCATTAAAAACAAAGCAAAATCATTTGTCCAAGGTTCTATAAACTTGTAAGTGTTACAACGAATAAATAGGTTACAACTGTGCTGCCTAATACACTCCCAAGTCTGTTTAAAGATTTGGTAAGCAAACCTTTAGCACCTCCCCCAATTGTCATTACGTAGCACACTTTTTATTATTTTTAAATAAGGAGCGGCAGTCGCAATGCGTATTTTAAAATGAGCTTAAGATCCGTGGCTTCTTATATTCCGTTGCGTAAAGGACTGAAGGTGGGTGTGTTTTTCAATTTAACGTTCCTCACTGATTTGCGAATATCCCCCGAAAGGTAAAAAGAAGAGACATGTGACTTCGGGATCTGTGCATTCCTTGGACATGGTTTCTGTACCTTCTCTGACCATGGATGAAGATTTTCCTACTACATGCCCAATTTTGGACTATGACTCTGACCTTTTTGACCATTCCTGGTAAATTAGGCATCTGGAATCCGCCCTTTAAGGAGGGGGTACTGTCACGGCCTGCATCCTGCAGCTCTTGTCTGCAGGTACTTTGTTGGACCTTTGTATATATTTGTATCCTGCCTGTAGTACCACTGTCCACCAATGGGGCCACTGTGGTACTTAGACTGCCCTTACCTGCCTCATTGCTGGAAGCTTAAACACCTGCTTCTGTCCTATATAAGCCTGCCTGTCCCAAGCAACCTTTGCCAGATCATCTGTTGCATTTACCTGTGTTGCTGTCCTGTTCCCTGGCTCCTGTTCTCTGAGTTCCCAGCATATCTATCTGCAGATCATCTCAGCCACTGTGTCTACTCCAATATCCTGTGGTAACGTTCTGCAGATTATTGCTACCTGTTGTCTGCAGTTCCCAGCACATCTACCCGCAGACCATCTCAGCCCATGTGTCTACTTCAGTATCCTGTGGTAACGCTCTGCAGATTATTGCTACCTGTTGTCTGAAGTTTCCAGCGCATCTATCCGCAGATCATCTCAGCCACTGTGTCTACTCCAGTATCCTGTGGTAACGCTCTGCAAATTATTGCTACCTGTTGTCTGCAATCTCCAGTACATCTATTTCAGCCACCCTGCAACCAGAGCTGGATTAAGGCTCTAGGGGGCCCGGGGCACTTAAGACAGGGGGGGCCCCTATGGTGTAATAAGGCTATAATTTTAGGCAAATACACAGGAAATTCTATGTGCACTAGTGTTAGGTGCAGCTCCCCCTTCATGAGCAGAGAAGTGTGAAGCGGAACATACCTCCCAACTGTCCTTGCAGTCGGACTAAATCCTGAGTAAGTGGGACAGTCACCCAAATTCAGGACTGCCCCACCAGATTCAGGACAGATGGCAGACTATTCTGCTTTCTACCTGTTCTTGCCACTTTCACTAGCTGCCGCAGCTGGTGTCTTAAAGTTGTTGCTGGTGTAGATCCTGGAATGTTCGTGAAATTCTGAAATAGCCCCGGCATTAAATCAATAGCACCCACATTTAATTAAATAAAATTAATAGTATACAAATTTAATAATAGAACTATTTCTAACAACCAGCCCCGACATTGAATTAATAGCGTACACATTTAATAAATAAATCTCCCCACAAAACAGCCTGGCAATAAATTAGTAGCATTTACATGTAATAAATAAACCCATTTCACATAACCATTGGCAACATTTAATAATTTATATTCACGTTTAATAAATAGCCCTCCTTTTTTCCAACCTTAGCCCCAAATTAAATGAATAGCCCCAAACCCAGCAGTAAATTAAAGGTTCCATCAATTCACTTTAAATTAATAGGCCCACTATTAAATTAAATACTCCACCATCACCTCTCAAATAAATTCATACAATTCACCATTAATTAGCCCTCAGCCAAACTCCACCATTAAATTAATAGCCCACCCACATTACATTAAGAACCCTTCCCTCACACATCCACGCTGTGTTTGGAGAGGCAGACACCTCTGTCGGCCTCTTTTTTTTTTTTTTAACTATTTATTTTGAGAAATCGCAATGATATACAGATACGAGTCAACAAATTAGTGCATTGCGGAAGTAGAAAAAACCCCAAAACAAAACAGGAAGCAAAGCAAGACATGAATAAATAACAATGTAACAGAAAATTAAGTAATGGATATGCAAGACATCAACAGAATGCCATTGAGGAAACAGTAAGTATACCATTGTTACTCAGGATATTCAAACATCAATAACATTTTATAATAGTATAGAGGGGGATAAGGGAGGGGGGAGGGGGGGCACTGGTCGTCACCTAAAGAAAATAGATAAATAATAAAAATAAAAAGAGAACATTCTTCCCTTTATCTTATTTATTTTTTTCAATAAAAGAAGTTCAGGAGAGAGTATTACCTGGGTATTTGGGACAGGGGTAACCGCTTCAGGAGTCAGGTCCCCTATGCCCATCACTTAACAGGAAGGAGTAGGTGCAGGAGCTAAGGGGTTATAAGTAAAGCCAAGGAGCCCAAATCTGGTGGAATTTATCGTCCTTATCGTGAAGGTGGTATGTAATCTGTTCCATCCGTGCAATGAACCAAATATAGGATCGCAGAGCCGCCATAGTGGGGGGTTCAACTTGTTTCCATGACTTAGCTACTAGGCATCGCGCAGCTGCAAGGACATGGGATGCCAATTTCGCAGACTGTCTATCATCATCAATCAGAGGGTAACAGAGAAGAAAAGACCATGGGTCTTTCCGGACGGGGCACGGAAGGAGGGAGGAGAGGAGGGCCCTAACTCGGTCCCAAAAGGAGGATATTTTAGGGCAGGGCCACCAGATAACTGTCGGCCTCTTTTGCAGCCTGCACCCAGACAGCTCGTCCTCTTTCATGTCAACTGACCCCTATAATTATCAAGTTACCTTAGTATGGGTGTGTATAAATTGGTCATCCTTACCAGCCTAGTCCAACTTAGCATTAGCAGGCCTGGAGTGTGCAAGACAACAGATGCTAATGTCTGTGACAACAGTTAGAAATAAGGTGTCTTATTTAATTTTTGTTTTGTTTGTTTAATATTAACATTTATTCATGGCTTGTCATGCATTTCTATATAAAGTGTATGTCCGGAGGAGGGGAGCTAATGGAATAAGTGGCGGTAAAAACGGGTGGTAAATTGTGTTTGGTAGTGTCCTGACAGGCAATGCAATTGTCCATATGGTTCCAGAAAGTGAGACATTAGATAACATCTATGGCTCAATTGTAAATTTATAATTTTACTGTGTGATTTTCTTCACTCGCTTAAAATGGGCACATTTTTAAATGCTACTTTCTAGGGGCAGGTAGTGAGGGTCCACAATAAAAGCTGCCATAGGGGCAAATAGAAAATCCTATCCCCACGTTCCCCTCTTCAATTCCCTTCATCTTACTCCTCTATGCCCCTCAAGTACATTTTCTATCTTCCCTCTTACTCCTCATTCCGCACCTCTTTAACATCCTCATGGCCTACCCAATCCCCTTCTCTATCTCCACCTCCTCATCAACGTGGTTTATCTTCCTGGGTTGTTCCTCTGGTTTACATTCAATCACATACACACAACGCCCAGAAGACTTAAAATAATAATTGCATCCATCCATGCTATTACTATAATACCAGCATGATGGGACCCTAGGCGCATAGTGAAGACTAAGCACTTAAACCGAGGACCCTGTGCTGCTCTCTGTATACTGATATTTGGGGGCAGCACCAAGAACCATACAGAACCTAGTCCGGGGCCCTCCCTTAATCCGGCTCTGGCAATAGGGACTCTGAAAAATACATAAGCACCTCTCAAAGCATTTCCATACGGATCCCAGACTGGTCGGTGACTACACACCTAATTGATATGGCAAGAGAAAAAATGTACAGCTGTCGCAAGGCACTTTTTGCAATGCAATGCTATTATTTTATATTCCTGAAATATCTGCCAACATTATATTTACCGCACAGATTATGAAAAGAAGTGCACATAGAAATAGCACTTGTGCTTAAATAACTACTACTGGAAAGTTAATATGATTTAACTGTTAATTTATATTTTCTAAGTGGACCCCATTGATATTATGCCACACATAAGTGCACCCAATTAATATTATACCACACATAAGTGCACCCAATTAATATTATACCACACATAAGTGCTCACAATTAATATTATGCTACATTAGCCAGCTGTCTTGCAACTTAGCTCACAAGTCATCAGTTGTGCAGCGGGACAATGCACATGCGCAGCAGTTCAATGTAGGCGATCTTCAGCTTTAGTGAAAACTGTAATGGTGTGCCAGACAACTCAGCGCTGCGTGCCATATATGGCAAGCGTGTCATAGGTTGCCGACCCCTGATCCAGATGATGAGGCCTGCAGCCTACTCAGGGCACCCAGGTTTTTTCCACTTTAAGTTATTTATCTTGCATTATCCAAGTCTAAAGCTACTGAAAGATTTAACCTAAGAAGCAAGTATATCAACAAATGACACATAAAACATATTCATGTGTATTACTGAGCGATAAGAATATACATAAAATATGTATACTTCACTAAACATGTCTAGCATGCTGTATGTCCAATTCCTTTGCTACAGGTAACCAACTTAGGAGAATGTTGCTTATAAATTGCATTACTGGGGCAGTACAGATACCTGTATGAATGCTTTGCAGTCTCCTACACAGTACCATGACGCAGAGTAGCATAACCTGTGAGACATTGCGAAGCATAATGGTCATTATATAGTTTGTCATTTAAGATTTATCTTATATCAGTCTGTGTATGAGGAGGGAAATACTTCTTAAAAGCTATAATTTTTAAGACTGCAACAGTGGAAAGTCAAAGTAGAACTGAAAAATATATTTTACTTTAACTTTTTTCTAAAAAATTTTCATACTTTCATTCACACTCCAATGCAGGTGAATAACAAAAAAATTAAGTAAAATTCTACATGGTACTTTGTAAAAACACACCAATACAACAGGAACATGGATCCAGAAGCTTACTCTTCATTTGTCTTATTTCTTATGTGCTTTCATTTTCATATAAACGTGGGCAACACATTCTAAATGATCTATGCAATTTTTAATAGTGAACATGATCTTTAAGCAATGATTTTATTACTAGTGTCTCTCGCATGGAGCAGCAGCTGCAACAATCAGTGTAAGATGATGAGAGACTATCCCATCCTTCTCATGGGATGTAACAAGCAGTGTGCACACCTTATACTACACACCTATACAACATTACACACACAGACAACATATAAACTACTCAATACCGTGTGTAGCAAGTTACAGGTGAGTTGATAGCTCTGCCTCTCTTTGGACTGTAGAATCAGCGATTGGACAGATGGAACATGTGATATTCGAGGGCAGTGGCTTCTGGTAGTTGTAGTTATATTGCTGGTGCTTCGTGATGGACACTGGCAGTGTGAAAAACTACATCTCCCAGAGTTCTTTTACACAATAAGTTTCTTCTGCTCCCTTAAAACAGATTACAGCTGCACATTGCATAAGCAGAAGAATCGGATCACCAACTGACAAGTGATCTGATCAGCAGGCTGCCGGCGGCGGGGGGCCCTTGGAGAAAGGGGGGCCCGGGGCACGGGCCCCCTGTGCCCCCCCCTTAATCCGGCTATGCCTGCAACCCGCAGGCTACTCATCTCACCATCTTTGCAGAGGTATTGTCACAGGCACTAGGAGTTGCTACCCGAGTTTCACCAGATGGTACTCTACTGGAGAGGCGGGGATATGGCACGTACCTCAAAGCAGGCAGGTGAATGATTGGAGCGACACAACAGCAGGAGAGTAGAGATAGTCTGAGGCAATCAAATGCTTGAAGTTGTAAACTGGAAACTGTAGATAATGTAGACACGAGGAGTGGACGTGGATCAGTGATGATAGGTAGAGGAGGAGTCAGTGGTCTGCGTACAGCAAGTTGTACCACTGCTCTGATGGGAAGAATAGGATTGGTGCTGGTAGGTAGCAGGGTAGTCGGTGGTCTGCGTGCAGCAAGTTGTACCACCGCTATGGTGAGGAAACGGGTCCAGGTGTAGGTAGGTAATAGGAAAGTCAGTTGTCTGTGAGTAGCAAGTTGTACCACCGCTGTGATAGGAGGACTTGTCCAGGTGCAGGTATGTAGCAGGGAAGTCAGTGGTCTGCGTGCAGCAAGTTGTACCACTGCTGTGGAGGGAGTGAGGACTTGTCCAGGTGCAGGAGAGTGAAGTTGAAAGGCAAACTGTGGCTGTATGGGAACAGCGCGAGTAGAGCAATGTCTTAGAAGGCACAGTGAATAGTCTGTATATATAGTTGGTGCCTTGCAGTGGGGAGAAGCTGAACACAGCAGTTTATGCACAATGACGCCAAGGAGTAGCGTGAGTAGGTAATGAGCTTGAGTGACAGCAAGTCCTAAGGGGAGCAATGCGGAAACACAGTCTATATGGGTACCTGTACCCTGCGCAATAAACAACAATGGTTGCAACTGGTATGTGAGTACAATAGATAATAGTCAATAGTTAGTAACGCATACCCAGTTGTGTAGATCCGGAATCAGCTGGGAAGTGAAGCGTTGTAGCGGTATGGGAACCGCCGCTGAGTTGAGCAGGGAAGCAGCGTGGAAGCTGTAACACGATCAGCAGGGTGTCAGCGTTGGAATGGTCAGAGGACCGCTGCTGAGTGGAGCCAGGGGCAGCGTGGAAGCTGTGACACGATCAGCGGGATGATAGTGTTGTAGCGGTGTGGGAACCGCCGCTGAGTTGAACAAGGGAGCAGCGTGGAAGCTGTAGTAAGAATAATCTGCACACAGTTTGTAAACTGTATAACGAGTAAGGCTGGAAGCAGTTTGGGATCTGCACACACCTATAGAAGTTCACTGGGAATGAGACTTCAAGATCAGGCCCCTACCTAGGGCTGCAGGTGCCTTAAATAGGGTGAGGTGATTGATCTGTCAATCGCCTCCATGGACAGGTGAAGCTACTAGCGAGACCTGCGCATGCGCAGATGGCAGGATAGCGAGCGGCCACGATTCCACACAGGTGTAGGGAGAAAAGATGGAGGACCTCGCACCAGAGTAGAGGCACTCACGGTCCGGTGAGTGACAGGTATCCAACTGTCACACGGCGCTTATTCGGCTTCCATAAACAAAGACTAAGACACTCACCTGTGCCTCATTAACAGCCCTCAAAGCCTTAGTCTCGATCTGCACATGTGCAGACTGAGTACCTGTCTGTTGCTGGCAAGATTCCTATTAGTTCCTGGTTCAGGCTCTAAACTTGAAAAGGCACCTCCTCCCATTCCTCTGGGCCTGTTGATCAAGTTACCTGTCTGATTAGGTTCCTACTTATTCTGTGTGCTCTCACCTGGATCGTCAGTGCCTCTGCTGTGTTGCTGTTCAAGGGCTATACTGCTCAAGCTGCAGTGCCTCTGCTGTATTGCTGTTCAAGGGCTATACTGCTCAAGCTGCAGTGCCTCTGCTGTGTTGCTGTTCAAGGGCTATACTGCTCAAGCTGCACCTGTCTCTGCTGTGTTGCTGTTCCACAGGCTGGATTGCTTAAGCTACACTTATCTTCGTTGTGCTGCTACTACACGGGCCGTGCTGCTCAAGTCACATCTAACTCTACTGTGTTACCCCTCCACGGACTGCACCACTCAAGATCATCTACTCCACATTTGTCTCGGTGGCTCAGTGGTTACAGCTCGTATCATCAAAGCTGCCGGTTCTTATTTCATCTTGCTGGCTGAAATGTTCCTATCTCATCTATGCATATAATAGCATAACAGGGGTATTCCACTCTGGCTGCATCGACTGTGATTACCTTGCTGGCTGGACTGTTACTTGTACCTCCTATATTGTGCTGCCTTATTGTGGTCTCATATACCTGCTGCATTACCATCTCCACTTTGTTGTTGGACTGTTCCTGCTATTGCTATATCTGAATACACTGATTATACCGCTATATTGTATTCACTCATGCTACATTGCCGGTGGCACTGCTCACCCTGTTCCTGTGTTCCTTGTGCCAATATACCAAGACTGTTCTGTGATCATCCAATCATCATTAAATCGCTGATTGTATGTTTATCCTGCATCTGTTGTCTATTCGTCGTCTGGGTATAGAACTGACATTACCAGTGTGCCTACCCCACACCAGTTACTATCACTCCCCCAGGATTCTGCCCAACACCCTGGTAGGGACCGCGACCTGCGAGCGAACGCCACTAAACCCAAGTCACCTTGTGGTGACCGCTGGTGAAAACCATTTGCCCTTTAGACTTCGCGCCCTGCTAGGGGTAACAATTGTTGGGTGGATCCAAGAGTCCAGAATACCAAGAATACCAAATCGTGACACCAACCTTGCAATCTGCAGGCTACTCTTCTCACCACCTTTCCAGAGGTATCCAACCCTGCAACCCGCAGGCTTCTCATCTCTCCACCTCTTCCAGAGGTCTCCAAACCTGCAACCCACAGGCTACTCATCTCTCCACCTCTTCCAGAGGTCTCCAAACCTGCAACCAACAGGCTACTCATCTCACCACCTCTTCCAGAGGTATCCAACCCTGCAATCTGCAGGCTACTCATCTCTCCAACTCCCCTGGAGGTATCCACCCTGCAACCCGCTGACTTCTGCATCTCTCCATCGGTTTACAGCATTGCCTATTCCACTGTTAATAACTGTGTTTATATTACTGCCTTACCAGTTTTGCATCCTGAACCTGTATTACCTGTGTTTCTAATAAACCACGGATCTTTAAGATGAGCTAATTGCTTAAGATCCATTGCATCTTATATTCCGTTGCGTAAAGGACTGAAGGTGGCTGTGTTTTTCAAATTTCCGTTCCTTATTGAATTGCGAACTTCTTATCTTCCCCGTTTCTTCTTAAAGTACTCATCGCAACTTAAGATGAGGAAAAATAAGATCCGTTTGCTAATGAATCAGGCCCTGTATTCTTAAGTGCATTTTGAAAACTGCTCACTGTGATAGAAGAACATCAATCATGTGACAGTGTTCTCTGAAACATGAAACAAAATTAGTCACCATTACCCACAAAATGAAAAAACTTACATAATCACAAAAGGATGCACTGAATATAATAATAAATCATTACAGGCAGGTTTTAAAGTTATTTTACTGACTAATGCAAATGACAAAATGGATGTGTTTGCTGAGCCACCAACAGTGGTGGGAGAGGAGTTGTAATGCTCTAGTTCATATAACCTTCAATTGTGTACAGAGATTGTCCTCAGTCACAGGGGCACACAGAAATTAATTTTTAAATCACAAGTTCACAACTTTTTGCTTCTCATCCGATCCCCTATACCACTGTACTTGTTCAGATCCTGCTCTATTTAGAGCGGGGACATGGAATATTAGTGGGTACATCACCAATACGGATTTTTTTTTTTGCCATTGCAGACGGGCTGGTAGGATGCCATGGTATCTGTGCTGCCCTTCTGCTGTGGTTACCGGACTTACCGTTTTCTGTTGCCCATTCAGACATTTGTCTAGCAAGACCAAACTCGTAACTATACAGCACCCAGTAACAAGCCCTTAAGCTACAAGACTTGGTTGCTCTTATGGAATTGTTTGATGGGAAATTTAGTCCATTATGTATAAGAATTGTTAACATATACTGCATAGCCAGAAGTATGTGTGTTTAGCCATTTCAGCCACTACCTTTGCTAACAGGTGTTTAAAATCAAGATGCAGCCATGTAATCTCCATAGTGAACATTATCAGTAGAATGGTTCATACTGAAGACCTTAGTAACTTTCAATGTGGCACTGTCATAGGATACCACTTTACTAACAAGTATTTTTTTTAAATTTCTTTCCTGCTAGAGCTGTCACAATTAGCTGTGATGTCATTGTGAAGTGAAAACGTAAAGGATCAACAACAACTCAGCCGCAAATCGGTAGGCCACACAAGCTCACAGAGTGGGACCAAAAAGTGCTGAAGCGCCTAGAGCATAAAACACATTTGCCCTCAGTTGCAACACTCATTACTTAGTTCCATACTGCCTCTGTAAGCAACAACACAAGAACTGTTTGTTGGGAGCATTTTGGATTGGGTTTCAATGGCCAGTAGCCACACACAATTACAGATCACCATGCACTGTGCCAGACTTTGGGTGAGGTGATGTAAAGCAGATCATCGTTGAAATCTGAGGCGGTGGAAATGTGTTCTTTGTAGTGAAAAAATATGCATTGAATTCTGGTAGTCTGATGGGTGAATCTGGATTTGACAAGTGCCAGGAGAATGCTTCCTACCTGAATGCAGGTCTCACTGTTATAGTAGACTGTAAGCTGTAGTGGGGCAGGGACTGATGTGAGTGAGTTCTAGGTACAGCGCTATAGAATTAGTGGTGCTATATAAATAGCTGATGATGATGATGATTACCTGGATTGGACGTACCTGCTAGATTGACACAACTGAACTACAAGGCGCAGTTTCAACATGCCCCTGGTGTTTACCAGGGACCACTGCAAGGAGGTATGGGCTTGGCTGCATGAAACGTGCAAGTAGAGGAGAATGAACAAATCAGGTCAAAACCAGAGTGAGCAGAGCAGGAACCAAGGAATAGCTGAGGTCAAAACCAGATAATAATAATATCCAAAATCGGGAAAAGAAAGCGCAGTTCGGGCAGAAGTACTCTTATAAGTATTCGTGCGGAATACTGGAGCATGGGATAAGTGATACTCTGTCACTGGAGAAAGAGTGAGGATGAAATAATGCCCCTAATGAGAAGGGGTGGTCAGCAGGGACAGCTGAGCGCCCCGCTTCTATCTGCCTGGCAATGGGGTACGCTAACCCCATGACCAGAAGATGTGTCCCATTGCTGGGCAACGAAATGCATCAGCTGGTAGGGCATGGCCTCCATCCCTGCGAGTACAGGAAAGAGCAGAGATAGCGCCTGACAGGGCCTCCCCTTTTAATGGTACCCTCCAAAATGAAGGAACAATTTCTCCGGAAAATTGTTTTGAAAAAGGTTAGAAGACGAGGAGCATCTTCTGCATCTACCCAAGATCTCTCCTCAGGCTTATAACCCTCTCAATTAACCAGGAATTGTATTTTGCCTTTGAAAATCCTAGGAGTAAATGTTTTGTCTTTCAAGACATTGCCGTTTTAAATTTGCCCTGCAAAGTCACCGAATAACGGAGATTTGCAAAAGGTGCTGCTTAATACATTTATCCCCTAGAGTCTAGTAAATGTTTGATCTTTTATTTTTCACCAAATTGAGTCTCAACTGCAGGTTTGAGTGATGGTTCCTTATAAAACATATTAAGAACCTGATGTTTTAGTAAAGAATTTCTGCAACACATTGTGGATCTTGTGGAAGGGTAGTAACTTGTGTCGAAAGTTACCGGATCAATGATTTGCAAAATGGAGGACAGACCAATGTAATCAGGAGCCAATTTCATAGAAGGTACCTGGAGATGGATATTTCTAGTGGAAAGTCAAACCTTGTCTCCAATGCTCAAAATCGGTGCTGGATGTTTCTCCTTGTCAGCTGTTTTCATATAATGTTGATAAGCCTCTAATATGTTGGACTTTGGTTGGGAACAGATCAGAGAAAAGTGCTTAACTATAGAGTTTACCTCTGTTTTTCTTTCGTATTGTCTAGAAAGAACATGGGAAGTGAAAGATGAAAGCCTTAAACCACGTAGTAAAGAATGGAAACCGGTGAACTTGTATAGGTGCTTGTTGTGGGTGAATATTGCCAAAGTAACATGCTCCCATTATGTTGACTTTCAGAAACATGCATTCTTAAAAAAATGTCCTGATTCACCCTCTCAGTCTGGCCATTAGTCTGAGGGTGGTAACCTGAGGGAAATTTAAGTTAACCCCTAACTCTTTACAGAAGGCTCCACAAAAATGTGAAATAAACTGGGTACCACTGTCTGAAATTATTTCCTGTGGACAAACATGTAATAATAAATAAGGTGGTCAAAACTGGGATGAATGGTTAGCGTTTCAAGGGTACAAAGTGCGCCATCTTATAATAGCCTTCTACAGTCATGGCCAAAGGTTTTGAGAATGACACAAATATTATTTTTCACAAAGTCTGCTGCCTCAGTTTTTATAATGGCAAGTTGCATATACTCCAGAATGTCATGAAGAGTGATCAGATGAATTGCAATTCATATCAAAGTCCCTCTTTACGATGACAATGAACTTTATCCCAAAAATAACATTTCCACTGCATTTCAGCTCTGCCACAAAAGGACCAGCTGACATCAGGTCAGTGATTCTCTTATTAACACAGGTGAGAGTGTTGACGAGGAAAAGGCTGGAGATCACTCTGTAATGCTGATTGAGTTAGAATAACAGACTGGAAGTTTTAAAAGGAAGGTGGTGCTTGAAATCATTGTTCTTCCTCTGTTAACCATGGTTATCTACAAGTACACACATGCAGTCATCATTGCTTTGCACAAAAAGGGCTTCAAAGGCAAGGATATTGCTGCTAGTAAGATTGCATCTGAATCAACCATTTTTCAGATCATCAAGAATTTCAAGGACAGGGGTTCAATAGTTGTGAAGGCTTTAGGGCACCCAAGAACGTCCACCAAGTGCCAGGACCGTCTCCTAAAGTTGATTCAGCTGCGGGATTGGGGCACCACCAGTGCAGAGCTTGCTCGGGAATGGTAGCAGGCAGGTGTGAGTGCATCTGCACGCACAGTGAGACTAAGACTTTTGGAGGGTGGCCTGGTGTCAAGAAGGCCACCAAAGAAGCCACTTCTCTCGAAGAAAAACATCAGGGACAGACTGATATTGTGCAAAAGGTACAGAGAATTGACTGCTGAGGATTGGGGTAAAGTCATTTTCTCTGATGAATCCCCTTTCAGATTGTTTGGGGCATCTGGAAAAAAGCTTGTCTGGAGAAGGAAAGGTGAGCGATACCATCAGTTCTGTGTCATGCCAACAATAAAGCATCCTGAGATCACTCATGTGTGGGGTTGCTTCTCAGCCAAGGGAATGGGCTCACTCATAATTTTACCTAAGAATACAGCCATGAATAAAGAATGGTACCAAAACATCCTCCAAGAGCAACTTCTCCCAACCATCCAAGAACAGTTTGGTGATGGACAATGCCTTTTCCAGCGTGATGGAGCACCTTGCCAAAAGGCAAAATTGATAACTAAGTGACTCAGGGATCAAAAAAAAAAAAAAAAAAATCAAAATTTTGGGTCCATGGGCAAGAAACTCCTCAGAACTAAATCCCATTGAGAACTTGTGGTCAATCCTCAAGAGGCGGGTAAACAAACAAAAACCCACAAATTCTGACAAACTCCAAGCATTGATTGGGCGAGAATGGGCGGCCACCAGTCAGTATGTTGCCCAGAAGTTGATTGACGGCATGCCAGGGCAAATTGCAGAGGTCTTCAAAAAGAAGGGTCAATACTGCAAATATTGACTCTTTGCATAAACTTAATGTTATTGTCAATAAAAGCCTTTGACACTTATGAAATGCTTGTAATTTTACTTCAGTATACCATATACCAACATTTGACAAAAAGGTCTAAAAACACTGAAGCAGCAAACTTTGTGAAAATCAATACTTGTGTCATTCTCAAAACTTTTGGTCATGACTGTACAATGACATGAGTTGGAAAACTTTCAATCTAGTCCATTTGGAATAAATAAAAAAGTTGATTGGTCGTCATATTTATATTAGGGATGTCTTGTAAAATCCATTACCACCAAATCGCCTTTTTTTTACCAGATGCCATCATCAGTTGAACTTGTGTTAATGAGAATGATTATTTATGTTACCAGTGTTACTGAAATTGTTTAAATAATGTTAATACTAATATAGAAAAACAGTTTTGACATTAGAAATTAGAAAAAATAATGTGTATGAGGAATGTGTTGAGATAACGAGCAGGAAGGACTATGATTAGAAAAGATAAGGGTCAGGTGACAGGGAGCATGAAAGGGCAACAGAGTTGAGACTTTTGAGTGCAGGGGAACAAGAGAGAAAGGAGAGGACATGCGAGTGGCGGGGAAGTGAAACACTAAGGAGAATTTAGCAACACAGTATAAAATGAGAGTATTGTGATAGACTAAGAAGATAGCAATCAATTCAAAAGGAGGATAAGCTATAGAGAAACCTCAGACCACAAGGATGGGAATCTGCGTGTCGGGAATACGTCAAAAGGGTCATGAAATCTTTGGTTGCTTTGTCCACAGAATCCTGTTTACACATGCTTGGATGTCAAAACATCTGCTGCGGGGCAGGTTGCAAGATTAGCTGCGCAAAGAGTAGCATATTTAGTGGCCATGTCGCCATGCTCATTTGTGGTACTGAAAATATCAGAACCTTTATTGTGGGTTTGGCATTAAATGATTGCAACAGATTTATGTAGCAGAAAAGCATTCAGGTCTCTACCTACTGAAAATTATGGATAGAGTTACCAGCTGAAGTTTTAAAGTCTAGCAGGTCCCATATTTGTCCATAATCACGTATTACTCCAAATGCATAGTGAGAATCAATGTAAATGTTAATGGTTTTGTCAGCTGGCAATTTGCATGCTTGTGTGATTGCTACTAATTCAGATTTCTTCAATCTGTAATGATTGCCTCAAAAACAGGTGCCTTCTTCCATCAGTAGGTGTCATCTAAGGAGCTGAAGCTGAGTTGTATGAAGATTTAGAATAAATTATGCTAAAAATAATAGACAAAAAAATAACGATATTGTGCCTAAGGAACGTAAATACTGACACGTGCCGTATTTTGTGTAAAATTGCACTACACATGTTCAGAAAAGGACTATATGCCAGTGAACTCAAGTACATCAAAATCCTCTTTGAACGCAAAGAACACTTCCGACAGCCTATGATTTCAAGGAGGCTAAACGGGGCAGGGCAGAGGCGTATGCATATTTTCAACGTAGAATAAGGGCGTGCCAAGGTTGAGCTACAGGTCTGATGTGTTAATTACTAGTGATGATGGCTGTATATGCAATCTATAACACGTATTTGCAATCAAGAGCAACTGTAAAAATTAATTTTATGTACAGTAGATATTGCTATATTGCTAACTTCCCGATAAATGTATTTCATGTAAAATTGAAAAAAAAAATGTTTTTTTGAATATTTTTTTTATTAATGATTATATTATTAACATGTGACAATAATTGAATATTTTTTTTCCTGGGCATCCTGCTGTGACTTTATATTACACATACCCTGCAGTATACCGTGTCTGTCTCAATATGGCAAGTGCCGTATATAAAAAGAGTTCTGATGCATGTATTCAAGAAGAGATATTTCTGCAGATCCGCTTGCAGTCGAAAATAGAAGATAGAAGTGCATATGCCCGAATTACACACATTATATTTTTGAAACGCACATTACGTTTGCTTTACGTGTCTTGATGAATCTATATCTACCTTACATAAAGTATAAATACTTATAAAAATTGAGGCTATTAAAAAAATATATATTAAAATACTAAATGCCGTATGGCTCAAAAACTGGAAAAAAAATAATATGAAAATAATAGTTGATAACAGATAATATATGATGTATAGCTACTGAAAATCCTATTTAATTTTGCTCCAAAATATAAATGGTTATTAGGGTAAACCGATATCTTCCCGTCTATACTGCTGCTCCATGCCTGGCAACAAGGAATAATTTACTACGTCAGCTGGCAGGAAGTGGACGATGTGTCTATCTAACGGCACATGCCAATCACTACAAAGGTCGATGGTAGCTCCGCCTCCGTGCAGTGCTTGCTGGGAAGCGGGTTTGAAATAGTGGCGGCACATCAGCCTGGTATGGTGTCTGAGCATTGTTCCCGTTGATTTACTCTGCCGGTTCTTTGCACGTTCTTCATGGAGACGGAAGAAAGACAACAACCGGGGTCCTATGAAGTCAGTATTTTGACACAGAAACAAGTAGATCCGGAAGTAGCGGAGACATATGAAAGGTAACTATTAGTGTGGCTGCCTGTGTGTATACGCAATTTGCTATAAATGTGTTTATTTTGTTATTTCCTAAGTTAATTGAGTATTTATGCTTTTGTTTTGTTTTTCTTTGTGCTGGGGGTTGCTTTTTTTTATTTTTTTTCGATCTATGTGAAATAAACAAAAATTAGTAACCAGTGGCTTTCCATTTGCTGGGAAACTACAGGCCCCTGCATTACTTGTATTTGCACAACTACTAGTCAGATATTGTGTAATGCTACACAATCACAGTGATCCCTTACATTAGTACTGATGGATGCATCTCGGGAGAGTGTTTAGATGCACTTAATAGTAAGTAGCTTAGTGCTGTGAATTTGACGATCAGAGTAGTGGATTGCATTTTACTGTGTTTAAGTGGGACTGAATGAGATGGCAGGGGAATCATTTTGAGTGGAGAAGGTTGGGAGCAATGGACTGGACATAGAACTACATACAGAGTTGGAGAAGTCTGGATTCTAACACATCAAGGAATGGGGGAGGGATGGAGTAAAAAAATAAATAAAATAAAAAATGAAGCCTTCAGAAATAATTGGGGAGGTGATGGAAATAAAGAATGCTGGCTGGACACATTGTTGAGGTGCTAGTAGTCAAGTGATATGTGGATCAGACTTAACAGGGGTGAGAAGAGGAAGATGGTTGTGGACATAGTGGGCAGGGTGTGAGTTGAGGAAGTATGTCTGTCAAAAACAGCAGAGTTAATGACCGTGGAGAATAAGGTATCTAGGACCACTAAAAGCATGACTATGAAAATGGAGGTAGAGGAAGCTGGGGACCAAGGAGGAGTAGGTCAGGACCAGAAACCACAAGAGGGGATGAGTAAGTGGAGAAGGGAGCTGGATTCAAGCTCAAATGGACGATTGGGTAATGGAGCTATGGCCAAGGAAGGGGTGTTAATTGACAAGTGTTATGCCCGTTTTGTCGCTATCCAATAACGTTTGTCAAATCTCGATTTGTGTTTCCAATGCACAAATATTTATTCTCAAAAAGTAGCATAATAATTCAAGCGCAATAATAATTACAGCTGTTACTTATCACAGGCGCTCTGGATCCAGTGAACAGTCATTCAGGTCTGAAGTCTGGTCAATATGACTGAACACTAGATGAAAAGCTCCTGCTTATATGCAAACAGAAATACAGTAAAACAATGTAGATGGTGTGGCTTGCTTCTATTGGTCCTGGCTTCAGGAAGGTCCAGGGGGTTGCAGATCATAGGCTAGTTCAAACTAAAGAATCCAAAGGTGGGGGTCATCTCTCCAGGGGATGTACTCCTTTCTTCCCGCCAAGGCTCCAGTTTCAACTAGTCCATTAGCATTTTATAGTCAGCATCATATTAAAGGTTTATTCCCTAACATCAATAACTAGAGTATGCAATGTGTGATCTCTTTGCCGAATGAACCGGACAGCTGCTGATGTAAAGGGGATTAATATGATACCAGACATGACACATTTCCTTTAACCTGTACCATATGTATTACTAATATGCATATAACTTATAATATTACACATAAACACTACTATATTTCGAAATAAATAACTGTTGCAACTACAATTAATGTGTACTATTTACAAATGTGTGTGTTTGCGAATGTATACAAAAGTGTAAAAACTGTTATTGCCACATGTTGCGGCTGGGCACGCCCTTCCACGCTGTAGCGTGCTCTACGCATATTTTCAGACAAAGACAACCAAGTTTGCTCGATATTAATTGAAATTACTTTATCCAATTTGCTGACTTCGACACAAGGTAGAGGGCATAACTGAAAATAGCAGTCACTGACTGCTAATGAAGGGTACCAAGCTTCTGAAATGTGAAAGGGGCAGGGCAATAGTCAAGTGAATTGTGGTCTCAGAGGCTGAGTGGGTAGGAGGATTAATCTGGGCACCAGCAAAGAAGGGGTAATTGAGAGAAGAGAGAAGGCAGGAATGGACGCAATAAGTGTGAGTGCAAGTAGATTTAGACGGAGGTCCAAGATGAGCTACTTGAGTAAGACTGAAAAATTAGCCAGTGTGTACCTAGCCTAACACTTGAATTCTTTAAGAACACAAAGACGGAACATTAAATTGCATTTAATACGATTAAAAAAGTCAGTGTTTATTGAGTAAAAATAGTGATAAAATTGACATAAATATAATTGCAAAACTATTTTCTTTGAAATAAAACAAGGTTAAAAACAAAAATAGTAATTGCTTGCATACACTTTTGTGTATTCTGCTGTCTGGGACAGAGTAGAAGGTGTGGACAATTCATCAGCTGCATGAACTGATCATTTATCATAATTTTCATAAACCTTTTAAACAGTCCTCTTGCTTACCTTTCTCCCTTCCTGAAAGAAGTGTGTATCTGCAAATCTGTTTTAATCAAGATTTCTCTGTTCCGAGACATAATAGAGATATAATATTATGTCTTATAAACTGAATATGGTTTCCGCACATAGCAGTAGGAAACACAAATAGTTTAGCTGAGGCCTTGGGAAGATATATTATTGTATGTCTTCTTTATGTGGTTGACAAATGTCATGCGACTGTTTCCACTCGTTATAAATAAGTACAGAGATCTTCTCAAATAGGGATTATTAAAAGTATTGTTTTTGATTAATCTTCTACACAGAGCGATAACATAAACCTTTTGGGGGGAACCATAACTATTGCAGGCACAGCATCTGGCCTGGGTCAAGCAGGTGACCGGCTGATTTTATCTTGGGATAAACAATATAGCTAGGTGACATGCCCCAGACCTCTGAGTGGATTTCAGCATTCACTAACCCATGACTTACTTACACACAGTGACTTTACATGTTAAAATTCCTATCTTTGGGAATAATCAAGACCATCCTTGCATACTATTTTCCTAATTTCTGATTAAGTCATAATCATGACACGTTCTTTGGAGTAATAATGAATGATACAAATGTTAATATTCATAGATGTAATTACTCATTGCTTAAATGTTTAAACATGGCTGTTTCCGGATTTGATATTGTCCATTTATATCTATACACATTGATCGCATTGTTTTTTGCCTTGTTCATTATTTAATATGGATAATGTTATTCACTGTCAGTATGTTGCCAGTGACTAATCACATAATCAGGAGGTGTGCAATGACATTGTGATGAAACAGGTTGCTATTGGACTGATGACTTTTTATTCTTCACCCGTTTCTCACAGTTTAATGTACTTTTTAATCCTTGGCCCAGTCTAAGTAATATACGTGTGTGTGTGTGTGTGTGTATATGTGTGTATATATATATATATATATATATATCTCACACCAGAGCATCTGTGTATTATTTCATGTTATTAGGTACATTTTGCCCTTGCTATTACCTGCAATATTGTATGTATTAGAAATATAAAGAATATTGGCATATTGTGTGACAATAAGGACAACAGAAGTCATTTTGCTTCTGTTAGCTAATGTAAATACCTTTTTGTCTCAAATGTTCATTGTTATGAGGTGCAGCTTAGGCTAGGTACACACTGAAGAATTTTCCAACCAATGTGTTATCTCAAACGATTGTAACTTTGACTGAGTCTTATCTGGTAGTAGTCATATTAATGACTACCACTATAACGACATCGGTTAAACCTACAAAAATATTGAGATTTAAAGAATGCCTACAAAACTAAAATAATGACTTGCAATAAAAATGACAGTGGACACCCTGGGCATGCTTACGCTACATACCGATTCCTCTGAATGCCGGCACATTGAATTTACGTCACTCTCCGTAGCCACAGATATCTCGCTATTTAAATCGGCAATGCCAGGACCCCCAACGTGTAAATGAGATGTTAAAGTCGTGGGGTCCTGGCATTGGCGCATTAAATTCCAATTTAATCGAGCAGTGATTCAATTTTCAAGATTAAATGTTGTCTTGTTTTGAAAACCAAAGTAAACATCATACAAATATTGGTTGTTTTTGTGACTTCTAGTACCGTATCTGGTGCCTGGAGTTAGGATGCTTCATTGTAGACACACAGCCAATTCAACCTGATCTCTGTTTGTGCATTATAAGCGGGAACACATCCGTAATCTGGAAAGTCTGCGGTGGACAGAATGGAGCTCAGCATTCTACCGGTCTCTTATTGACATCCCAGCAACCTTTCAGTACAACCCCCCTCCAACAGGAAGAAACTTTTACTGAAAACAGTTGCGTGTGTGTGTGTATGTGGCTAGAGATATAGATATATATATTATAATTTGTGTGTATTATATTTATTATTCCCCTTTGAGGGTATATTCCAGGTATGGTTTTTAAGGACTGGCATTGAGGGGGCTGAGGGTTTTTGGCTATAAGCCCTGCTAAAATATCAGTCATAAATGTTTTGTAGTGTTTGTTTAAATTCTGGGGGTGGTGCGTGGGACGCAAAAAAAAGAAAGGTCCAGGGATCTTTTTTTTTTTTTTTTTTACAGGACCTTCAAGCATAGAGTTCAAAAGGAATTGTATTTTATAGCAGAAGGGAAAGTTCACTATAATTGGACAAATGTTTCCTGTGTCCTCCTGCATCCAGAGTTAGTTAGAAGCAAGGCACATCTTGCTTAATATCTCAGGAGTGTAATACCGTCTACAATATATTTTGTAGGCTGTTTCCTTAAATGCTGTCAAAATCCCTCCCTTATTTCCTTCCATCCTTCCTCGTTGGACAAGGGGTCCCATGTCTCTCTCCCCCATACGCTTTCATGGTGAGTTTGCGCTGGTTTTTGGATTGTTTTAGATGAAGATGTAGCCTCCTGAAATAGCTGTGGTATTTTAGGTGATATATTTGAGTGCCAAATAGGGGTTATAGATTGTTCTAGTTATTGTGCAGTGTTTTTTAACCTATTGTTGGGACAGGCCTGGACTGTATTCAAAATGAAAGAATTGCTGCTTTCAGTTTCCTCTAGCTGTTTCATTGCCAAGATGTTTATCCTCTGAATCACAGCATTCTAGTGTAAAGTTTTTCTACTAAGAAGCTTCATGATTGTGTACTGTGAAGATACAACACGAAGATTAAACACTATTATAATCACAAATATTGGCTCACCTAAAAGTCTTGCCTACTTTGGTGTACAATTGCTAATGGTATAAGAGCTGCATTGTGTGTGTGTGTGTGTGTGTGTGTATATAATATTATTATTTTTTTTATGTATATTGTAACAAAGGGAGGCATTTATCTGACAAGAGGCAGAGAAAGTAAACAAACAGAATAAAACATTGGCACAGTTATGCACCTGGGTTGAGATTAAACCAGGTAAAAACGTATGTGTAGTTTAAAGTTTGTTAACTTACATGATTTCCTCTCGGCAAACAGACAGGGTGTGTCTGTTTGTGCAAACAGAGCCAGTGATGGGTCTTTTCTTTTAAAGAGAAGCTTGGTGTGTCACCTGTCCATCAAGCTAAGGCTGGGGGAGGAGCATCATGTATAAAAGCTTGATTGTGTTATTTGTTCAGGGAGACCAACGCTGGGGTAGCTGGCTGGTCTTGAGAGAGAGCTGGTCTATGTATAGCAAGCGTTTAGGGTCTCCATAATTGCTGTGAAAGTATACAGTGTCAAAACATTTATCATCCTGACAATGCTACATAAAAAGGAAGAAGTTTTTCGTGTGTGCTTCTGCAGTAGTGGGCTTTTGCCACAAGTGGTGTCAGGAGTGGGATGCTCCGGGAAGCAAGTTTCCGCAACCCAACCCGCGCAGACATCAACATGGAGGAAGTACTAAAAACCCTTGTGAATGTGGCCGCTGTGTAGCAACAGCAGCAAGCTCAGATGCTACGAGTCACCGAGGCACAGGTGGAAAATAAAAGACTCTTAAGGGAAGAGTTAAGCCAGGTGAGGCATGACAGAAATTAACCACCTGGCCCGGTTCTGCAGAAAATGTCACCAGCTGATGACGTAGAAGCATATCTGGTGTCTTTTGAGAGACTTGCAAAAATGGCCTCCTAAAGATTGGGCTGAGAGACTTGCGCCATATCTGACTGGTGAAGCTCAGCGAGCTTATATGGATCTAGATGAGGAACGGGCCTCTGATTATTTGTGCCTAAAGTCTGAGATATTGGCTCGCATTGGAGTTTCCGGGCCAGGCCGAGCCCAGCGCTATCACCAATGGCGATATGATAAAGAAAAACCGGTCAGAGCGCAAGTGGCTGAGCTTTCTAAAATTTTAAAGAAATGGCTGCAGCCTGACGAGAATTCGCCTTCTCGGATTATTGAAGTTCTGGCCATCACTGCATCCGGGGGCTGAACCGCGATTTGCAAAGGTGGGTTCTGCAATCAGACCCACAAACGTATGAAGAGCTTGCCACCGTGGTAGAAAGGTTTTGTGCGCTACAGCAAATGACTAAAGAACCTGCATTTGTGCCAAAGCCGGTGCCACGCCAAAAGCCAGGTTTGACAATCCTTGCTACAGGGCCCAATGGCAAAACTGCTACGGACAGATGGCCAGGTGCAAAGCTGTCTAATCTGAAGTGTTTTGAATGTGGTGAGCCAGGCCACTTTAAGGCAGAGTGTCCTAAACTACAGTAACCCATGGACTGTTCCGTGGCACATATTGAGCCTGCATTTCCAAGCTGTTTTACCATGAGTCCCACATCAGGAAGTCCTTGTTTGTTCCGGGTGTCTGTGCTAATCAACCAAAACCTTGTTCTGGCCTTGGTTGACTCGGGGAGTGAACTCTCATTGGTTTCCAGCTCTGCCTTACCTGAAACCATAACTTCTCGGTTGCCCAAGGTGAAGGTTCTTTGCGTACATGGCACGACAGAGGAGTATGAAAGAACAATAATACCAGTCACAAAGACAAAACTGTTATGGTGATAGCTGCCATAGCACCTAAACTCCCATAACCACTTATTTTGGGGCGAGGCTTCCCACTGCTTAATGATGTCCTCGGTGAGCGGATCCGACCGGACATGCCGGCAACTGATGCAACGGTCGGAAGCCCGGTCTTAAAGAAACCGCCTAAGAATCCACAGCATCTGGACATCAGTCTTTTGGAACCGCCAAACCGGAATGCCATCCTGGGAGTCACAGCAGGAGTTCCACAAAAGCATCCATCTGCGGAGAAACATGGACAGTCCAAACTAGCATTGGCTGGTGATGTCGCAGATGAGCCTACCCCGCCTGTCAGTGAGGATACGGACTTGTCCGCAATACCAATTTTGTTTCCTCTGCAGGACTTTGCTTGAGACCAACTTAATGATGCCACTTTGGAACATGCCTTTAAAAGTGTGACTGAGGTAAATGGGGTAGCGAAAGCCGCCCAGCCTGCAGAAGGTATACCATATTTTGTTAAAAATAATTTCCTGTATAGAGTTGCTAATGTACAGGGGGGGAAAGTAGAAAAATTAATGGTTCCTCAGGTTTATGTACCCCTAGTGTTAAAAGCAGCACACACACACGTCTGTGGGGGACACCTAGGGGAGGATAAAACACGGGAACGAGTTCTGCTTAGGTTTTACTGGCCCGGTGTACACATGGCAGTGAAAAAGTATTGCCGGTCCTGTCCCATTTGTCAGAGAACCTGTCCCAAACCCATGTACAGGGCACCTCTCATTCCAATACTAATAGTACAAGTTTCCTTTGAACGGATAGCTATGGACCTTGTGAGGCCACTGGAAAAATCCGCACGTGGGCACCAATATATACTAGTGGTGCTTGACTATGCAACCAGGTATCCAAAGGCAATTCCCCCTACGAAACATAAAGTCCAGCACCATAGCTAGAGAACTTGTATTGATGTTTACACGCTTGGGAATACCCAAAGAAATTCTCACAGATCAGGGTACTCCATTCATGTCTAAACTGATGAAGGACATGTGCCAGTTGCTAGAGGTTACGGCGCCTCACACCTCTGTATACCATCCACAAACAGATGTCTTGGTGGAACGCTTTAACCGCACATTAAAGCACATGCTCAGGAAAGCAGTGGCTCAAGAGAAAAAAGATTGGGACACTCTTATTCCCTATTTGATGTTTGCCATCCGTGAGGTACCTCAAGCTTCAACAGGGTTTAGTCCGGCGGTTCCCAAACTGCGCCGCGGCTCTCAGGGGTGCCGCGGCGCTGTCACTGGGGTGCCGCAGGCCAGCCATAAAAAAAAAAAGAGAGCACATAAACTTACCAATCCGCCGGGCGCCGGGACCTAGCAGCCTCCTCTCTCCCGCAGCTGTCGCTGAATATCGACGTCAGTAACAAGCTGCAGGAGAGAGGAGGCTGCTGGGTCCCAGCGCCTGGCGGATTGGTAAGTTTATGTGCTCTTTCTTTTTTTTTTATGGCTTTGAGAAGCAGAGGAGGACAGCGGGGCAGCGGAGGAGGAGGACAGCGGGGCAGCGGAGGAGGAGGACAGCGGGGCAGCGGAGGAGGGCAGCGGGCTGTAGAGTGCCTGGGGGCAGAGGGGGACAGTGTGACAGATGAGGGGTACAGCGTGACAGAGGGCAGTGAGAGGGGGCAGCATCAGAGAGGGCAGAGTGACTGGATGCAGAGGGGGCAGTGTGTCTGGATGTAGAGGGGGCATTTTTGCATACAACTAAATAAGTATTTCTGTCCTGACCTAAATACTTATTACATTTTTTTGACCCAACTACTTCTTAAACAGAACTGCTCAGTAATTATTTTGGAGGGGTGCCTTGAAAAAATTTGGAGACTCTAAGGGTGCCGTGAACTGCAAAAGTTTGGGAACCACTGGTTTAGTTCCTTTGAGTTATTGTTTGGGAGACAGCCCAGTGGTATCTTGGATATGTTAAAAGAAGGGTGGGAGCAGCAAGGTCCCAGGGAGCCAAATCTGGTACAATTTGTGTCACAAATGTATGAGAGGCTAGGAAAGATAGGGCCCATTGTGCAGCAACATGTAAAAGAGGCTCAGGAACGACAGAGGAAAGTTATGATAAAAGTGCTGTTTTTCGATCTTTCAAGCCTGGGGACAAGGTCCTAGTCCTGGTTCCCACCCAGGAAAGCAAACTTCGCCCATTGGCAGGGTCCATATGAAGTTCTAGAGGCTGTCGGTCCTGTCAATTACAGAGTCCGCCAGTTAGGTAGGAGAAGGGAGGAGCAAATATATGTTAACCTCCTTAAACCCTGGCATGATGAGGAAACCTCCTCAGGTAGCGAGTACTGCCATTGAAAAGTCTGAAGTGCCCATAGAGCCAGCTTTGTCCATTCAGCAGAGACAACAGACTGAAGAAATGATTCGCCAGGTAAAAACGTATGTGTAGTTTAAAGTTTGTTAACCTACATGATTTCCTCTCAGCAAACAGACAGTGTGTCTGTTTGTGCAAACAGAGCCAGTGATGGGTCTTTTCTTTTAAAGAGAAGCTGGGTGTGTCACCTGTCCATCAAGCTATGGCTGGGGGAGGAGCATCATGTATAAAAGCTTGATTGTGTTATTTGTTCAGGGAGACCAACACTGGGAAAGCTGGCTGGTCTTGAGAGAGAGCTGGTCTATGTATAGCAAGCGTTTAGGGTCTCCATAATTGCTGTGAAAGTATACAGTGTCAAAACATTTATCATCCTGACAATGCTACATAAAAAGGAAGTTGTTCGTGTTTGCTTCTGCAGTAGCAGGCTTTTGCTACTATATATATATATATATATATATATATATATATATATATATATATATATATATATATATATATATATATATATATATATATATATATATATATATATATATATATATTTTTTTTTTTTTTTTCACAAAAAGAAGACACGGCGTGTATTTATGGTAGGGCCTCTCCTAGGCCGTTGAGAGTAAATGATTAAGGAACACCTATATTCTTTCTTGGTTCTTATTAAAAAAATCACAGGATCCCCTTTCATTACCACCTGCAAAATGTTTTTGAAACTTTAAAAATATGCAGTTATTCTGCATTGCCGTTTGTCTACTTTTGTTATCTTCTCATTGTCTTTATTATTTTTCTATATAATTGCTCCCTTACATTTTTGAGTATAATAAATTTTCTTATGATGGTTTTTAGTGACACTGTCCAATAATCATATGGTTTTAACTTATGACTTTTTAGCATTAAGGCTTTTTATTGCATCAATTGTCTTCTCATATACTAAAGCTTTTTGCATGACAGTATGTTAGTGCATGGTTTAAAGATCATTAATTTATATTGCTGGATATTAATGCCATTTGCAGGACCATATTTATAGATATTAGTCAGTTTTTGTGAATTGGAATCTGTTTTTTCCCTTTGAGCATATCCGTTCTTCACAACAATATTAAATGATCTATTTATTGATTTTTTGCAGATTTATCAAAAATGCCAAGCAAGAAGCAAAGAATGGAAGCCTCTTGAAGTCAATAGAATTTTTTCAAAAAGCAGACTCCATACATCCCAGTGAAAAGTTAAAAGGTCGCATAGCAAAGCTCAAAGACGCTCTTAAAGAGCTTAATGTCCAAAGTGAAGAAGATGATGAATTTATAGATGTGTTGGGAAGCGGTTTAATGCTCTACAAAGAACTATATAGCAAGTTATTTGAACATCAGAAAGAAGGTGTAGCATTTCTCTACAGTCTACACAGAGATGGAAGAAAAGGAGGTATTTTGGCAGATGATATGGGCCTTGGAAAGACTATACAGGTTATCGCCTTCCTTTCTGGAATGTTTGATTCTGAATTCGCCAATTGTGTATTGTTGATTATGCCAACAACTCTAATCAGCAATTGGGTTAAGGAGTTTGAAAAATGGACTCCAGGCATGAGAGTGAATGAATTTCATGGCACAAGTAAGAAAGAGCGATCCAGAAACCTTGAAAAAATCCAGAGAAATGGTGGTGTCCTTATTACCACCTACCAAATGTTAATTAATAACTGGCAACAGCTGTCTACATGCAATGAAAGAGAGTTTGTGTGGGATTATATTATTTTAGATGAGGCTCATAAAATCAAAACGTCCTCGACCAAGACTGCTAAATCTTGCTCTGCAATTCCTGCCAAAAATCGTATTCTTCTCACAGGTACACCTATTCAAAACAATCTACATGAGATGTGGGCTCTGTATGATTTTGCTTGTCAAGGTACACTACTAGGAACCTCTAAGACCTTTAAAATGGAGTATGAAAATCCAATTACTAGGGCTAGAGAAAAAGATGCTACAACAGGCGAAAAAGCTCTTGGACTGAAGATATCCGAGAACCTCATGAACATTATTCAGCCTTTTTTTCTCAGACGTACAAAGAAAGATGTTCAAGATAAAAATGTACTAGTCCAGCAGAGAAACATTGAGTCAAATATTAAAGTTCCTTTGATGCCTTCTCTTACACGAAAGAATGACTTTATAATATGGGTGTATTTATCGCCCATTCAGGAAGATGTGTATAGAAAGTTTATATCTCTGGATCAAATTAAGGAATTACTAATGACTACTAGATCTCCTCTAGCCGAATTGAACATTCTAAAAAAGCTGTGTGATCATCCCAGACTTCTGTCTGCAAGAGCATGTGTTGAACTTGGATTGGAAGGGGATGAGACAGAAGAAGATGCTTTTGGGGCTGTTACAAAATTTGACCACCTTTCTGATAAGGCTTTGATTGATGAATCTGGAAAACTTATACTTCTGATAGAGCTACTTCATAAACTGAAAGAACAAGGTCACAGAACTCTCGTTTTCTCCCAATCAAGAAAAATGCTTGACATGGTTGATCGCATCTTACATAACAGAAACTTTAAGATCATGCGTATTGATGGAACGGTTTCTCTTTTAGATCGGCAAAAAAGATTAAGTATGTTTCAGAGTAACAGAAGCTATTCTGTACTGTTGTTGACAACACAAGTTGGAGGTGTTGGATTAAACCTAACTTCAGCTGACCGTGTAGTTATTTTTGACCCCAGTTGGAATCCAGCTACTGATGCTCAAGCTGTTGATAGAGCATACAGAATAGGACAGCAGGAAAATGTAGTCATTTATAGACTCATAACATGTGGCACAGTGGAAGAAAAAATATACAGGAGGCAAATCTTCAAAGACTCCTTAATAAGGCAAACAACGGGTGATAAGAAAAACCCCTTCCGCTACTTTTCAAAGCAAGAGTTAAAAGAGCTATTTTCTTTAGAAGATACACGAACCTCTTCAACCCAGATTCAGCTTCAGAATATGCATTCATCCCAAAGGAAAACTGACACCAATCTTGATGAACATATAGGATACTTGCATACTTTAGAGATTTTTGGCATTTCTGACCATGACCTCATTTATACGCATGAGGTTTCCTCCCATGATGATGAAGGCGAATGTGAAGGTCAGTACATTCAAGAAAGGGTGCAGAAAGCTCATGAACTAGTACAGATGGAATCTCAGATAAATGAACAACTAATGGAACAGATAAAGAAAGGATCTGAAGGAGCATGGCTTCGTCAAACTGTTTTTCCTGAAAAACCAAAGCAAAAAAGTCTTCCCAATGGTAAACCACTTGGCTCTCCTCATGAAACTGTAGATCTTACAGAATATGATATTGTTAATGTAAGCTCTCAGATGAACAGTTTATTAATCGACTCTAGTGGCGAAGAAGAAGATCTCCATCCAGTTCCATTTAAAGGGCAATCCTCAAATTATGTTAACTCTCAGGGGACCAGTTTGCTAATTGAAGATTCTGTTGATGAAGAAAATCTTCCCTCTGTTCCTTTTAAATGTGAGGCACCACAAAATGTAAAGTGCCAAATAACCAATTTGGAAGATTCTAGTGAAGAAATTTTACCTCCTGTTCCATTTGCAAGAAAATCCCTTAACTTGGTAAGCAAAATTATTGGTGGTGTTGTAACATGACTCTTTTTTAAATGAGTACCTGAAACTGCATTATTAATGTTTAAGCTCCCTGCATCTCCCATCAAATCATGTTTGCAAGAAATATATATATATATATAGATCTCCCATACTACTTATCTGAGTGAAATACCCCTAACACCTGTAACAAATGTAGTATTACCACTAGTGATATCTTCTATACGCATATAGTTAGTGCTCAAAGTGGGCTGCTACATTGAAGGATGCAAGCACAGAGCATATGACACTTCTCCCTTATTTGTCCACAGTGTAAGACAGCTGCAGACGATTTCTTGTAGCGCACCTGTAAGTTATGATCAGTGTGTTGGAGAGTAGTTGCCATTTTCTTGTAATGCAGATCTTTTTCCTGCTGGTTAGATACGGCAATGGCTTTTTTTATTCTACATGCAGGACAAACTAAGAGGTCAGAATTGCTTATCAGCTTCTTTATGCTAATAATTAATTATATTAAGGTTGGGGTATAATAATTTCTTAATAAAGTATATAAAGGTTTTTGCAATAAAAAATAGGGGTACAGAAAAAGAATACAAGGGGAGGAAGAGTAAATTAAGGGAAACCCACTTCAATCCAAAAGTGTAATATCTTCCAGAACGTAGATTATGAAATTTCTGAATGTGATACTATGTTACATGTATAACAGGAAGTAGAATCAAATACCTTAATAGATGTCTAATATGTTCCAGAGTCCAGAAAAGCTGTGAAGAAGTTGTTGGGGAGGGTAATAGGGAAATGTTAGTATGGGTGTTGTGTTGGGGAGGGGGTTGGTTCTGGATTGGTAGTAATAACATGTTTAAACGGTCCTCCAAATCAAGTGGATGATGATAGAGAAGGGTGTAAAATATTTTACAGAGGAAAAAGTTAAGAGGAGGCCTCACAGTAATTAAGTCAGGGTGCCCAGATTAAAATATGACAGTTTGGCCATGGATTATACTCGTTATAAATTCATATTGATAGATCTGACCTCTATTAATTACTGCCGTATTGGCAGGAAGTATGTGTTGCTTACACCTAGGAGCCACTGCATATTTAGCCGCATATTTATTGGTGTCTGGAGATGGAGGGGGGGCGGGGGGTGTTACAGTGCAAAAGAGTAAGAGGGGTGTAGTCTAGAAGTTGATAGGCTTGTTTGCCATAATTCCAGATGCTGAGTAAGAAATGTGTAATTGGAGGAAGAGACAAGGGAGGTGGTCTGTCTTTGATCGAAATCCATAAGAGCTTATATGGTAAAGACATGCCCACAAGGGTAGGTTCGACATCTACCCAAAGCCTTGTATGTGTGTTTAGAGTGGAAAAGGACCATTTGAGTGAGGATGGTGGCAAGATGATAATTTTGAATATTTGGGAGGCCCAGCCCACCATCCGAATTATGGCAATATAAGGTAGAGGCTCTAACTCTAGGGGGTAAATGTATCAAGCTGAGAGTTTCCAGTGGGGTTGAAAAGTGGAGGTATTGCAACCAGTCCGATTCTAGCATTTTATTTTGTAGAATGCACTACATAAAGGATAACTAGAATTTGATTGTTTGCTATAGGCAATATCTCTACTTTCCAAACCCACCGGAAACTCGCAACTTGATAACATTTACCCCGAGGACATCTCCCTGACCAATCAAATCTGGCTAGCTTATAGTATAATCTTTTATGTAGTTTGTTTTTTTTGTTTTTAAAATCCCGACATGTAGACTATAGGCTGTTACCCATTTTGCTGTTTAGGTTGTTAACTTGTAATCTAACAACGATCAACATTGTGGGTGTATATCGCAAGATTGTTTTTGTCTTACATAGGCACTATAAGACTGATTTATAGTGCCTGTATAGCAATATAGTCAGTTGGATGATTTTAACTCAAAAGAACATATCTGAGCAGCTAAAAAAGCTGGAAAAATACTGTAGATCACCACACCTTTCAAATCTACTATTAAATCCACCACTTCTTTTTCCTGTTGGACTCGTGCATGAACAGTCACTCGCAAATTACAGCTTTTAGTTACTTAGGAACCCACATTTTCAAACCTGGTGATTGCATTTCCAGTTAATTTAATGTCCTAATTTCTGTGTAAATAAACTGTTGCATGGGTATACCCCTTTAAATATTAAACCATTATCTTATTGTGAAACCTTTTTTCTTTTTGACACCATGATAAACTGATGTTTTTTTAATTCCTTTACAGGATAGAAGTAGTCTATTAAATGGACATTTTGCAAAAGAGGATGTGGCTTCAAAAGTTTCAGTTATTGGGAATTCATTCACTAATACAAGTACAGAGCATTCAGAAAGTTTGACCATCGAAATTGCCGAACAAGAACAATCTTGGCTGGAGGATCCAAATATGAACTTCAAAGAAGAAACCAGTTTGTCTCCATTTAAATCTCAGTTACCATGTGACTTCAATTTAGTGCTAGAAGATTCCTTAGATAGAGATGAGCATCATATGTCCATGGGTGAAATGGGAAGTATTATGGAAACATCTGGGGCCCCATATAAGGAAGCTATACTAGTATTCGATGATTCTGTAGAAAATATGAGTCAAGAAGGCAGCAACTTGGAAACTTCCATGGAACATGAAATGGAAACTAGAAATGCAGGCAGAGAAATAGAAAATTCAATACCCAGACTTGAAGACCATTCTACAGAGATTGTAGAGAAATCTCACAATGAAATGGACGTTTTAAACTCTTGTCAGGAAATGAATACTGATGGATTTAAAATTGATGCTACCACAGATGATGAGGAAGAGATATTTTACTCCACTAATCGTAAAGCTACAAGGAGAATATATTCTGAAAGTGAGGCGGAAAGCTCTGGTTTTATAAATGATGAGAATGAGAGGGTGTTTTCACCTTTCAGCAGCCCTTCAGTTAAAGGAGTGAGTGCTTCAACGCCAAAGTTTGGAAAATCCATATCCGACAAGCTCTGTCTTCAAAGCAGTAGTTTAGGGAGACGCAGGTCTGTTGCATCAAGAAGGTCTCTTGTTTATGTAGCTGTAGAGGAAGCAACAGATGTTCAAGAAAGTATTAATGATGGAGATGAAGATAACGTTGAGGAAGAGGCGAAAGATGAACTTATAATGTCTGAGGCTAAAGTAGTTGAAGAGGAAGAGACTGAATATACAGAAGAGGAACCAGCTGGAGAAACAGTCTCTGAGACTTCAAGAGAGGATTATAAAACTGATCACTTTCTTCTCAAAAGATCTTCTAATGAAGACTTCACAGATGAATCTACTGGTGAAGTGGAACTCCTTTCTGATGAACAAGTTGACTACCTTGCCCAAGAAACAAAAACTACCCAAGCAAAAGTTTTCTGTCACGAAGATAATTACGCCACACTGGTAAAACGTGGCAAGGAACTTAAAGATGATGGTCATGTGAAGGAAGCTTTGGATTGTTTTTTGAAAGCACTTGACATTAAATCAGGAGACCCTGAAGTTATGATGATTACGTTGAGTCTGTACAGACAGCTCTCTTAAATATAAAAACATAAAATGGCACCAAGCAAAATATCTGTAATGTAATATGTTGTGCTTGTCATTAGCACCATTTTCTGTAAATACAACATATTAAAATAATGAACAATGAAATGTATAACTTTAAATAAAGCTTCAAATTTGGTTTCGAAGCCTAATATATGTTATAGGAAGCTTGTCTTGCACTGTGGATGCACTAAAAGGTGTAAAATCTGTGTGGAATGTTCCTTTTAGCAGCTGCACCCAAGGATTTGGATTTGATCCAATAGAGGTTCCAATAAAATAAATGTTCCTCTTTATCACTATACTTGCAATCTTCTAAAATCAATCAGATTCTTTACCCAGGCAAACACCATTAAGCAGGCTCATTAACAAAGTACATCTGCATTATACAAGTCAAGTAAACTGTAGATGCATGCCTACCATAATACAGGTAAGTACTCAAAAGGAAATAACCACACAGGTTTTTATTTCGTTTGTATCATTTTAGTCCCTCTCCCCTTGTTTAATTTATCTCATGCAAAAAAAAAAAATAGCATCCCCTTATTAAGTCTACCATAATAACCACTAATTAGCATTTACTATACAAAAAAGAAACAGTAAGTAGTGATCTCTTATGACGCACAAGGGTATTCTATATTTAAAGTTATTATTTATGGATATCCTTTTAAAACTATTTTAACTGTGAGAATAAAGAAGTAATTGTATCCATGCAGTAACTAGTATCTAATTTCTAGGAAGTACTGTCATTTATTGTCGCAGTTATGTTAAAACAATCATTTTGTCTAAATAGTAGACAACAATATCTTTCAATCTTCTACGTATTGTGGACGTCATTCTATCATAATTTGAACGGATTATTAATCCCTTTGTACATTTACACGTTTGCAATTGATGTCTTGCCAAATAATGGAATGTGGTACATTTTGTATGTATAGCCTTAATAGAGGTCAGAATAGTTTGTCTATTATCTCTCAACGTACTGAATTAAGATGGCTGACTATTTTTTTTTTTTTAACTCTTTATTTGTAGCGGAAACAGAGGAGCCGTACTGGAAAGGCAGCTACGGCTTTCTAGAAAGTACCACGGGGCCCACACCTTATCAAAGTTATATGATTTATCATGAAGGTAGCATGTTATACTTTCCATGCTTGCGACATGTCCTATGTACGACCGTAACTCCTGCATAGAGGGAGCCCTAGGGTCTTTCCAGTGCTTTGCTATTAGGGATTTAGCGGCTGCCAGAAAATGGGAGATAAGCTTGTTAGAGGGCGCGCTCTCATCAGGTATAGGGCGAGAGAGAAGGAATGACCAGGGATCCTTACTTATCTGTTGTTCTGACACAGAGTTTATGGGGTGTAAGAACCATGTTCCAGAAGGGAACTATGTGAGGGCAGGTCCACCATATGTGTAGCATCGTACCTCTCTGGCCACATTCCCGCCAGCAGCTCGGAGTGGCCGTAGGAAACATTCGAGACAACTTATCAGGAGTATAGTATCACCTATAGTACACTTTATAGGCAGTTTCCTTAATTAATGTAGAGATCGAGCTTTTGGCAATCCCCTCCCTGACCTCCCAGCATAAGTCGTCTGGAGGAGGACCCAAGTCATTTTCCCATTCCCGCTCATGTCGGCCTGGAGTATCGAAGGTATAATCTATGAGCCAATTATAGATCTGGGAGATCATCCCCTTAGTGAGAGGTGAATGTAAACACATGTACTCGAAGGTGGTCGGGGCCCGAAGAGCCTCCTGGGGGGGCAAAGACATGGTGTAGTGTCGAACCTGGAAGTACTCAAAGAAGAGCGGACAAAACGGTTCAAATTTATGATGAAGTTCAGACATAGAAGCCCAAGTTTGATTAACTACCAAGTCCGAGACCACCCGTAATCCCGCCTTTATCCAGTTTTTAAATTGTTGGGTTGAGTTGCCAGGAGGGAAGTGTGGGTTGCTCCAAAGGGGAGTCAGGTAAAAGAGGGGAGGACAATTTATATTTGACCCGGCATGAGTCCCAGAGGGATAAGCAGAATTTAAGAGATTGGAGAGAGGAGGCCGCTGGTGGCCTATCTATATTAGCCAAACCCCAGAGTGATGCCATGGAGGGGACCCCAACATAGTGGGTCTCCAGGTCCACCCAGGCTATGGACTGATAAGGCGCATAAGTTACCGCCACCTGGGTCAAGTGGGATGCCAAATAATAAAATTTAATGTCTGGAAATCCCCTGCCTCCCCGGGCCCTGGGCTTCTTAAGCACTGCTATCGAAATTCTAGGGGGCTTGGCACGCCATATAAACTTTAGAAAGGAGGAATGCAAATCCCTAAACACAGAGTCGGGAACCCTCACTGGAAGAGTCTGGAAAAGATACAGAAGCTTAGGGACCAAGTTCATCTTAATAGCAATAATCCTCCCCAGCCACGATATGATATAGCTCTTCCAAGTCTCCAAGTCCTGTTTGATTTTTGACAGAAGGGGGGGAAATTTTCCCAATACAATCTCATAGGACGAGGTGATATAAACTCCAAGATATTTGATCTTATTGACCTGCCAGCGTAGTGCAAAATTAGTCTGTAAACTGGACCTAAGGGAAGGGGAAGCATGGAGGAGCATGGCCTCGGATTTAACAAAATTAATTTTATAGTCAGACAGGAGGCCATATTCATCCATAAGTTTATATAGGGCGGGTAAAGACTCCTGAGGATTTGTCAGAGAAAGCAGTATGTCATCCGCGAAGAGAGATACCTTGAATTCCCGCGGTCCCACTCACACCTGAGATTGACGTCGACTGTCTGATCATCGCCGCTAAGGGTTCTATCACTAGAGCAAAAATTAAGGGCGAAAGGGGGCAACCCTGCCTCGTCCCGTTGGAGAGGGAAAGAGGGTCGGAAAGAGACCCATTAACCAGAACCCTAGCTGAGGGAGAGTTATAGAGGGCTGATACCCCGGTCAGGAATTCAGCTGTGAAGCCGTACGCCTTCAAAGCTAGGGTCATGAAATCCCAAGAGATTCGATCGAACGCCTTCTCGGCATCCAGTGAGAGCATCATGGCCGGGAGGCGCCTTTGATTGATGATTTGAACAAGGTCGATCGCGCGGCGAGTATTATCCTTCGCCTGGCGACCCGGGATGAAACCCACTTGATCATAATGGATTAGACCCGGAAGGACTCCATTCAGACGGGTAGCCAGGATCTTTGCATATAACTTAATGTCGACATTGAGAAGGGAGATGGGACGGTAGCTTGCACAGTCGCTAGGGTCTTTTCCCTCCTTATGTATAACTACAATACGCGCCTCTAACATTGATTTCGGGAAAGGTTCGCCACGTAAGACCGCATTGAACAGGGAGCTGAGGTGAGGAACCAAGGTCTGGGAAAATCTTTTATAGTAGGCTGCTGAAAAACCATCAGGTCCTGGGGCCTTGGAGGTCTTTTGGGCCTTGATAACTGCCAGTATTTCCTCCGAAGTAATCTCATTTAGTTGTTGGATGAGGCTGCTGGAAAGGGTAGGGAGGTTCGCTTGCCTCAAGAAAACTGCTATTGTATCCGCAGGAGGGGCACTCCCGGGATTCAGAGTATCCAGGTTATACAGTGAGGAATAAAATTTCTGAAACTCTCGCCCTATCTGGTCGGGACGGTAAATAGGTAAGCCGGAGGGAGACTTCAGGGCCATGACGTTGTTTTGAGATCTCTGGGCCCTCAGACGGGATGCTAGTATTCTGTCAGCTTTATCTCCCTGTTCGTAGAACGTCTGCCTCAGCCGTTTCAAGGCCGAGGCAGTGGATTCAGAGAGAAGAAGGTTCAGATCAGATCTCACCTTTTAGAAGTTTGGTCAATACCTCTTCATTGGGGGAGAGTTTATGCTGTCTCTCCAGAGTCTGGAGTTAAATAGTTAATGACGCACGGTTAGAGGTGGCCAGCTTCTTACGGCGCGAGGCCATGCTGATAAGGTGGCCTCGAACCACTGCCTTATGGGCTTCCCAGAGGGTCATGGGGGAAGTATCAGGAAGGTCATTAAAGAGAAAATACTCATCAAGAAGGGTCCGGAGCTCTAAAATAAGTGACTGATCATGGAGAATGGAGTCATTAATACGCCACGAGGACGGGGTGCTATGTCTGATAGGTCAGCTGATATAGGAGAGTGGTCAGACCAAACCATCGGGTGTATGTGAGCCGCCCTGAGTTTTAAAGACAAATCGTGGCTGAGGAAGACCATGTCTATTCGTGAGTAGGTACCATGAACCGGGGAGTAAAATGTGTAATCTCGGGATGAGGGTTCCCTGAGCCTCCAGGAGTCAAAGAGGAGATGATGGGAAAGAAGGGATACCAAGGCCTTAGATTTACAAGACTCCGAGCCGCTGACGGGGGGGAGCAAAGTGGACGATCTATCTATGGTATCATCTACTACAACATTAAAGTCCCCTGCCATAATCACTTCTCCCTTGCGTACCTGAGAGAGCAAAGAGTAGGGCAGCCAGGAATGAACGCTGGTTTTGATTTGGGCCATATACATTAACTAGGGTGCATATAGTATTATTGAGTTTGCCCACTAGGATTAGAAATCGACCTTCAGGGTCAGAATGAGATGTCAAAAGCTCAAAGGTTACGTGGGATGAAATAAGTGTAGCTACTCCTCGCTTTTTTTGTCTGAGGTCACAAGCATGGAAAGCAGAAGGGTACCGTTTAGATTTCAGTTCTGGATGTAAGTGACGGGTAAAATGTGTTTCCTGAAGAAAAACTATATCTGCTCTATGTTTAAGTGTAAGATAAAGTGTTGTACGCTTTTGTGGGCTGTTCAAACCTTTAACGTTCAATGAGAAGATCCTAAGAGCCATCGGGAGGTGAAGACAGGGCCGCCTCAGGTCCCCCAGCGAGGACCGGTTGCACTACAAAAGAAAAAAAGAACAGTCCCAAGTTAACACAAATGCAATAAAGACAAAAAGTATGAAGAAGTGCCTGAGGTAAAAAAGGAAGGGAAGGAAAGGTGGAGGAAAAGAGGGAGGAAGGGTAGTGGGCAGGGCCAGCGTGCGAGGGCACACCTGGTCCATGATGCCGGCCAGGGAAGATACGGGGCAGTGCCAGTGGCACAAAAGGGCCGGGCGAGGGCAATATACCCATTATGGGAACGTGGCCAGGGATACGAACACCTACAGGGCCTGGGAAACCAGCCGTGAAGTGTGGACGCCCACATTACCTCCCAGCCAGGGTCATAGAAGCAATATAGCAAGCTAGGTGGAACGGGAATGTTGTGAGGGAAGGAGATCAAATTCACTACTCACAGTCCGTGAAGCAGCCAAACATAGATAAGGAAAATGATCCTAGGGCAGTAGATGAGTAGCATATTGAAACAGTTAGAGAACAAAACAAAGTAATCACACAGAAAGTTAGTAAGAAAACAGATTAACCCAACATCTGGAGCCAGTGGCCCCTACTTTCTTCTAGTCTACATGAGAGGGACCGAAAACCAGCGATCAGTCATGTAGAGAGAAGGAACATGAAACAGGGTAGTTTCTGAGACAAATAGGAAAACGAGGAAATACAGTGAGCATTTATCAAGGCGGGACAGCAACAGATGGTTTAGCGGTTTTCGTCACAGTCGTCCACTCTTTAGTTGGAAGCTTTCGGGGGGCCGATGTGGATCCCATAGAGCTGGGCTGCGATGCCGAAGCTACCGGATGGGAAAGAGAAGTCGGGGCCGGGAAACCCAGAGACCCAAGGAGCTAGACCGCTTCCACCATTGAACGAGCAGAATGAAGCTTGTTCTGATGCCAGACCAGGAGGCGGAAAGGGAAGCCCCATCGATAGCGAATGTTATTGTCCCTGAGAATAGATGTCACCGGCTTCAGTTCACGCCTCTTGAGGAGCGTAAGTGGAGCAATGTCCTGGAAAATTTGCAAGGAGGCATCCTCAAATGAAATTGAGTCAGTCTTACGAGACTTCCGCAGTATCGCTTCCTTAGTAGTATAATAGTGACATCGGAGGATGACATCCCGGGGTTGAGAGGACTCTTGAGAGTGAGGGCGAAGAGCTCTGTGGGCTCTGTCCAGGAGAAGCTGATCCTCTGGGGTAGCAGGAGCTAGGCCAGCAAAGAGTCTTTAAGATATTGGTCTAGGAGGGATTGATCCACTTCCTCAGGGATACCTCTGATGCGTAGGTTGTTACGCCTGGCCCTGTTCTCTTGATCTTCTTGTTGTTCCTGCATATGAAGCATGTCTTGCTTCAATTGTTGGATGTCAGTCACCGTGTCCCTGTGGGAAGAGGCAGCTTCATCCATTTTAGTTTCCAGGAGGTCTGTCCTATTCCCGAGATACTGGACCTCCGCCCTTAGTGAGCCGATAGCTTTTTGAACTTCTGTTTGAACCGCCTGCACTGATTTCCTTGTCTCCTTAACCTCCCGAAACAAGGATTGTAGATCCTTGCGAGTCAATGGCGAGGAATCAGAATCGTCAGAGTCGGAGTGAGCTTCACGATGTGAAGAAGAGGTGCTTGGGGTCTTTGACTCTGAAAACCCAAATTTCTTGAGGCCCTGAGAGAGATCCGGACCACCCTCTTTCCTGCCACCCTTCGGCATTGTGTACTCAGGGGGTCAGTTGCCAATAGATCAACCAGAGAGGGCTGTTGTGAAAGTTTCTGTGTTTAGATTAGAGAAGAAGACATCTCCACGACTTTCCAAGCGAGAACCCTGGCACGGGGGCCATGCGGAGTGTCGTAGCTTACTCCATGTCGCGGTTTATATTAAAGCAGAACAATGTCCAGCCAGGTTGCAGTCCAGACCTCTTCGATTACGAATATGAGGAAAGATGACCGAGGAATGCTGCGACTTGAATGGAGCAATTACCCAGAGACAGGAAGAGAACGCTGTCCTGGAGATAGACCCTCTTTGCGAAGAATCTCCGGGGAGAATGTTAGGAGATAAAAGAGGGCTGATATTATGGCTTCTATTTAACTCCTGCAGCTTCAGAGCCACTGTATGTAGATAGAGATCTGCAGCTTTGGTAATAGAAATTGCAGTACCAACAATCAGCCACTGGAGGGCAGCAGAGTAATATTGAACACAGCTTGCGACCAGCTCTGTGTAAATGAGATTGGACCGAGATTGTAAGGCAGGTGCAACACACAGGGGAGCGTTCAGCACACTTCACAGGAGATCCAGAGCCCCTGCTGCCTGTCAGATGTGGAAGCCTGCTGAAGGGTGCTGCCTCCAACCAGGTAAGATCAGTTGCTCCCTGTAGAACTTGACCAGGGGGGAAATGCCAGGGAATCCGTGGGACTATTTCTGATGTTTAGGCACCAAAGACACCAGGTCTGGGAGTCCACTTACCCCAGAGGAGGGATGGGTTGAATCTCCCTAGCGCCGCCTCGACCTGTCCCCACCGAAAGTAACGCGCCGACGGGGCAGCAGTCACCCAGCCCGAGGCCTCCGGACCGGAAGTAGGCCCTTCCTCCTTCAGGCCACGTCGGGATCAGCTTCTCCGGCGATGGGGTGTATCCCAGGGTCCAGGAGCAGAGCGGGCAGCGGGACAGGCGGTAGCGGTTGGGTCCTCCCCCAGGCAGCCTGAGATCGTCTGCAGCGGCAGTTCCCCCCACGGGGGTGAAAGACAGACCGGAGGTCCCTCCGGCAGCCACAGAGACTCCCCCGCCTCCCAGATGGAATGAGGGAGAGCGGGGATTTGAATTTGGGGCAAAAACTTCTCTGCTGGGGTGTTTTTAAACGGTTTGTGCAGCGGAGCTCCTCAGAAACGTGCCCGCATAGTATGGCGTCCTGGCCACGCCCCCGATGGCTGACTATTTTAAACACATTTTTGTACATATCTGTCTATGTATGCAGTGCAATTAGATTGAAATATGAGAAGTGTTTGTTAAGTTATTCACATTTGAATTGCTTATCAGATTCACACTACATACACCCCTTAAAATTCTCAATTGCTCATATTTGATATAAGCCTCCCTGCGTCATATTTTCAGGGGTATTTGTGTGTGTGTGTGTCTGTGTGTGTATATATGATTATTAATATCTTGTAAATTCCTCATTTGCAGTACCTTGAATCTTTGTCTTTCTGGAAGTATGATATTATAGTTTTAATTTATCAGAAAGGGTTCTAGTACCATTTCACTCTCTCTGTGCTATTCTTATTACAACTATACCCTTCTGATTAAATTCTTGATACGTTAATTAGCCTTTCATGATTTTCCAAATCCCATTTAATGTGTTAGCGGATATTGTATACTGCATTATTAGTCAATATATTGATTTGATTGAGGACTTAATTTTCACAAATACACACTGTAACAGCGACAAGCGGTTTCACTTAGAGCAAAATATTGTTCAAGATATCCCGCTATTTAAAAATCCACTGGGCAATAGTTATTGTCACACCAATCGCACCAATGACATTTTCAAACCAATAATTTTTGTCATGAGTAGATTTAATTTGCTTTGAAGCAATCGGATAAAAGAATAGAAAGGAATATAAAATGAGTTGGTGAATCTGTGTATTAACATTGTATATTAAGAAAAGAGTGGTGGGGCATTAGATTGCTTGTCCTTGAATATCTTCCATATGAATAGCATTTACGTTTATTATATTTGCTACACAAAATTAAGTAATTGAATTATAACCTTGAATAATTAGGTAATGACAATGAGAAATATAGGCATTGATATTATATATTACATTAATGATACAGTATTACAACTGTTGTCTGTTGTATTTCAATCACTTTCTGTCTTATACACTTTTTTTCTTGCTATAATTTAAATTTTTTGGAATTTTCTCTGTTAAAAGTTTTAAATTATACTTATAAACAATAATCATTTATAATGTAGAACAACATTGCTGTTATTAGAGGTTAACCACTACTTTCTTTCTTTTTTGTAAATAGTAAACCTGCACTAGACATGCTAAACAAATACACTTGTGTTCCAGTAAAACAACAGTTGGTAGGATATACAAAGCACTGGGGTTGCAAATCATTAAGATTTATACCACAACATACATGGTTTAGTATTCCTGCAAAGTTAATGCATTCTAGTACAGTGAGGAGATTGGTTAAAGTAGATGCTATAAATGCAGTGACGTACATAGACTGTTCAAAAGTACCTAGGCTTTTTACCTGCTGGGAATGGTGGAAGAGATGGGTCTGAAACGGGATAACATTGGGAGGGAAGGAAATTATAGGCTGAAAGTATACAAGGCTGGGGAAAATGGATTTGTAGAAGGGGAGTGAAGAAAGCTACACTCAGAACTCCATTGCAAACGTCTGCAATATATAGTTAAAGTCTTTAGGCACAATAATAGTAACAGGAGTCATCAGTTTAAGTGATTTTTGTAGTTCATCCCAGACAGATGTTACGATGAATCTTGTGATGGAAGCTCTCCCTAAATGCATTAGGAATTTTTTTTTTTTTTTAATGAGTTTGTATTGAAGGTAGTTGATGTTAGCTTGCACATTGCTCCATGCAGCCTCTAGAGATGCACAGCTTGGGTAGGTCACAATCGTCTGCAAGTAGTTACATTTTTGCATAATTTATGCCCGAGTCTATATGTTGATATAAATTGAAAATAAGAGTGCCCCCAGGATGTTTTAACAGATTTGGGGGATTCAACTTCACCTCATCATCATTTTATTTATATAGCGCCACTAATTTCGCAGCGCTGTACAGAGAACTCACTCACATCAGTCCCTGCCCCATCGGAGCTTACAGTCTAAATTCCCTAAGACAGACAGCGAGGGAGGGAGACAGACAGCGAGAGAGAGAGAGAGGGAGGGAGACGCAGACAGCCAGACAGAGAGGGAGACGCAGACAGCCAGACAGAGAGGGAGACGCAGACAGCCAGCCAGACAGAGAGGGAGACGCAGACAGCCAGACAGAGAGGGAGACGCAGACAGCCAGACAGACAGAGAGGGAGACGCAGACAGCCAGACAGAGAGGGAGACGCAGACAGAGAGGGAGACGCAGACAGCCAGCCAGACAGAGAGGGAGACGCAGACAGACAGCCAGACAGAGAGGGAGACGCAGACAGACAGAGAGGGAGACGCAGACAGACACAGAGACACAGACAGACAGAGAGGGAGACGCAGACAGACGCAGAAATACAGAGAGAGAGGGAGACGCAAACAGACAGAGAGAGAGGGAGACGCAGACAGACAGACAGAGAGGGAGACACAGACAGAGAGGGAGACGCAGACAGACAGAGAGAGATGGAGACACAGACAGACAGAGAGGGAGACGCAGACAGACAGACAGAGAGGGAGACGCAGACAGACAGACAGAGGGAGACGCAGACAGACAGAGGGAGACGCAGACAGACAGAGAGGGAGACGCAGACAGACAGAGAGGGAGACGCAGACAGAGAGAGAGGGAGGCGCAGACAGAGAGGGAGACGCAGACAGAGAGGGAGACGCAGACACAGACAGAGAGAGAGGGAGACGCAGACAGAGAGGGAGACGCAGACCGAGAGGGAGACGCAGACACAGACAGAGAGAGAGGGAGACGCAGACAGACAGAAAGAGGGAGACGCAGACAGACAGAAAGAGGGAGACGCAGACAGAGAGAGAGAGAGAGAGACGCAGACAGAGAGAGAGGGAGACGCAGACAGAGAGAGAGGGAGACGCAGACAGACAGAGAGAGATGGAGACGCAGACAGACAGAGAGGGAGACGCAGGCAGACAGAAAGAGGGAGACGCAGACAGAGAGAGAGAGAGAGAGACGCAGACAGAGAGAGAGGGAGACGCAGACAGACAGAGAGAGGGAGACGCAGACAGACAGACATACAGACAGAGAGAGAGGGAGACGCAGACAGAGAGAGAGGGAGACGCAGACAGACAGAGAGGGAGACGCAGACAGACAAAGACAGAGAGACACAGACAGACAGACAGAGAGGGAGACACAGACAGAGAGGGAGACACAGACAGACAGAGAGGGAGAGACAGGCAGACAGAGAGAGAGGGAGACACAGACAGACATACAGAGGGAGACGCAGACAGACAGACAGAGAGACGCAGACAGACAGAGAGACACAGACAGAGAGGGAGACACAGACAGACATACAGAGGGAGACGCAGACAGACAGAGAGACACAGACAGAGAGGGAGACACAGACAGACAGACAGAGAGGGAGACACAGACAGACAGAGAGAGAAACAGACAGACAGAGAGGGAGACGCAGAGAGAGAGAGAGGGAGACGCAGACAGACAGAGAGAGAGAGACGCAGACAGAGAGGGAGACGCAGACAGACAGAGAGGGAGACACAGACAGACAGAGGGAGACACAGACAGAAAGAGAGGGAGACACAGACAGGGAGACACAGACAGAGAGGGTGACACAGACAGAGAGGGAGAGACAGAGAGGGAGACACAGACAGACAGAGAGGGAGACACAGACAGACAGACAGAGGGAGACACAGACAGAGAGAGAGACACAGACAGAGAGGGAGACGCAGACAGACAGAGAGGGAGACGCAGACAGACAGAGAGGGAGACGCAGACAGAGAGAGAGGGAGACGCAGACAGACAGAGAGGGAGACACAGACAGAGAGGGAGACGGAGACGCAAACAGACAGAGAGAGAGGGAGACGCAGACAGACAGAGAGAGAGGGAGACGCAGACAGACAGACAGAGAGGGAGACGCAGACAGAGAGAGAGAGAGAGAGACGCAGACAGAGAGAGAGGGAGACGCAGACAGACAGACATACAGAGAGAGAGGGAGACGCAGACAGACAGACAGAGAGGGAGACGCAGACAGACAAAGACAGAGGGAGACGCAGACAGACAGACAGAGAGGGAGACGCAGACAGAGAGAGAGAGAGAGAGACGCAGACAGAGAGAGAGGGAGACGCAGACAGACAGAGAGAGGGAGACGCAGACAGAGAGAGAGGGAGACGCAGACAGAGAGAGAGGAAGACTCAGACAGACAGAGAGACACACACAGACAGACAGACAGAGAGGGAGACACAGACAGAGAGGGAGACACAGACAGAGGGAGACACAGACAGACAGAGAGGGAGACACAGACAGAGAGAGAGAAACAGACAGACAGAGAGGGAGACACAGACAGAGAGGGAGACACAGACAGACAGAGAGGGAGACACAGACAGAGAGGGAGACACAGACAGAGAGGGAGACACAGACAGACAGAGAGGGAGACACAGACAGACAGAGGGAGACACAGACAGACAGACAGAGAGGGAGACACAGACAGACAGAGAGGGAGACACAGACAGACAGAGAGGGAGACACAGACAGAGAGGGAGACGCAGACAGACAGAGAGGGAGACGCAGACAGACAGAGGGAGACGCAGACAGACAGACAGAGAGGGAGACGCAGACAGACAGAGAGGGAGACGCAGACAGACAGAGAGGGAGACGCAGACAGAGAGGGAGACACAGACAGAGAGAGATGGAGACGCAGACAGACAGACAGAGAGGGAGACGCAGACAGACAGAGGGAGACGCAGACAGAGAGGGAGACGCAGACAGACAGAGAGGGAGACGCAGACAGACAGACAGAGGGAGACGCAGACAGACAGACAGAGGGAGACGCAGACAGAGAGGGAGACGCAGACAGAGAGGGAGACGCAGACAGACAGATAGGGAGAGGCAGACAGAGAGGGAGACGCAGACAGACAGAGAGAGGGAGACGCAGACAGAGAGAGAGGGAGACGCAGACAGAGAGAGAGGGAGACGCAGACAGAGAGAGAGGGAGACGCAGACAGAGAGAGAGGGAGGCGCAGACAGAGAGGGAGACGCAGACAGAGAGAGAGGGAGACGCAGACAGACAGAGAGAGAGGGAGACGCAGACAGAGAGGGAGACGCAGACAGAGAGGGAGACGCAGACAGAGAGAGAGAGGGAGACGCAGACAGACAGAGAGAGAGGGAGACGCAGACAGACAGAGAGAGAGGGAGACGCAGGCAGACAGAAAGAGGGAGACACAGACAGAGAGGGAGACGCAGACAGCCAGCCAGACAGAGAGGGAGACGCAGACAGACAGCCAGACAGAGAGGGAGACGCAGACAGACAGAGAGGGAGACGCAGACAGACGCAGAAATACAGAGAGAGAGGGAGACGCAAACAGACAGAGAGAGAGGGAGACGCAGACAGACAGACAGAGAGACACAGACAGACAGAGAGGGAGACACAGACAGAGAGGGAGACGCAGACAGACAGAGAGAGATGGAGACACAGACAGACAGAGAGGGAGACGCAGACAGAGAGAGGGAGACGCAGACAGACAGAGAGGGAGACGCAGACAGAGAGAGAGGGAGGCGCAGACAGAGAGGGAGACGCAGACAGAGAGGGAGACGCAGACACAGACAGAGAGAGAGGGAGACGCAGACAGAGAGAGAGGGAGACGCAGACAGAGAGGGAGACACAGACAGAGAGGGAGACGCAGACAGAGAGGGAGACGCAGACCGAGAGGGAGACGCAGACACAGACAGAGAGAGAGGGAGACGCAGACAGACAGAAAGAGGGAGACGCAGACAGAGAGAGAGAGAGAGAGACGCAGACAGAGAGAGAGGGAGACGCAGACAGACAGAGAGAGGGAGACGCAGACAGACAGACAGAGAGAGATGGAGACGCAGACAGACAGAGAGGGAGACGCAGGCAGACAGAAAGAGGGAGACGCAGACAGAGAGAGAGAGAGAGAGACGCAGACAGAGAGAGAGGGAGACGCAGACAGACAGAGAGAGGGAGACGCAGACAGACAGACATACAGACAGAGAGAGAGGGAGACGCAGACAGAGAGAGAGGGAGACGCAGACAGACAGAGAGGGAGACGCAGACAGACAAAGACAGAGAGACACAGACAGACAGACAGAGAGACACAGACAGAGAGGGAGACACAGACAGACAGACAGAGAGGGAGACGCAGACAGACAGAGAGGGAGACGCAGACAGACAGAGAGGGAGAGACAGGCAGACAGAGAGAGAGGGAGACACAGACAGACATACAGAGGGAGACGCAGACAGACAGACAGAGAGACACAGACAGAGAGGGAGACACAGACAGACATACAGAGGGAGACGCAGACAGACAGACAGAGAGACACAGACAGAGAGGGAGACACAGACAGACAGACAGAGAGGGAGACACAGACAGACAGAGAGAGAAACAGACAGACAGAGAGGGAGACGCAGAGAGAGAGAGAGGGAGACGCAGACAGACAGAGAGAGAGAGACACAGACAGAGAGGGAGACGCAGACAGACAGAGAGGGAGACACAGACAGAGAGGTAGACACAGACAGACAGAGAGGGAGACACAGACAGACAGAGGGAGACACAGACAGAAAGAGAGGGAGACACAGACAGAAAGAGAGGGAGACACAGACAGGGAGACACAGACAGAGAGGGTGACACAGACAGAGAGGGAGAGACAGAGAGGGAGAGACAGACAGACAGAGAGGGAGACACAGACAGACAGACAGAGGGAGACACAGACAGAGAGAGAGACACAGACAGAGAGGGAGACGCAGACAGACAGAGAGGGAGACGCAGACAGACAGAGAGGGAGACGCAGACAGAGAGAGAGGGAGACGCAGACAGACAGAGAGGGAGACACAGACAGAGAGGGAGACGGAGACGCAAACAGACAGAGAGAGAGGGAGACGCAGACAGACAGAGAGAGAGGGAGACGCAGACAGACAGAGAGAGAGAGAGAGACGCAGACAGAGAGAGAGGGAGACGCAGACAGACAGACATACAGAGAGAGAGAGGGAGACGCAGACAGACAGACAGAGAGGGAGACGCAGACAGACAAAGACAGAGGGAGACGCAGACAGACAGACAGAGAGGGAGACGCAGACAGAGAGAGAGAGAGAGAGACGCAGACAGAGAGAGAGGGAGACGCAGACAGACAGAGAGAGGGAGACGCAGACAGAGAGAGAGGGAGACGCAGACAGAGAGAGAGGAAGACTCAGACAGACAGAGAGACACACACAGACAGACAGACAGAGAGGGAGACACAGACAGAGAGGGAGACACAGACAGAGGGAGACACAGACAGACAGAGAGGGAGACACAGACAGAGAGAGAGAAACAGACAGACAGAGAGGGAGACACAGACAGACAGAGAGGGAGACACAGACAGACAGAGAGGGAGACACAGACAGAGAGGGAGACACAGACAGACAGAGAGGGAGACACAGACAGACAGAGGGAGACACAGACAGACAGACAGAGAGGGAGACACAGACAGACAGAGAGGGAGACACAGACAGACAGAGAGGGAGACACAGACAGAGAGGGAGACGCAGACAGACAGAGAGGGAGACGCAGACAGACAGAGGGAGACGCAGACAGACAGACAGAGAGGGAGACGCAGACAGACAGAGAGGGAGACGCAGACAGACAGAGAGGGAGACGCAGACAGAGAGGGAGACGCAGACAGACAGAGAGAGATGGAGACGCAGACAGACAGACAGAGAGGGAGACGCAGACAGACAGAGGGAGACGCAGACAGAGAGGGAGACGCAGACAGACAGAGAGGGAGACGCAGACAGACAGACAGAGGGAGACGCAGACAGACAGACAGAGGGAGACGCAGACAGAGAGGGAGACGCAGACAGAGAGGGAGACGCAGACAGACAGAGAGAGGGAGACGCAGACAGAGAGAGAGGGAGACGCAGACAGAGAGAGAGGGAGACGCAGACAGAGAGAGAGGGAGACGCAGACAGAGAGAGAGGGAGGCGCAGACAGAGAGGGAGACGCAGACAGAGAGAGAGGGAGACGCAGACAGACAGAGAGAGAGGGAGACGCAGACAGAGAGGGAGACGCAGACAGAGGGAGACGCAGACAGAGAGAGAGAGGGAGACGCAGACAGACAGAGAGAGAGGGAGACGCAGACAGACAGAGAGGGAGACGCAGGCAGACAGAAAGAGGGAGACGCAGAGAGAGAGGGAGACACAGACACACAGACAGACAGAGAGACACAGACAGACAGAGAGACACAGACAGACAGAGAGGGAGACACAGACAGAGAGGGAGACGCAGACAGCCAGCCAGACAGAGAGGGAGACGCAGACAGACAGCCAGACAGAGAGGGAGACGCAGACAGACAGAGAGGGAGACGCAGACAGACGCAGAAATACAGAGAGAGAGGGAGACGCAAACAGACAGAGAGAGAGGGAGACGCAGACAGACAGACAGAGAGACACAGACAGACAGAGAGGGAGACACAGACAGAGAGGGAGACGCAGACAGACAGAGAGAGATGGAGACACAGACAGACAGAGAGGGAGACGCAGACAGAGAGAGGGAGACGCAGACAGACAGAGAGGGAGACGCAGACAGAGAGAGAGGGAGGCGCAGACAGAGAGGGAGACGCAGACAGAGAGGGAGACGCAGACACAGACAGAGAGAGAGGGAGACGCAGACAGAGAGAGAGGGAGACGCAGACAGAGAGGGAGACACAGACAGAGAGGGAGACGCAGACAGAGAGGGAGACGCAGACCGAGAGGGAGACGCAGACACAGACAGAGAGAGAGGGAGACGCAGACAGACAGAAAGAGGGAGACGCAGACAGAGAGAGAGAGAGAGAGACGCAGACAGAGAGAGAGGGAGACGCAGACAGACAGAGAGAGGGAGACGCAGACAGACAGACAGAGAGAGATGGAGACGCAGACAGACAGAGAGGGAGACGCAGGCAGACAGAAAGAGGGAGACGCAGACAGAGAGAGAGAGAGAGAGACGCAGACAGAGAGAGAGGGAGACGCAGACAGACAGAGAGAGGGAGACGCAGACAGACAGACATACAGACAGAGAGAGAGGGAGACGCAGACAGAGAGAGAGGGAGACGCAGACAGACAGAGAGGGAGACGCAGACAGACAAAGACAGAGAGACACAGACAGACAGACAGAGAGACACAGACAGAGAGGGAGACACAGACAGACAGACAGAGAGGGAGACGCAGACAGACAGAGAGGGAGACGCAGACAGACAGAGAGGGAGAGACAGGCAGACAGAGAGAGAGGGAGACACAGACAGACATACAGAGGGAGACGCAGACAGACAGACAGAGAGACACAGACAGAGAGGGAGACACAGACAGACATACAGAGGGAGACGCAGACAGACAGACAGAGAGACACAGACAGAGAGGGAGACACAGACAGACAGACAGAGAGGGAGACACAGACAGACAGAGAGAGAAACAGACAGACAGAGAGGGAGACGCAGAGAGAGAGAGAGGGAGACGCAGACAGACAGAGAGAGAGAGACACAGACAGAGAGGGAGACGCAGACAGACAGAGAGGGAGACACAGACAGAGAGGTAGACACAGACAGACAGAGAGGGAGACACAGACAGACAGAGGGAGACACAGACAGAAAGAGAGGGAGACACAGACAGAAAGAGAGGGAGACACAGACAGGGAGACACAGACAGAGAGGGTGACACAGACAGAGAGGGAGAGACAGAGAGGGAGAGACAGACAGACAGAGAGGGAGACACAGACAGACAGAGAGGGAGACACAGACAGACAGAGAGGGAGACACAGACAGACAGACAGAGGGAGACACAGACAGACAGAGAGGGAGACGCAGACAGACAGAGAGGGAGACGCAGACAGACAGAGAGGGAGACGCAGACAGACAGAGAGGGAGACGCAGACAGAGAGGGAGACGCAGACAGAGAGAGAGGGAGACGCAGACAGACAGAGAGGGAGACACAGACAGAGAGGGAGACGGAGACGCAAACAGACAGAGAGAGAGGGAGACGCAGACAGACAGAGAGAGAGGGAGACGCAGACAGACAGAGAGAGAGAGAGACGCAGACAGAGAGAGAGGGAGACGCAGACAGACAGACATACAGAGAGAGAGAGGGAGACGCAGACAGACAGACAGAGAGGGAGACGCAGACAGACAAAGACAGAGGGAGACGCAGACAGACAGACAGAGAGGGAGACGCAGACAGAGAGAGAGAGAGAGAGACGCAGACAGAGAGAGAGGGAGACGCAGACAGAGAGAGGGAGACGCAGACAGACAAAGACAGAGGGAGACGCAGACAGAGAGAGAGGGAGACACAGACAGAGAGGGAGACACAGACAGACAGAGAGGGAGACACAGACAGAGAGAGAGAAACAGACAGACAGAGAGGGAGACACAGACAGACAGAGAGGGAGACACAGACAGACAGAGAGGGAGACACAGACAGAGAGGGAGACACAGACAGACAGAGAGGGAGACACAGACAGACAGAGGGAGACACAGACAGACAGACAGAGAGGGAGACACAGACAGACAGAGAGGGAGACACAGACAGACAGAGAGGGAGACACAGACAGAGAGGGAGACGCAGACAGACAGAGAGGGAGACGCAGACAGACAGACAGAGAGGGAGACGCAGACAGACAGAGAGGGAGACGCAGACAGAGAGGGAGACGCAGACAGACAGAGAGAGATGGAGACGCAGACAGACAGACAGAGAGGGAGACACAGACAGACAGAGGGAGACGCAGACAGAGAGGGAGACGCAGACAGACAGAGAGGGAGACGCAGACAGACAGACAGAGGGAGACGCAGACAGACAGACAGAGGGAGACGCAGACAGACAGAGAGGGAGACGCAGACAGAGCGGGAGACGCAGACAGACAGATAGGGAGAGGCAGACAGAGAGGGAGACGCAGACAGACAGAGAGAGGGAGACGCAGACAGACAGAGAGGGAGACGCAGAAAGACAGAGAGGGAGACGCAGACAGAGAGAGAGGGAGGCGCAGACAGAGAGGGAGACGCAGACAGAGAGGGAGACGCAGACACAGACAGAGAGAGAGGGAGACGCAGACAGACAGAGAGAGAGGGAGACGCAGACAGAGAGGGAGACGCAGACAGAGAGAGAGAGGGAGACGCAGACAGACAGACAGAGAGAGAGGGAGACGCAGACAGACAGAGAGAGAGGGAGACGCAGGCAGACAGAAAGAGGGAGACGCAGACAGAGAGAGAGGGAGACACAGACAGACAGACAGAGAGACACAGACAGACAGAGAGACACAGACAGACAGAGAGGGAGACACAGACAGAGAGGGAGACGCAGACAGCCAGCCAGACAGAGAGGGAGACGCAGACAGACAGCCAGACAGAGAGGGAGACGCAGACAGACAGAGAGGGAGACGCAGACAGACACAGAGACACAGACAGACAGAGAGGGAGACGCAGACAGACGCAGAAATACAGAGAGAGAGGGAGACACAGACAGACAGACAGACAGACAGAGAGGGAGACACAGACAGAGAGAGAGAAACAGACAGACAGAGAGGGAGACGCAGAGAGAGAGAGAGGGAGACGCAGACAGACAGAGAGGGAGACACAGACAGACAGACAGAGAGGGAGACACAGACAGAGAGGGAGACACAGACAGAGAGGGAGACACAGACAGACAGAGAGGGAGACACAGACAGACAGACAGACAGAGAGGGAGACACAGACAGACAGAGGGAGACACAGACAGACAGACAGAGAGGGAGACACAGACAGAAAGAGGGAGACACAGACAGGGAGACACAGACAGAGAGGGAGAGACAGAGAGGGAGAGACAGACAGACAAGAGAGGGAGACGCAGACAGACAGAGAGGGAGACACAGACAGACAGACAGAGAGGGAGACACAGACAGAGAGGGAGACACAGACAGAGAGGGAGACACAGGCAGACAGACAGAGAGGGAGACACAGACAGAGAGGGAGACACAGACAGACAGAGAGAGAGACACAGACAGACAGAGAGGGAGACACAGACAGAGAGGGAGACGCAGACAGACAGAGAGGGAGACACAGACAGACAGAGAGGGAGACACAGACAGAGAGGGAGACACAGACAGAGAGGGAGACACAGGCAGACAGACAGAGAGGGAGACACAGACAGAGAGGGAGACACAGACAGAGAGAGAGACACAGACAGACAGAGGGAGACACAGACAGACAGAGAGAGAGACACAGACAGAGAGGGAGACGCAGACAGACAGAGAGGGAGACGCAGACAGACAGAGAGGGAGACGCAGACAGACAGAGAGGGAGACACAGACAGAGAGGGAGACGGAGACGCAAACAGACAGACAGAGAAAGAGGGAGACACAGACAGACAGACAGAGGGAGACGCAGACAGACAGACAGAGAGACGCAGACAGACAGAGAGGGAGACGCAGACAGACAGAGAGGGAGACGCAGACAAACAGAGAGGAGGACGCAGACAGACAGACAGAGAGAGAGGGAGACGCAGACAGACAGAGAGAGAAGGAGACGCAGGCAGACAGACAGTGCGGGAGACGCAGGCAGACAGACAGTGCGGGAGACGCAGGCAGACAGAGAGGGAGACGCAGACAGACAGACAGACAGAGAGGGAGACGCAGACAGACAGACAGAGAGGGAGACGCAGACAGACAGACAGAGGGAGACGCAGACAGACAGAGAGGGAGACGCAGACAGAGCGGGAGACGCAGACAGACAGATAGGGAGAGGCAGACAGAGAGGGAGACGCAGACAGACAGAGAGAGGGAGACGCAGACAGACAGAGAGGGAGACGCAGACAGAGAGAGAGGGAGACGCAGACAGAGAGAGAGGGAGACGCAGACAGACAGAGAGGGAGACGCAGACAGAGAGAGAGGGAGGCGCAGACAGAGAGGGAGACGCAGACAGAGAGGGAGACGCAGACACAGACAGAGAGAGAGGGAGACGCAGACAGACAGAGAGAGAGGGAGACGCAGACAGAGAGGGAGACGCAGACAGAGAGGGAGACGCAGACAGAGAGAGAGAGGGAGACGCAGACAGACAGACAGAGAGAGAGGGAGACGCAGACAGACAGAGAGAGATGGAGACGCAGACAGACAGACAGAAAGGGAGACGCAGGCAGACAGAAAGAGGGAGACGCAGACAGAGAGAGAGAGAGAGAGACGCAGACAGAGAGAGAGGGAGACGCAGACAGACAGAGAGAGGGAGACGCAGACAGACAGACATACAGACAGAGAGAGAGGGAGACGCAGACAGACAGACAGAGAGGGAGACGCAGACAGACAAAGACAGAGGGAGACGCAGACAGAGAGAGAGGGAGACGCAGACAGAGAGAGAGGAAGACGCAGACAGACAGAGAGACACAGACAGACAGACAGAGAGGGAGACACAGACAGAGAGGGAGACACAGACAGACAGAGAGGGAGACACAGACAGACAGAGAGGGAGACACAGACAGACAGAGAGGGAGAGACAGGCAGACAGACAGAGAGGGAGAGACAGGCAGACAGAGAGAGAGGGAGACACAGACAGACAGACAGAGGGAGACGCAGACAGACAGACAGAGAGACGCAGACAGACAGAGAGGGAGACGCAGACAGACAGAGAAGGAGACGCATACAAACAGAGAGGGAGACGCAGACAGAGAGACACAGAGAGACACAGACAGACAGAGAGGGAGACACAGACAGACAGACAGAGAGGGAGACACAGACAGAGAGAGAGACACAGACAGACAGACAGAGAGGGAGACACAGACAGAGAGGGGGAGACAGAGAGGGAGAGACAGACAGACAAGAGAGGGATACGCAGACAGACAGACAGACAGAGAGGGAGACACAGACAGACAGAGAGGGAGACACAGACAGAGAGGGAGACGCAGACAGACAGAGAGGGAGACACAGACAGACAGACAGACAGAGAGGGAGACACAGACAGAGAGGGAGACACAGACAGAGAGGGAGACACAGGTAGACAGACAGAGAGGGAGACACAGACAGACAGAGAGGGAGACAGAGACAGACAGAGAGGGAGACACAGACAGACAGAGGGAGACACAGACAGACAGAGAGAGAGACACAGACAGAGAGGGAGACGCAGACAGACAGAGAGGGAGACGCAGACAGACAGAGAGGGAGACGCAGACAGAGAGAGAGGGAGACGCAGACAGACAGAGAGAGAGGGAGACGCAGACAGACAGACAGAGAGAGAGGGAGACGCAGACAGACAGACAGAGAGGGAGACGCAGGCAGACAGAAAGAGGGAGACGCAGACAGACAGACATACAGAGAGAGAGAGAGGGAGACGCAGACAGACAGACAGACAGAGAGGGAGACGCAGACAGACAAAGACAGAGGGAGACGCAGACAGACAGACAGAGAGGGAGACGCAGACAGACAGAGAGAGGGAGACGCAGACAGACAGACATACAGACAGAGAGAGAGGGAGACGCAGACAGACAAAGACAGAGGGAGACGCAGACAGAGAGAGAGGGAGACGCAGACAGAGAGAGAGGAAGACTCAGACAGACAGAGAGACACACACAGACAGACAGACAGACAGAGAGGGAGACACAGACAGAGAGGGAGACACAGACAGAGAGGGAGACACAGACAGACAGAGAGGGAGACACAGACAGACAGAGAGGGAGAGACAGGCAGACAGAGAGAGAGGGAGACGCAGACAGACAGAGGGAGACGCAGACAGACAGAGAGGGAGACGCAGACAGACAGAGAGGGAGACGCAGACAGACAGAGAGGGAGACGCAGACAAACAGAGAGGGAGACACAGACAGACAGACAGACAGAGAGGGAGACACAGACAGAGAGAGAGAAACAGACAGACAGAGAGGGAGACGCAGACAGACAGAGAGAGAGAGACACAGACAGAGAGGGAGACGCAGACAGACAGAGAGGGAGACACAGACAGAGAGGGAGACACAGACAGAGAGGGAGACACAGACAGACAGAGGGAGACACAGACAGACAGACAGAGAGGGAGACACAGACAGAAAGAGAGGGAGACACAGACAGGGAGACACAGACAGAGAGGGTGACACAGACAGAGAGGGAGAGACAGACAGACAAGAGAGGGAGATGCAGACAGACAGAGAGGGAGACACAAACAGACAGAGAGGGAGACACAGACAGACAGACAGAGGGAGACACAGACAGACAGAGAGGGAGACACAGGCAGACAGACAGAGAGGGAGACACAGACAGAGAGGGAGACACAGACAGACAGACAGAGGGAGACACAGACAGAGAGAGAGACACAGACAGAGAGGGAGGGAGACGCAGACAGACAGAGAGGGAGACGCAGAGAGAGAGGGAGACGCAGACAGACAGAGAGGGAGACACAGACAGAGAGGGAGACGGAGACGCAAACAGACAGAGAGAGAGGGAGACGCAGACAGACAGACAGAGAGAGAGGGAGACGCAGACAGACAGAGAGGGAGACACAGACAGAGAGGGAGACACAGGCAGACAGACAGAGAGGGAGACACAGACAGAGAGGGAGACACAAACAGACAGAGAGGGAGACACAGACAGACAGACAGAGGGAGACGCAGACAGACAGACAGAGAGACGCAGACAGACAGAGAGGGAGACGCAGACAGACAGAGAGGGAGACGCAGACAAACAGAGAGGGAGACGCAGACAGACAGAGAGACACAGACAGACAGAGAGACACAGACAGACAGAGAGGGAGACACAGACAGACAGACAGAGAGGGAGACACAGACAGACAGAGAGAGAAACAGACAGACAGAGAGGGAGACGCAGACAGAGAGAGAGAGAGAGGGAGACGCAGACAGACAAACAGAGAGAGAGAGACACAGACAGAGAGGGAGACGCAGACAGACAGAGAGGGAGACACAGACAGACAGAGAGGGAGACACAGACAGACAGAGAGGGAGACACAGACAGACAGAGAGGGAGACGCAGACAGAGCGGGAGACGCAGACAGACAGATAGGGAGAGGCAGACAGAGAGGGAGACGCAGACAGACAGAGAGAGGGAGACGCAGACAGAGAGAGAGGGAGACGCAGACAGAGAGAGAGGGAGACGCAGACAGACAGAGAGGGAGACGCAGACAGAGAGAGAGGGAGGCGCAGACAGAGAGGGAGACGCAGACAGAGAGAGAGGGAGACGCAGACAGACAGAGAGAGAGGGAGACGCAGACAGAGAGGGAGACGCAGACAGAGAGGGAGACGCAGACAGAGAGAGAGAGGGAGACGCAGACAGACAGAGAGAGAGGGAGACGCAGACAGACAGAGAGAGAGGGAGACGCAGGCAGACAGAAAGAGGGAGACGCAGAGAGAGAGGGAGACACAGACACACAGACAGACAGAGAGACACAGACAGACAGAGAGACACAGACAGACAGAGAGGGAGACGCAGACAGCCAGCCAGACAGAGAGGGAGACGCAGACAGACAGCCAGACAGAGAGGGAGACGCAGACAGACAGAGAGGGAGACGCAGACAGACGCAGAAATACAGAGAGAGAGGGAGACGCAAACAGACAGAGAGAGAGGGAGACGCAGACAGACAGACAGAGAGACACAGACAGACAGAGAGGGAGACACAGACAGAGAGGGAGACGCAGACAGACAGAGAGAGATGGAGACACAGACAGACAGAGAGGGAGACGCAGACAGAGAGAGGGAGACGCAGACAGACAGAGAGGGAGACGCAGACAGAGAGAGAGGGAGGCGCAGACAGAGAGGGAGACGCAGACAGAGAGGGAGACGCAGACACAGACAGAGAGAGAGGGAGACGCAGACAGAGAGAGAGGGAGACGCAGACAGAGAGGGAGACACAGACAGAGAGGGAGACGCAGACAGAGAAGGAGACGCAGACCGAGAGGGAGACGCAGACACAGACAGAGAGAGAGGGAGACGCAGACAGACAGAAAGAGGGAGACGCAGACAGACAGAAAGAGGGAGACGCAGACAGAGAGAGAGAGAGAGAGACGCAGACAGAGAGAGAGGGAGACGCAGACAGACAGAGAGAGGGAGACGCAGACAGACAGACAGAGAGAGATGGAGACGCAGACAGACAGAGAGGGAGACGCAGGCAGACAGAAAGAGGGAGACGCAGACAGAGAGAGAGAGAGAGAGACGCAGACAGAGAGAGAGGGAGACGCAGACAGACAGAGAGAGGGAGACGCAGACAGACAGACATACAGACAGAGAGAGAGGGAGACGCAGACAGAGAGAGAGGGAGACGCAGACAGACAGAGAGGGAGATGCAGACAGACAAAGACAGAGAGACACAGACAGACAGACAGAGAGACACAGACAGAGAGGGAGACACAGACAGACAGACAGAGAGGGAGACGCAGACAGACAGAGAGGGAGACGCAGACAGACAGAGAGGGAGAGACAGGCAGACAGAGAGAGAGGGAGACACAGACAGACATACAGAGGGAGACGCAGACAGACAGACAGAGAGACACAGACAGAGAGGGAGACACAGACAGACATACAGAGGGAGACCCAGACAGACAGACAGAGAGACACAGACAGAGAGGGAGACACAGACAGACAGACAGAGAGGGAGACACAGACAGACAGAGAGAGAAACAGACAGACAGAGAGGGAGACGCAGAGAGAGAGAGAGGGAGACGCAGACAGACAGAGAGAGAGAGACACAGACAGAGAGGGAGACGCAGACAGACAGAGAGGGAGACACAGACAGAGAGGTAGACACAGACAGACAGAGAGGGAGACACAGACAGACAGAGGGAGACACAGACAGAAAGAGAGGGAGACACAGACAGAAAGAGAGGGAGACACAGACAGGGAGACACAGACAGAGAGGGTGACACAGACAGAGAGGGAGAGACAGAGAGGGAGAGACAGACAGACAGAGAGGGAGACACAGACAGACAGAGAGGGAGACACAGACAGACAGAGAGGGAGACACAGACAGACAGAGAGGGAGACACAGACAGACAGACAGAGGGAGACACAGACAGACAGAGAGAGAGACACAGACAGAGAGGGAGACGCAGACAGACAGAGAGGGAGACGCAGACAGACAGAGAGGGAGACGCAGACAGACAGAGAGGGAGACGCAGACAGAGAGAGAGGGAGACGCAGACAGAGAGAGAGGGAGACGCAGACAGACAGAGAGGGAGACACAGACAGAGAGGGAGACGGAGACGCAAACAGACAGAGAGAGAGGGAGACGCAGACAGACAGAGAGAGAGGGAGATGCAGACAGACAGAGAGAGAGAGAGAGACGCAGACAGAGAGAGAGGGAGACGCAGACAGACAGACATACAGAGAGAGAGAGGGAGACGCAGACAGACAGACAGAGAGGGAGACGCAGACAGACAAAGACAGAGGGAGACGCAGACAGACAGACAGAGAGGGAGACGCAGACAGAGAGAGAGAGAGAGAGACGCAGACAGAGAGAGAGGGAGACGCAGACAGACAGAGAGAGGGAGACGCAGACAGACAAAGACAGAGGGAGACGCAGACAGAGAGAGAGGGAGACGCAGACAGAGAGAGAGGAAGACTCAGACAGACAGAGAGACACACACAGACAGACAGACAGAGAGAGGGAGACGCAGACAGACAAAGACAGAGGGAGACGCAGACAGAGAGAGAGGGAGACACAGACAGAGAGGGAGACACAGACAGACAGAGAGGGAGACACAGACAGAGAGAGAGAAACAGACAGACAGAGAGGGAGACACAGACAGACAGAGAGGGAGACACAGACAGACAGAGAGGGAGACACAGACAGACAGAGAGGGAGACACAGACAGACAGAGGGAGACACAGACAGACAGACAGAGAGGGAGACACAGACAGACAGAGAGGGAGACACAGACAGACAGAGAAGGAGACACAGACAGAGAGGGAGACGCAGACAGACAGAGAGGGAGACGCAGACAGACAGAGAGGGAGACGCAGACAGACAGACAGAGAGGGAGACGCAGACAGACAGAGAGGGAGACGCAGACAGAGAGGGAGACGCAGACAGACAGAGAGAGATGGAGACGCAGACAGACAGACAGAGGGAGACGCAGACAGAGAGGGAGACGCAGACAGACAGAGAGGGAGACGCAGACAGACAGACAGAGGGAGACGCAGACAGACAGACAGAGGGAGACGCAGACAGACAGAGAGGGAGACGCAGACAGAGCGGGAGACGCAGACAGACAGATAGGGAGAGGCAGACAGAGAGGGAGACGCAGACAGACAGAGAGAGGGAGACGCAGACAGACAGAGAGGGAGACGCAGACAGAGAGAGAGGGAGACGCAGACAGAGAGAGAGGGAGACGCAGAAAGACAGAGAGGGAGACGCAGACAGAGAGAGAGGGAGGCGCAGACAGAGAGGGAGACGCAGACAGAGAGGGAGACGCAGACACAGACAGAGAGAGAGGGAGACGCAGACAGACAGAGAGAGAGGGAGACGCAGACAGAGAGGGAGACGCAGACAGAGAGGGAGACGCAGACAGAGAGAGAGAGGGAGACGCAGACAGACAGACAGAGAGAGAGGGAGACGCAGACAGACAGAGAGAGAGGGAGACGCAGGCAGACAGAAAGAGGGAGACGCAGACAGAGAGAGAGGGAGACACAGACAGACAGACAGAGAGACACAGACAGACAGAGAGACACAGACAGACAGAGAGGGAGACACAGACAGAGAGGGAGACGCAGACAGCCAGCCAGACAGAGAGGGAGACGCAGACAGACAGCCAGACAGAGAGGGAGACGCAGACAGACAGAGAGGGAGACGCAGACAGACACAGAGACACAGACAGACAGAGAGGGAGACGCAGACAGACGCAGAAATACAGAGAGAGAGGGAGACACAGACAGACAGACAGACAGACAGAGAGGGAGACACAGACAGAGAGAGAGAAACAGACAGACAGAGAGGGAGACGCAGAGAGAGAGAGAGGGAGACGCAGACAGACAGAGAGGGAGACACAGACAGACAGAGAGGGAGACACAGACAGACAGACAGAGAGGGAGACACAGACAGAGAGGGAGACACAGACAGACAGACAGAGAGGGAGACACAGACAGAAAGAGGGAGACACAGACAGGGAGACACAGACAGAGAGGGAGAGACAGAGAGGGAGAGAGAAACAGACAGACAGAGAGGGAGACGCAGAGAGAGAGAGAGGGAGACGCAGACAGACAGAGAGGGAGACACAGACAGACAGACAGAGAGGGAGACACAGACAGAGAGGGAGACACAGACAGAGAGGGAGACACAGGCAGACAGACAGAGAGGGAGACACAGACAGAGAGGGAGACACAGACAGACAGAGAGAGAGACACAGACAGACAGAGAGGGAGACACAGACAGAGAGGGAGACGCAGACAGACAGAGAGGGAGACACAGACAGACAGAGAGGGAGACACAGACAGAGAGGGAGACACAGACAGAGAGGGAGACACAGGCAGACAGACAGAGAGGGAGACACAGACAGAGAGGGAGACACAGACAGAGAGAGAGACACAGACAGACAGACAGAGGGAGACACAGACAGACAGAGAGAGAGACACAGACAGAGAGGGAGACGCAGACAGACAGAGAGGGAGACGCAGACAGACAGAGAGGGAGACGCAGACAGACAGAGAGGGAGACACAGACAGAGAGGGAGACGGAGACGCAAACAGACAGACAGAGAAAGAGGGAGACACAGACAGACAGACAGAGGGAGACGCAGACAGACAGACAGAGAGACGCAGACAGACAGAGAGGGAGACGCAGACAGACAGAGAGGGAGACGCAGACAAACAGAGAGGAGGACGCAGACAGACAGACAGACAGAGAGGGAGACGCAGACAGACAGAGAGAGAAGGAGACGCAGGCAGACAGACAGTGCGGGAGACGCAGGCAGACAGACAGTGCGGGAGACGCAGGCAGACAGAGAGGGAGACGCAGACAGACAGAGAGGGAGACGCAGACAGACAGACAGACAGAGAGGGAGACGCAGACAGACAGACAGAGAGGGAGACGCAGACAGACAGACAGAGGGAGACGCAGACAGACAGAGAGGGAGACGCAGACAGAGCGGGAGACGCAGACAGACAGATAGGGAGAGGCAGACAGAGAGGGAGACGCAGACAGACAGAGAGAGGGAGACGCAGACAGACAGAGAGGGAGACGCAGACAGAGAGAGAGGGAGACGCAGACAGAGAGAGAGGGAGACGCAGACAGACAGAGAGGGAGACGCAGACAGAGAGAGAGGGAGGCGCAGACAGAGAGGGAGACGCAGACAGAGAGGGAGACGCAGACACAGACAGAGAGAGAGGGAGACGCAGACAGACAGAGAGAGAGGGAGACGCAGACAGAGAGGGAGACGCAGACAGAGAGGGAGACGCAGACAGAGAGAGAGAGGGAGACGCAGACAGACAGACAGAGAGAGAGGGAGACGCAGACAGACAGAGAGAGATGGAGACGCAGACAGACAGACAGAAAGGGAGACGCAGGCAGACAGAAAGAGGGAGACGCAGACAGAGAGAGAGAGAGAGAGACGCAGACAGAGAGAGAGGGAGACGCAGACAGACAGAGAGAGGGAGACGCAGACAGACAGACATACAGACAGAGAGAGAGGGAGACGCAGACAGACAGACAGAGAGGGAGACGCAGACAGACAAAGACAGAGGGAGACGCAGACAGAGAGAGAGGGAGACGCAGACAGAGAGAGAGGAAGACGCAGACAGACAGAGAGACACAGACAGACAGACAGAGAGGGAGACACAGACAGAGAGGGAGACACAGACAGACAGAGAGGGAGACACAGACAGACAGAGAGGGAGACACAGACAGACAGAGAGGGAGAGACAGGCAGACAGAGAGAGAGGGAGACACAGACAGACAGACAGAGGGAGACGCAGACAGACAGACAGAGAGACGCAGACAGACAGAGAGGGAGACGCAGACAGACAGAGAAGGAGACGCATACAAACAGAGAGGGAGACGCAGACAGACAGAGAGACACAGAGAGACACAGACAGACAGAGAGGGAGACACAGACAGACAGACAGAGAGGGAGACACAGACAGAGAGAGAGACACAGACAGACAGACAGAGAGGGAGACACAGACAGAGAGGGAGAGACAGAGAGGGAGAGACAGACAGACAAGAGAGGGATACGCAGACAGACAGACAGACAGAGAGGGAGACACAGACAGACAGAGAGGGAGACACAGACAGAGAGGGAGACGCAGACAGACAGAGAGGGAGACACAGACAGACAGACAGACAGAGAGGGAGACACAGACAGAGAGGGAGACACAGACAGAGAGGGAGACACAGGTAGACAGACAGAGAGGGAGACACAGACAGACAGAGAGGGAGACAGAGACAGACAGAGAGGGAGACACAGACAGACAGAGGGAGACACAGACAGACAGAGAGAGAGACACAGACAGAGAGGGAGACGCAGACAGACAGAGAGGGAGACGCAGACAGACAGAGAGGGAGACGCAGACAGAGAGAGAGGGAGACGCAGACAGACAGAGAGAGAGGGAGACGCAGACAGACAGACAGAGAGAGAGGGAGACGCAGACAGACAGACAGAGAGGGAGACGCAGGCAGACAGAAAGAGGGAGACGCAGACAGACAGACATACAGAGAGAGAGAGAGGGAGACGCAGACAGACAGACAGACAGAGAGGGAGACGCAGACAGACAGACATACAGAGAGAGAGAGAGGGAGACGCAGACAGACAGACAGACAGAGAGGGAGACGCAGACAGACAGAGAGAGGGAGACGCAGACAGACAGACATACAGACAGAGAGAGAGGGAGACGCAGACAGACAAAGACAGAGGGAGACGCAGACAGAGAGAGAGGGAGACGCAGACAGAGAGAGAGGGAGACGCAGACAGAGAGAGAGGAAGACTCAGACAGACAGAGAGACACACACAGACAGACAGACAGACAGAGAGGGAGACACAGACAGAGAGGGAGACACAGACAGACAGAGAGGGAGACACAGACAGACAGAGAGGGAGACACAGACAGACAGAGAGGGAGAGACAGGCAGACAGAGAGAGAGGGAGACGCAGACAGACAGAGGGAGACGCAGACAGACAGAGAGGGAGACGCAGACAGACAGAGAGGGAGACGCAGACAGACAGAGAGGGAGACGCAGACAAACAGAGAGGGAGACACAGACAGACAGACAGACAGAGAGGGAGACACAGACAGAGAGAGAGAAACAGACAGACAGAGAGGGAGACGCAGACAGACAGAGAGAGAGAGACACAGACAGAGAGGGAGACGCAGACAGACAGAGAGGGAGACACAGACAGAGAGGGAGACACAGACAGAGAGGGAGACACAGACAGACAGAGGGAGACACAGACAGACAGACAGAGAGGGAGACACAGACAGAAAGAGAGGGAGACACAGACAGGGAGACACAGACAGAGAGGGTGACACAGACAGAGAGGGAGAGACAGACAGACAAGAGAGGGAGATGCAGACAGACAGAGAGGGAGACACAAACAGACAGAGAGGGAGACACAGACAGACAGACAGAGGGAGACACAGACAGACAGAGAGGGAGACACAGGCAGACAGACAGAGAGGGAGACACAGACAGAGAGGGAGACACAGACAGACAGACAGAGGGAGACACAGACAGAGAGAGAGACACAGACAGAGAGGGAGGGAGACGCAGACAGACAGAGAGGGAGACGCAGAGAGAGAGGGAGACGCAGACAGACAGAGAGGGAGACACAGACAGAGAGGGAGACGGAGACGCAAACAGACAGAGAGAGAGGGAGACGCAGACAGACAGAGAGAGAGGGAGACGCAGACAGACAGAGAGGGAGACACAGGCAGACAGACAGAGAGGGAGACACAGACAGAGAGGGAGACACAAACAGACAGAGAGGGAGACACAGACAGACAGACAGAGGGAGACGCAGACAGACAGACAGAGAGACGCAGACAGACAGAGAGGGAGACGCAGACAGACAGAGAGGGAGACGCAGACAAACAGAGAGGGAGACGCAGACAGACAGAGAGACACAGACAGACAGAGAGACACAGACAGACAGAGAGGGAGACACAGACAGACAGACAGAGAGGGAGACACAGACAGACAGAGAGAGAAACAGACAGACAGAGAGGGAGACGCAGACAGAGAGAGAGAGAGAGGGAGACGCAGACAGACAAACAGAGAGAGAGAGACACAGACAGAGAGGGAGACGCAGACAGACAGAGAGGGAGACACAGACAAACAGACAGAGAGGGAGACACAGACAGACAGAGAGGGAGACACAGACAGACAGAGAGGGAGACACAGACAGAGAGTGAGACACAGACAGAGAGGGAGACACAGACAGACAGAGAGGGAGACACAGACAGAGAGGGAGACACAGACAGACAGAGAGGGAGACACAGACAGACAGAGGGAGACACAGACAGACAGACAGAGAGGGAGACACAGACAGAAAGAGAGGGAGACACAGACAGAGAGGGAGAGACAGAGAGGGAGAGACAGACAGACAAGAGAGGGATACGCAGACAGACAGAGAGGGAGACACAGACAGACAGAGAGGGAGACACAGACAGAGAGGGAGACGCAGACAGACAGAGAGGGAGACACAGACAGACAGACAGACAGAGAGGGAGACACAGACAGAGAGGGAGACACAGGCAGACAGACAGAGAGGGAGACACAGACAGACAGAGAGGGAGACACAGACAGACAGAGAGGGAGACACAGACAGACAGACAGAGGGAGACACAGACAGACAGAGAGAGAGACACAGACAGAGAGGGAGACACAGACAGACAGAGAGGGAGACGCAGACAGACAGAGAGGGAGACTCAGACAGAGAGAGAGGGAGACGCAGACAGACAGAGAGAGAGGGAGACACAGAGAGAGAGGGAGACGCAGACAGACAGAGAGAGAGGGAGACGCAGACAGACAGACAGAGAGGGAGACGCAGGCAGACAGAAAGAGGGAGACGCAGACAGAGAGAGAGAGAGACGCAGAGAGAGAGGGAGACGCAGACAGACAGAGAGAGGGAGACGCAGACAGACATACAGAGAGAGAGAGAGGGAGACGCAGACAGACAGACAGACAGAGAGGGAGACGCAGACAGACAAAGACAGAGGGAGACGCAGACAGAGAGAGAGGGAGACGCAGACAGACAGACAGAGAGGGAGACGCAGACAGACAAAGACAGAGGGAGACGCAGACAGAGAGAGAGGGAGACGCAGACAGAGAGAGAGGAAGACTCAGACAGACAGAGAGACACAGACAGACAGACAGACAGAGAGGGAGACACAGACAGACAGAGAGGGAGACACAGACAGACAGAGAGGGAGACACAGACAGACAGAGAGGGAGACACAGACAGACAGAGAGGGAGACACAGACAGACAGAGAGGGAGAGACAGGCAGACAGAGAGAGAGGGAGACGCAGACAGACAGACAGAGAGACGCAGAAAGACAGAGAGGGAGACGCAGACAGACAGAGAGGGAGACGCAGACAAACAGAGAGGGAGACGCAGACAAACAGAGAGGGAGACGCAGACAGACAGAGAGACACAGACAGACAGACAGAGAGACACAGACAGACAGAGAGACACAGACAGACAGAGAGGGAGACACAGAGAGACAGACAGACAGAGAGGGAGACACAGACAGAGAGAGAGAAACAGACAGACAGAGAGGGAGACGCAGAGAGAGAGAGAGGGAGACGCAGACAGACAGAGAGGGAGACACAGACAGACAGAGAGGGAGACACAGACAGACAGACAGAGAGGGAGACACAGACAGAGAGGGAGAGACAGAGAGGGAGAGACAGACAGACAAGAGAGGGAGACGCAGACAGACAGACAGAGAGGGAGACACAGACAGACAGAGAGGGAGACACAGACAGAGAGGGAGACGCAGACAGACAGAGAGGGAGACACAGACAGACAGACAGAGAGGGAGACACAGACAGACAGAGAGAGAGACACAGACAGACAGACCGAGGGAGACACAGACAGACAGAGAGAGAGACACAGACAGACAGAGGGAGACACAGACAGACAGAGAGGGAGACGCAGACAGACAGAGAGGGAGACGCAGACAGACAGAGAGGGAGACACAGACAGAGAGGGAGACGGAGACGCAAACAGACAGAGAGAGAGGGAGACGCAGACAGACAGACAGAGAGGGAGACGCAAACAGACAGACAAGAGAGGGAGACGCAGACAGAGAGGGAGACGCAGACAGACAGAGAGAGATGGAGATGCAGACAGACAGACAGAGAGGGAGACGCAGACAGACAGACAGAGGGAGACGCAGACAGAGAGGGAGACGCAGACAGACAGAGAGGGAGACGCAGACAGACAGACAGAGGGAGACGCAGACAGACAGACAGAGGGAGACGCAGACAGACAGAGAGGGAGACGCAGACAGAGCGGGAGACGCAGACAGACAGATAGGGAGAGGCAGACAGAGAGGGAGACGCAGACAGACAGAGAGAGGGAGACGCAGACAGACAGAGAGGGAGACGCAGACAGAGAGAGAGGGAGACGCAGACAGAGAGAGAGGGAGACGCAGACAGACAGAGAGGGAGACGCAGACAGACAGAGAGGGAGACACAGACAGAGAGGGAGACGCAGACAGACAGACAGAGAGAGAGGGAGACGCAGACAGACAGAGAGAGAAGGATACGCAGGCAGACAGACAGTGCGGGAGACGCAGGCAGACAGACAGTGCGGGAGACGCAGGCAGACAGAGAGGGAGACGCAGACAGACAGAGAGGGAGACGCAGACAGACAGAGAGGGAGACGCAGACAGACAGAGAGGGAGACGGAGACAGACAGAGAGGGAGACGCAGACAGACAGAGAGGGAGACACAGACAGACAGACAGAGAGGGAGACGCAGACAGACAGACAGAGAGGGAGACGCAGACAGACAGAGAGGGAGACGCAGACAGACAGAGAGGGAGACGCAGACAGACAGACAGAGAGGGAGACGCAGACAGACAGAGAGGGAGACGCAGACAGAGAGGGAGACGCAGACAGACAGAGAGAGATGGAGATGCAGACAGACAGACAGAGAGGGAGACGCAGACAGACAGACAGAGGGAGACGCAGACAGAGAGGGAGACGCAGACAGACAGAGAGGGAGACGCAGACAGACAGACAGAGGGAGACGCAGACAGACAGACAGAGGGAGACGCAGACAGACAGAGAGGGAGACGCAGACAGAGCGGGAGACGCAGACAGACAGATAGGGAGAGGCAGACAGAGAGGGAGACGCAGACAGACAGAGAGAGGGAGACGCAGACAGACAGAGAGAGGGAGACGCAGACAGAGAGAGAGGGAGACGCAGACAGAGAGAGAGGGAGACGCAGACAGAGAGAGAGGGAGACGCAGACAGACAGAGAGGGAGACGCAGACAGAGAGAGAGGGAGGCGCAGACAGAGAGGGAGACGCAGACAGAGAGGGAGACGCAGACACAGACAGAGAGAGAGGGAGACGCAGACAGACAGAGAGAGAGGGAGACGCAGACAGAGAGGGAGACGCAGACAGAGAGGGAGACGCAGACAGAGAGAGAGAGGGAGACGCAGACAGACAGACAGAGAGAGAGGGAGACGCAGACAGACAGAGAGAGATGGAGACGCAGACAGACAGACAGAGAGGGAGACGCAGGCAGACAGAAAGAGGGAGACGCAGACAGAGAGAGAGAGAGAGAGACGCAGACAGAGAGAGAGGGAGACGCAGACAGACAGAGAGAGGGAGACGCAGACAGACAGACAGAGAGAGATGGAGACGCAGACAGACAGAAAGAGGGAGACGCAGACAGAGAGAGAGAGAGAGAGACGCAGACAGAGAGAGAGGGAGACGCAGACAGACAGAGAGAGGGAGACGCAGACAGACAGACATACAGACAGAGAGAGAGGGAGACGCAGACAGACAGACAGAGAGGGAGACGCAGACAGACAAAGACAGAGGGAGACGCAGACAGAGAGAGAGGAAGACGCAGACAGACAGAGAGACACAGACAGACAGACAGAGAGGGAGACACAGACAGAGAGGGAGACACAGACAGACAGAGAGGGAGACACAGACAGACAGAGAGGGAGACACAGACAGACAGAGAGGGAGAGACAGGCAGACAGAGAGAGAGGGAGACACAGACAGACAGACAGAGGGAGACGCAGACAGACAGACAGAGAGATCGCAGACAGACAGAGAGGGAGACGCAGACAGACAGAGAGGGAGACGCAGACAAACAGAGAGGGAGACGCAGACAGACAGACAGAGAGGGAGACACAGACAGACAGAGAGACACAGACAGACAGAGAGGGAGACACAGACAGACAGACAGAGAGGGAGACACAGACAGACAGAGAGAGAAACAGACAGACAGAGAGGGAGACGCAGACAGAGAGAGAGAGAGGGAGACGCAGACAGACAGACAGAGAGAGAGAGACACAGACAAAGAGGGAGACGCAGACAGACAGAGAGGGAGACACAGACAGAGAGGGAGACACAGACAGACAGACAGAGAGGGAGACACAGACAGAGAGGGAGACACAGACAGACAGAGAGGGAGACACAGACAGAGAGGGAGACACAGACAGAAAGGGAGACACAGACAGACAGAGGGAGACACAGACAGACAGACAGAGAGGGAGACACAGACAGAAAGAGAGGGAGACACAGACAGGGAGACACAGACAGAGAGGGTGACACAGACAGAGAGGGAGAGACAGAGAGGGAGAGACAGACAGACAAGAGAGGGATACGCAGACAGACAGACAGAGAGGGAGACACAGACAGACAGAGAGGGAGACACAGACAGAGAGGGAGACGCAGACAGACAGAGAGGGAGACACAGACAGACAGACAGACAGAGAGGGAGACACAGACAGAGAGGGAGACACAGACAGACAGACAGAGAGGGAGACACAGACAGAGAGGGAGACACAGACAGAGAGGGAGACACAGGTAGACAGACAGAGAGGGAGACACAGACAGACAGAGAGGGAGACAGAGACAGACAGAGAGGGAGACACAGACAGACAGAGAGAGAGACACAGACAGAGAGGGAGACGCAGACAGACAGAGAGGGAGACGCAGACAGACAGAGAGGGAGACGCAGACAGAGAGAGAGGGAGACGCAGACAGACAGAGAGAGAGGGAGACGCAGACAGACAGACAGAGAGAGAGGGAGACGCAGACAGACAGACAGAGAGGGAGACGCAGGCAGACAGAAAGAGGGAGACGCAGACAGAGAGAGAGAGAGAGAGAGAGACGCAGACAGAGAGAGAGGGAGACGCAGACAGACAGAGAGAGGGAGACGCAGACAGACAGACATACAGAGAGAGAGAGAGGGAGACGCAGACAGACAGACAGACAGAGAGGGAGACGCAGACAGACAAAGACAGAGGGAGACGCAGACAGACAGACAGAGAGGGAGACGCAGACAGAGAGAGAGAGAGAGAGAGACGCAGACAGAGAGAGAGGGAGACGCAGACAGACAGAGAGAGGGAGACGCAGACAGACAGACATACAGACAGAGAGAGAGGGAGACGCAGACAGACAAAGACAGAGGGAGACGCAGACAGAGAGAGAGGGAGACGCAGACAGAGAGAGAGGAAGACTCAGACAGACAGAGAGACACACACAGACAGACAGACAGACAGAGAGGGAGACACAGACAGACAGAGAGGGAGAGACAGGCAGACAGAGAGAGAGAGAGAGAGACGCAGACAGAGAGAGAGGGAGACGCAGACAGACAGAGAGAGGGAGACGCAGACAGACAGACATACAGACAGAGAGAGAGGGAGACGCAGACAGACAAAGACAGAGGGAGACGCAGACAGAGAGAGAGGGAGACGCAGACAGAGAGAGAGGAAGACTCAGACAGACAGAGAGACACACACAGACAGACAGACAGAGAGGGAGACACAGACAGACAGAGAGGGAGACACAGGCAGACAGAGAGGGAGAGACAGGCAGACAGAGAGAGAGGGAGACGCAGACAGACAGAGGGAGACGCAGACAGACAGAGAGGGAGACGCAGACAGACAGACATACAGACAGAGAGAGAGGGAGACGCAGACAGACAAAGACAGAGGGAGACGCAGACAGAGAGAGAGGGAGACGCAGACAGAGAGAGAGGAAGACTCAGACAGACAGAGAGACACACACAGACAGACAGACAGACAGAGAGGGAGACACAGACAGACAGAGAGGGAGAGACAGGCAGACAGAGAGAGAGAGAGAGAGAGAGAGACGCAGACAGAGAGAGAGGGAGACGCAGACAGACAGAGAGAGGGAGACGCAGACAGACAGACATACAGACAGAGAGAGAGGGAGACGCAGACAGACAAAGACAGAGGGAGACGCAGACAGAGAGAGAGGGAGACGCAGACAGAGAGAGAGGAAGACTCAGACAGACAGAGAGACACACACAGACAGACAGACAGAGAGGGAGACACAGACAGACAGAGAGGGAGACACAGGCAGACAGAGAGGGAGAGACAGGCAGACAGAGAGAGAGGGAGACGCAGACAGACAGAGGGAGACGCAGACAGACAGAGAGGGAGACACAGGCAGACAGAGAGGGAGACGCAGACAGACAGAGAGACACAGACAGACAGAGAGACACAGACAGACAGAGAGGGAGACGCAGACAGACAGACAGAGAGAGAGACACAGACAGAGAGGGAGACGCAGACAGAGAGGGAGACACAGACAGACAGACAGAGAGGGAGACACAGACAGACAGAGAGGGAGACACAGACAGAGAGGGAGACACAGACAGAGAGGGAGACACAGACAGACAGAGAGGGAGACACAGACAGACAGAGAGGGAGACACAGACAGACAGAGGGAACCACAGACAGACAGACAGAGAGGGAGACACAGACAGAAAGAGAGGGAGACACAGACAGGGAGACACAGACAGAGAGGGTGACACAGACAGAGAGGGAGAGACAGACAGACAAGAGAGGGAGATGCAGACAGACAGAGAGGGAGACACAAACAGACAGAGAGGGAGACACAGACAGAGAGGGAGACGCAGACAGACAGAGAGGGAGACACAGACAGACAGAGAGGGAGACACAGACAGACAGAGAGGGAGACACAGACAGAGAGGGAGACACAGACAGAGAGGGAGACACAGGCAGACAGACAGAGAGGGAGACACAGACAGAGAGGGAGACACAGACAGACAGACAGAGGGAGACACAGACAGACAGAGAGAGAGACACAGACAGAGAGGGAGGGAGACGCAGACAGACAGAGAGGGAGACGCAGAGAGAGAGGGAGACGCAGACAGACAGAGAGGGAGACACAGACAGAGAGGGAGACGGAGACGCAAACAGACAGAGAGAGAGGGAGACGCAGACAGACAGACAGAGAGAGAGGGAGACGCAGACAGACAGAGAGGGAGACACAGACAGAGAGGGAGACACAGGCAGACAGACAGAGAGGGAGACACAGACAGAGAGGGAGACACAAACAGACAGAGAGGGAGACACAGACAGACAGACAGAGGGAGACGCAGACAGACAGACAGAGAGACGCAGACAGACAGAGAGGGAGACGCAGACAGACAGAGAGGGAGACGCAGACAAACAGAGAGGGAGACGCAGACAGACAGAGAGACACAGACAGACAGAGAGACACAGACAGACAGAGAGGGAGACACAGACAGACAGACAGAGAGGGAGACACAGACAGACAGAGAGAGAAACAGACAGACAGAGAGGGAGACGCAGACAGAGAGAGAGAGAGGGAGACGCAGACAGACAGACAGAGAGAGAGAGACACAGACAGAGAGGGAGACGCAGACAGACAGAGAGGGAGACACAGACAGACAGACAGAGAGGGAGACACAGACAGACAGAGAGGGAGACACAGACAGACAGAGAGGGAGACACAGACAGAGAGGGAGACACAGACAGAGAGGGAGACACAGACAGACAGACAGAGAGGGAGACACAGACAGAAAGAGAGGGAGACACAGACAGAGAGGGAGAGACAGAGAGGGAGACACAGACAGACAGACAGAGAGGGAGACACAGACAGAGAGGGAGACACAGGCAGACAGACAGAGAGGGAGACACAGACAGACAGAGAGGGAGACACAGACAGACAGACAGAGGGAGACACAGACAGACAGACAGACAGAGAGAGAGACACAGACAGAGAGGGAGACACAGACAGACAGAGAGGGAGACGCAGACAGACAGAGAGGGAGACTCAGACAGAGAGAGAGGGAGACGCAGACAGACAGAGAGGGAGACACAGACAGAGAGGGAGACGGAGACGCAAACAGACAGAGAGAGAGGGAGACGCAGACAGACAGAGAGAGAGGGAGACACAGAGAGAGAGGGAGACGCAGACAGATAGAGAGAGAGGGAGACGCAGACAGACAGACAGAGAGGGAGACGCAGGCAGACAGAAAGAGGGAGACGCAGACAGAGAGAGAGAGAGAGAGAGAGAGAGAGAGAGACGCAGAGAGAGAGGGAGACGCAGACAGACAGAGAGAGGGAGACGCAGACAGACATACAGAGAGAGAGAGAGGGAGACGCAGACAGACAGACAGACAGACAGAGAGGGAGACGCAGACAGACAAAGACAGAGGGAGACAGACAGAGAGAGAGGGAGACGCAGACAGACAGACAGAGAGGGAGACGCAATCAGACAGAAAGAGGGAGACGCAGACAGAGAGAGAGAGAGAGAGACGCAGACAGAGAGAGAGGGAGACGCAGACAGACAGAGAGAGGGAGACCCAGACAGACAGAGAGGGAGACACAGACAGACAGACAGAGAGGGAGACACAGACAGAGAGGGAGACACAGACAGAGAGGGAGACACAGGTAGACAGACAGAGAGGGAGACAGAGACAGACAGAGAGGGAGACACAGACAGACAGACAGAGGGAGACACAGACAGACAGAGAGAGAGACACAGACAGAGAGGGAGACGCAGACAGACAGAGAGGGAGACGCAGACAGACAGAGAGGGAGACGCAGACAGAGAGAGAGGGAGACGCAGACAGACAGAGAGAGAGGGAGACGCAGACAGACAGACAGAGAGAGAGGGAGACGCAGACAGACAGACAGAGAGGGAGACGCAGGCAGACAGAAAGAGGGAGACGCAGACAGAGAGAGAGAGAGAGAGAGAGACGCAGACAGAGAGAGAGGGAGACGCAGACAGACAGAGAGGGAGAGACAGACAGACAGAGAGGGAGACACAGACAGACAGAGAGGGAGACACAGACAGACAGAGAGGGAGACACAGACAGAGAGGGAGACACAGACAGAGAGGGAGACACAGGCAGACAGAGAGGGAGACGCAGGCAGACAGAAAGAGGGAGACGCAGACAGAGAGAGAGAGAGACGCAGACAGAGAGAGAGGGAGACGCAGACAGACAGAGAGAGAGACACAGACAGAGAGGGAGGGAGACGCAGACAGACAGAGAGGGAGACGCAGACAGAGAGAGAGGGAGACGCAGACAGACAGAGAGGGAGACACAGACAGAGAGGGAGACAGAGACGCAAACAGACAAAGAGAGAGGGAGACGCAGACAGACAGACAGAGAGAGAGGGAGACGCAGGCAGACAGAAAGAGGGAGACGCAGACAGAGAGAGAGAGACGCAGACACAGACAGAGGGAGACACAGACAGACAGAGAGAGAGACACAGACAGAGAGGGAGGGAGACGCAGACAGACAGAGAGGGAGACGCAGACAGAGAGAGAGGGAGACGCAGACAGACAGAGAGGGAGATACAGACAGAGAGGGAGACGGAGACGCAAACAGACAGAGAGAGAGGGAGACGCAGACAGACAGACAGAGAGAGAGGGAGACGCAGACAGACAGAGAGGGAGACACAGACAGAGAGGGAGACACAGACAGACAGACAGAGAGACGCAGACAGACAGACAGAGAGACGCAGACAGACAGAGAGGGAGACGCAGACAGACAGAGAGGGAGACGCAGACAAACAGAGAGGGAGACGCAGACAGACAGAGAGACACAGACAGACAGAGAGACACAGACAGACAGAGAGGGAGACACAGACAGACAGACAGAGAGGGAGAAACAGACAGACAGAGAGAGAAACAGACAGACAGAGAGGGAGACGCAGACAGAGAGAGAGAGAGGGAGACGCAGACAGACAGACAGACAGAGAGAGAGAGACACAGACAGAGAGGGAGACGCAGACAGACAGAGAGGGAGACACAGACAGACAGACAGACAGAGAGGGAGACACAGACAGACAGAGAGGGAGACACAGACAGACAGAGAGGGAGACACAGACAGAGAGGGAGACACAGACAGAGAGGGAGACACAGACAGACAGAGAGGGAGACACAGACAGACAGAGGGAGACACAGACAGACAGACAGAGAGGGAGACACAGACAGAAAGAGAGGGAGACACAGACAGAGAGGGAGAGACAGAGAGGGAGAGACAGACAGACAAGAGAGGGATACGCAGACAGACAGAGAGGGAGACACAGACAGACAGAGAGGGAGACACAGACAGAGAGGGAGACGCAGACAGACAGAGAGGGAGACACAGACAGACAGACAGACAGAGAGGGAGACACAGACCGACAGACAGAGAGGGAGACACAGACAGAGAGGGAGACACAGGCAGACAGACAGAGAGGGAGACGCAGACAGAGAGAGAGGGAGACGCAGACAGACAGAGAGGGAGACACAGACAGAGAGGGAGACGGAGACGCAAACAGACAGAGAGAGAGGGAGACGCAGACAGACAGAGAGAGAGGGAGACACAGACAGAGAGGGAGACGCAGACAGACAGAGAGAGAGGGAGACGCAGACAGACAGACAGAGAGGGAGACGCAGGCAGACAGAAAGAGGGAGACGCAGACAGAGAGAGAGAGAGAGAGAGAGACGCAGAGAGAGAGGGAGACGCAGACAGACAGAGAGAGGGAGACGCAGACAGACATACAGAGAGAGAGAGAGGGAGACGCAGACAGACAGACAGACAGACAGAGAGGGAGACGCAGACAGACAAAGACAGAGGGAGACGCAGACAGAGAGAGAGGGAGACGCAGACAGACAGACAGAGAGGGATACGCAATCAGACAGAAAGAGGGAGACGCAGACAGAGAGAGAGAGAGAGAGAGACGCAGACAGAGAGAGAGGGAGACGCAGACAGACAGAGAGGGAGACGCAGACAGACATACAGACAGAGAGAGAGGGAGACGCAGACAGACAGACAGAGAGGGAGACGCAGACAGACAAAGACAGAGGGAGACGCAGACAGAGAGAGAGGGAGACGCAGACAGAGAGAGAGGAAGACTCAGACAGACAGAGAGAAACACACAGACAGACAGACAGACAGAGAGGGAGACACAGACAGACAGAGAGGAAGACACAGACAGACAGAGAGGGAGACACAGACAGACAGACAGACAGAGAGACACAGACAGACAGAGAGGGAGACACAGACAGACAGACAGACAGAGGGAGACACAGACAGAGAGAGAGAAACAGACAGACAGAGAGGGAGACGCAGAGAGAGAGAGAGGGAGACGCAGAGAGACAGAGAGGGAGACACAGACAGACAGAGAGGGAGACACAGACAGACAGACAGAGAGGGAGACACAGACAGAGAGGGAGACACAGACAGAGAGGGAGACACAGACAGACAGAGAGGGAGACACAGACAGACAGACAGAGAGGGAGACACAGACAGACAGAGAGGGAGACACAGACAGAGAGGGAGACGCAGACAGACAGAGAGGGAGACACAGACAGACAGACAGACAGAGAGGGAGACACAGACAGAGAGGGAGACACAGGCAGACAGACAGAGAGGGAGACACAGACAGAGAGGGAGACACAGACAGACAGAGAGGGAGACACAGACAGACAGAAAGAGGAAGACACAGACAGACAGAGAGAGAGACACAGACAGAGAGGGAGACGCAGACAGACAGAGAGGGAGATGCAGACAGACAGAGAGGGAGACGCAGACAGACAGAGAGGGAGACACAGACAGAGAGGGAGACGGAGACGCAAACAGACAGAGAGAGAGGGAGACGCAGACAGACAGACAGAGAAAGAGGGAGACGCAGACAGACAGAGAGGGAGACACAGACAGAGAGGGAGACGCAGACAGACAGACAGAGAGAGAGGGAGACGCAGACAGACAGAGAGAGAAGGAGACGCAGGCAGACAGACAGTGCGGGAGACGCAGGCAGACAGACAGTGCGGGAGACGCAGGCAGACAGAGAGGGAGACGCAGACAGACAGAGAGGGAGACACAGACAGACAGAGAGGGAGACGCAGACAGACAGAGAGGGAGACGCAGACAGACAGAGAGGGAGACGCAGACAGACAGACAGAGAGGGAGACGCAGACAGACAGAGAGGGAGACGCAGACAGACAGAGAGAGGGAGACGCATACAGACAGAGAGAGAGGGAGACGCAGACAGACAGAGAGGGAGACGCAGACAGACAGACAGAGAGGGAGACGCAGACAGACAGAGAGGGAGACGCAGACAGAGAGAGAGGGGGGCACAGACAGACAGAGAGGGAGACGCAGACAGAGAGGGATACGCAGACAGAGAGGGATACGCAGACAGAGAGGGAGACGCAGACAGAGAGAGAAAGGGAGACGCAGAGAGAGAGAGGGAGACACAGACAGAGAGAGAGGGAGACACAGACAGACAGACAGACAGAGAGAGATGGAGACGCAGACAGACAGAGAGGGAGACGCAGGCAGACAGAAAGAGGGAGACGCAGACAGAGAGAGAGAGAGACGCAGACAGAGAGAGAAGGATACGCAGACAGAGAGAGAGGGAGACGCAGACAGAGAGAGAGGGAGACACAGACAGAGAGAGAGGGAGACACAGACAGACAGACAGAGAGAGAGGGAGACGCAGACAGACAGAGAGAGGAAGACGCAGACAGACAGACATACAAACAGAGAGAGAGGGAGACGCAGAAGGACAGACAGACAGAGAGGGAGACGCAGAAAGACAAAGAGAGAGGGAGACGCAGACAGAGAGAGAGTGAGACGCAGACAGACAGAGAGACACACACAGACAGACAGACAGAGAGGGAGACACAGACAGACAGAGAGGGAGACACAGACAGAGAGGGAGACACAGACAGACAGACAGAGAGGGAGACACAGACAGACAGAGAGGGAGACACAGACAGAGAGAGAGGGAGACGCAGACAGACAGAGGGAGACGCAGACAGAGAGACGCAGACAGACAGAGAGGGAGACGCAGACAGACAGAGAGGGAGACGCAGACAAACAGAGAGGGAGACGCAGACAAACAGAGAGGGAGACGCAGACAGACAGAGAGACGCAGACAGACAGAGAGACGCAGACAGACAGAGAGACACAGACAGACAGACAGAGAGACACAGACAGACAGAGAGTGAGACACAGACAGACAGAA